>NC_056735.1:748403936-748408936 GCF_019279795.1 Protopterus annectens | reverse complement strand
ACCAAATCAAACAACAGCGTTAAACTCATAAACCACCAATAAGCAACCTGTAACAGAAACAAAGTAGGTGTGACTCCTAATTGTTATCTAAACCATCTCAAAGCACACTTTAGGTTCAGGTTACCATTCAAGCCTGGGAAATTTTTGGCATCCAGCAGAAGCTGCCACTTACATTTTTTCACTTCAAGTAAGGAGTCACAGTCTGTAAAAAAAAGTGTCCAGCTGTTACAAAATAAGAAATTTAAAACTAGAGAACTGTAAGCAAGCCATGCTTTGTTTGGCCAAAGCATTGCTGCTGTCAGCATGCATAATAGCCGCCAAATGTTCCTTAACATGATCTGACAACACTCTACAAGTCTTACCAACATAAAAAGAAAAACATTTATCACACACAACAGCGTAAACCATGAAGGAACTGTGGCAGTCAAAAAGTTTCCTAAAATGAACTGTGAAGGAGCAATGTTCAAAATAAAAGAATCCCCGTAAAAATAAACTTGCACACTATACAGTTTCCACAGGAAAACATACACTGTGACTTGTTGTTGCTCGTAACTACACCAGTCAAGAAAGGCTGATCATTGTTCTCAAAAGCAGACTTACAAGTTATGTATTTTTTTATAGGAGAAACTTGGAGAGTTCCTCAGCTTGAGACTTAAATCACTGTGACCTGAAATAATGTTCCAATTAGCAGACACAATGTTGCGAATCACAAACATGTCTCTGCTGATAGGTAATGGAAAACTTAAGTTTCTGTCAGTCTGGGAGCTGGCCGTGCAGTCAATGGGAAATCCATACTTAAGAATGGGCTTAAACTTAGTATGCCTCGCTGCCTTGACCTCAGCCAAAATAGAGTCAACAAAACATGCAAGATAATGTCTTGGTATGAACATTTGTATTAAAAAACTCACTTTATTTCTAAAAGTTTCATCCTCGCTAATAAGGCGTGACAGTCTGATAAATTGACGTTGCACCACATTTCTTTTCATGAACTGAGGGTGCTGGCTCCTATAATCCCAAAACATTGTTCCTATAAGTTTCTTTCCTGTACACATTAGATTGAAGGGAGCCAGTAGAGGTGTTAATAGAAACACTTGTGTCCAAAAACGGAACTTCCGTGCTACAAGTGAATGATGTAAATTGTAAAAAAACAATGCTGAACTGGGTCAATAGTTCTCTCGACCCATTCCACATAAAAAAAAAATATTATCAGTATAAAAAAAATATTATCAATATAATGATGATATAAACAAACATGCTGGAAATCATGAATATGCACTCGTTTTTCCATCTCTCATGTACTCAAGACCAAATTCGCATATACTTGGACAATCTTGGACCCCATCGCTTCTCCCTTCACATGCTGTTAAATCTTACTGTTGAAGGGAAAAAAAGTTACTGCACAAAACTATAGTAATCAAATCAAAAAGTGTGTTAATTTTCTGCTGAGAGAAGCTGGAATATTTAGATAAAAAGAATCTGATCACTGACAGCCCTTCTTGATGGGGAATACTTGTGTATAAAGATACAATGTCAAGCATAACCAGTAAGCAGTTAGTGAAATTAAGATAAACTGAGAACAAATCATTTAGAAAACACCAGGAATCCTTTAAATAAAATTCAGTGGACTGCACAATCGGATTCAAGATAAAGTCAAGATATTCATCTATCTTTTCTGTTTTGGTGCATTTATTATAAATTATATGCCTGAAAGGGGGGTTGAGCATGTCTTTAAGAATTTTGGGAATCCCACACAGTTTACCCAAACTGGGATTAAAAACAAGCATGAAAGAAAGTTTCTCAAATGTTAAGCAATGGCTTTGCTCAATCCCATGCAACATTCTATCAATCATATTAAACTGTCTGTTAACTGTTTCAATATCGGTTATTTTGTAAAACTCATTATTGACCAATGGATATAATTGCGCTGCTCCATCAACAAACCCCTGTGCCTTTATTAGCCTTCATTATTCTTAAATCCCTGTCTTGGCTGAGTTCTTTCAAAGCTGTACACTCCCCCATTGAAAGATTAAACCATTTATTCTCACTAGGAGTAGAAAGTAAAGTTTGCATCTCATAGTCACACACCCTTTGAAAAGTCTGCAATGTGGACGGTAAGATCAGATTGAAAAGGCTTTTCTTTCTAAGGGTGAAAGACTCCTGTTGGTTAAATTTGGTCTTGAGTACATGGGAGATGGAAAAAATAGTACACATTCTTGATTTCCAGCATGTTTGTTTATATCGTCACTATACTGATATATATTTTTTTGCAATGGAGTGGGTAGAGAGAAGTATTGACCCAGTTCATACAGACTCTAGGTGACACCATTGTTTTTTTACAATTTACAGTGTCAGCTTGTGGCACAGAAGTTCCGTTTTTGGACACAAGTGTTTCTATTGACACCCCTACTGGCTCCCTTCAATCTAATATGTACAGGAAAGAAATTTATAGGAACAATTTTTTAGACTATAGGATCCAGCACCCTCATTTCATGAAGAGAAATGTGGTGCATGACCAATTTATCAGACTGTCACAGCTTATTAGTGAGGATGAAACTTAGAAATGAAGTGAGTTTTTTACAACAAATGTTCATGCCAAGAAATTATCCTACATGTTTTATTGATTCTATTTTGGCTGAGGTTGAGGCAGTGAGGAATACTAAGTTTAAGCCTATTCTTAAGTATGGATTTCACATTGACCGCACAGCCAGTTCCCAGACTGTTAGAAACTTAAGTTTCCCATTAGCTATCAGCAGAGACTTGTTTGCGATTCACAACATTGTGTCTGCTAATTGGAACATTATTTCAAGTCAAAGTGATTTAAGTCTCAAGCTGAGGAACTTGCCGAGTTTCTCCTATGTTAAACAGAGCTCCTCATTAGCACTCTTCAAGAAAAACCTTGATGATTGGGTGGGTAATAGGAAATTCACCCCGGGGATCACTTCTGTGGCTCTGCTTGACACGGGCACAGGAAAATAATTTCCTTGGGTGGCGAAAGCCAGGGTACCTTTTTGGCTGGGCTTGTATAGGCCCAAGGGCCAATAGCCTAGTACCTACCCATGAACCTGGGAACCTAATAAAAATTCAGAACACCATGAATCCTTTAAATAAAATTCAGTGGACTGCACAATCGGATTCAAGATAAAGTCAAGATATTCAGCTATCTTTTCTGTTTTGGTGCATTTATTATAAATTATATGCCTGAAAGGGGGGTTGAGCATGTCTTTAAGAATTTTGGGAATCCCACACAGTTTACCCAAACTGGGATTAAAAACAAGCATGAAAGAAAGTTTCTCAAATGTTAAGCAATGGCTTTGCTCAATCCCATGCAATATTCTATCAATCATATTAAACTGTCTGTTAACTGTTTCAATATCGGTTATTTTGTAAAACTCATTAGTGACCAATGCTCTCGTAATAGTATGGATATAATTGCGCTGCTCCATCAACAAACCCCTGTGCCTTTATTAGCCTTCATTATTCTTAAATCCCTGTCTTGGCTGAGTTCTTTCAAAGCTGTACGCTCCCCCATTGAAAGATTAAACCATTTATTCTCGCTAGGAGTAGAAAGTAAAGTTTGCATCTCATAGTCACACACCCTTTGAAAAGTCTGCAATGTGGACTGTAAGATCAGATTGAAAAGGCTTTTCTTTCTAAGGGTGAAAGACTCCTGTTGGTTAAATTTGGTCTTGAGTACATGGGAGATGGAAAAAATAGTACACATTCTTGATTTCCAGCATGTTTGTTTATATCATCACTATACTGATATATTTTTTTTTGCAATGGAGTGGGTAGAGAGAAGTATTGACCCAGTTTGTACAGACTGTAGGTGACACCATTGTTTTTTACAATTTACAGTGTCAGCTTGTGGCACAGAAGTTCCGTTTTTGGACACAAGTGTTTCTATTGACACCTCTACTGGCTCCCTTCAATCTAATATGTACAGGAAAGAAATTTATAGGAACAATTTTTTAGACTATAGGATCCAGCACCCTCATTTCATGAAGAGAAATGTGGTGCATGGCCAATTTATCAGACTGTCACAGCTTATTAGTGAGGATGAAACTTAGAAATGAAGTGAGTTTTTTACAACAAATGTTCATGCCAAGAAATTATCCTACATGTTTTATTGATTCTATTTTGTCTGAGGTTGAGGCAGTGAGGAATACTAAGTTTAAGCCTATTCTTAAGTATGGATTTCACATTGACCGCACAGCCAGTTCCCAGACTGTTAGAAACTTAAGTTTCCCATTAGCTATCAGCAGAGACTTGTTTGCGATTCACAACATTGTGTCTGCTAATTGGAACATTATTTCAAATCAAAGTGATTTAAGTCTCAAGCTGAGGAACCTGCCGAGTTTCTCCTATGTCAAACAGAGCTCCTCATTAGCACTCTTCAAGAAAAATCTTGATGATTGGGTGGGTAATAGGAAATTCACCCCGGGGATCACTTCTGTGGCTCTGCTTGACACGGGCACAGGAAAATAATTTCCTTGGGTGGCGAAAGCCAGGGTACCTTTTTGGCTGGGCTTGTATAGGCCCAAGGGCCAATAGCCTAGTACCTACCCATGAACCTGGGAACCTAATAAAAATACAGAACTCTCAAATCTGCTTTTGAGAACAATAACCAATCTTTCTTGACTGGTGTAGTCACTGTAGTTATAAGCAACGATAAGTCAAAGGGTAGGTTTTCCTGTGGGAACTGTGTAGTGTGCAAGTTTATTTTTACTGGGGATTCTTTTTATTTTGAACATTGCTCCTTCACAGTTCATTTTAGGAAATATTTTGACTACCACAGTTCCTTCATGGTTTACGCTGCTGTGTGATAAATATTTTTCTTTTTATGTAGGTAAGACTTGTAGAATGTTGTCAAATCATATTAAGGAACATTTAGCTGCTATTAGGCATGCTGACTGCAGCAACGCTTTGGCCAAACATAACATGGTTTTCTTGCAGTTCTCTAGTTTTATGTTTCTTATTTTGGGACAACTGGACACTTTTCT
>NC_056735.1:748373936-748393936 GCF_019279795.1 Protopterus annectens | reverse complement strand
GTTTTAAGCTTTCGACGCTTAGGTGTCGATGTTTAAGCATTTGACAACCTAAGCTGTCAATTATGTAATAGGAATCTGACTAAAACACTAGTTGTTGATTTGCGTAAGATCCTCCTGGAGTATACTGACATCATTTGAGGATTAAATAATTGCACCCAGTTTGCAGTTGTCTGTGAACATGGTCATCCATATCCCCTTAGTTTTGACCTGAACTACTGAAACGTATATACCAAACAGTAGGGGGTCCAGCACTGACCCCTGTGGCACCCTGCTGGCAACAGGTCTGCTGGTTGATGTGGAGTCACCAATTGTGATAGTGAGTGTCTGGTTTGTGAACCAGTTGGTATCCCATCTTACAACAAAAGGGGTTTACATTCAGTTTACTAAGTGTATTAGTAATGCCTGAGTGTGAGATTGTGTCAAAAGCCTTTGCCAGATTGAGGTATGCTGTGTGCATGGATCAGCCCTCATCAATAGTCCTAGTCACATCTTTGAAAAAATCCACCAGATTTAACAGGCAGGATCTGCCCTTGATGAAGTTGAATTAGGTAGGATCCAGGGTTTGGAGGTTGCCTATGTCTATATGTAAGAGGTCCATAATGATACATTCCATGGCCTTACAGATGAGGCTGGTTGAGCTTATGGGTCTGTAATTTCCCAGGTGTGTTAATAGGCCACCTTTGTGGAGGGAATAACTATTGCTTTTCTCCATTCTACAGGAACAAAGCCTGTGGTTAGACTATGATTAAAAAGGGTACTTAATGGTGATGTAATTCATATTTTAGCCTATTTAGAAGACAGCCTGGGATGTTGTCTGGTCACAAAGAGGCTGTGTCTTTTGCCTTGCACAAGGCTTTCATGACCTGTTCTTCAGATATGTGGGGTGACGGGGAAGATATGTGATAGGTTTGGAGGGGATAAAGGAGTGAAATTTTTGCCAAACCTATCCACTAGCAGGTTTCTATCTTTGTGGGGTCAGTGTGTGTGAAACTGTTGGTCACTAGTTCTGCAATGCTTGGGCCCTGCCTTTTAGGCTATATACATAGCTGTAAAAGGCTTTATGGTTATCCTTGGCTCTGCTTGCTAAGTTTTTCTCAAAGAAGCTCTTAAAGGAATTGGGAAGTTGTCTTATTTGTCTGTTGAGGCTGAGGAGGGTGCTTTTCCATTGTTGGAGTCTTCCCTTTGTTTTCCTGGACAGCAACCTTTTGTATTTATTGTAAAATTTGTTGATGCTGGATGTCCACCATGGTTCATAGGTTCATAGGTAGGTACTAGGCTATTGGCCCTAGGGCCTATTTAAGCCTGGCCAAACGGTACCCTGGCTTTTGACTTGTTTTTACTTGGGGCTCTTTCTGATATGGCCAAGTCTATGTACTTATGTAAGGTATTGCACAGGGCTGTATTGTAAGCTTCAGTATAGTTACCACTTCCAGCTGAGAGTGGGTTTTGGAATGCATTTATAACTTCATGTAGGAGGGTATAGTTTGCCTTGTTGAAGTTTTTTAGTCTGATTTCACCCATTGTGAGTTCTGGTGTTAGTGTCACTTTGAAGGTGACTGATTTGTGGTCAGATTTAACTAATGAGGGTCTGATAATTGTGACAGAGCATCTGTTTGACATGTTAGTGAGGACCAGATTTAGTATATTCTTCCTCTTGCCAGGGTATGAACAATTTGTTCCAAGGCATTTGAGTTAACAAAGCCAAGGAACTTTTACACTAGTGAGTTTTGGCTAGTGTAGGTTTTCCACTTGATGATGAGATAATTGAAATCCCCCATAACTAGAGTGTTCAGTATTATTTGGATTGTCTCCAGTTTGGTCAAGTCGTTTTTTTTCACATCATGACCCATGGAAAGGGATCTATAACTGGGTATGACTTGAATGGGGGTCTTACCCACTGTAACCTGACTGATTTGATTTGTATGGATGTAGTGTTTTTTTATATATTTTATTTATTTAAATTTGTTATCTAGGGTAGAGTCCTGTACCATGATAATCAGATACAGTTCACATTCTGAACCAAGAATTTGTTTGCTTGTGTCTTTCAGCTTTTCCTGTTTAGGGGCCGCCACAGCAAAACTCCGGTCCGCTAATGATTGGTAGTTGATTTTTACGTGCCGAGTTACCAGCCTTGACGCACAACCTTCAACGAAGGTACGCCCATTCATGCATGTCTCCACGCAGAAGACGCTCTAGCTGAGAATCGAACCTGACAGCGTCTTATTGTGAGGCGACAATGCTACCGCAGCACCACCACCGCAGAATAAAGAAAAAAAAAATCATTGTAATACACAATATGAAATACAAATATAGATAAAATGCTTATATATGGAGATAATAATTCATTTTTTAACAGAGATTAGTTTTATTTTTTCTCAAATAATTTTTTATTATTTTCCAAATAAGAACAATGCAGACAGAATAGAAATACAAAACATTCTAAGTTAAAAACATGTGGATGAACTTGAATAAGGAATTACATTCAGTACTAGAATACAATTACAGAATAAAAAGGCAATAGGAGAAATATAAAGCTACAGGAGGCATTGAGATCTACTAAAAAAACAAAAATAACTGAATAAACACTATTTACAAAAACACAAATAAAACCCATGCTACCTTAAATGTATAAAGGCAGTACCAAAAGAAAGAATTGTAAAGGTAAGAAAAAGAAAAACACCCCATTGGGTAAAATTTGTAGGGGAAGGAATATCCAAAAGAGAAAAAAAGGGAAGAGAAGCGTATAGATAAATAAATAAATGAAAAGTAAATAAGACAAGTATTCACAAGGAATGTCACATAAGAAGTGGACGTAAGATATTAGTCAGATAAAATTACATCTAATAGGCATTTCCATAGATTGGCGAAATAGGCTTTCTTCCTAGGACCATTGATAATGAATTTTTGAGCTGATATATACTTTAATGCCATCTCTTTGAAACCCTGCCAGCACATTTTTGTGCGGTCTATCCAATTATTAGTGATGTAGAGTTTGATTAAAGAGCAGAGGGTGATTAGAATGTGAAGGTGAAACTTAGGCATCTTGAAAAGGGGAATATTCAATATGGCTGTTTGCCAAGAGAGTGTGGAGTTGTAGTAACCCATTTTTTTTAGTTGCACTTTGAGAGAACACCATAATTTATAGGAATGATTACAGTGCCACATAATATGAAGAAGATCTGTGCTCAAGCAAGGGCAGCATGTACAAGCGGCAGAGTTGTTAGGATTAAATTTATTGAGTATTACAGGTGTATAGTATGAGTTGTTATTCAACATCAGTTGGGTATATAATAGTTTTTTGAAGGAAGCAAGTTCAAGTGTGGTTTTTATGGCTAGAAGTTTTTGATCCTCCGTAATGGGATAATTCACATTGTCCCAAAAGGTGGAGAAAAGGCAATTATTATTATCTAGTAATGGTTTAAGTATCTTGTAAGAGGAAGAAATAGTTTTTTGGGATTTGAAAGTGTAGAGATAACTTCAGATAGTTTATTGATTTCCCTTGAATCAGATGGAATGCAGACAACTTGAGAAGATATGATTTCGAATTGTGGAGGGTAACTGTGTATTTATTATTGGCCTTGAGAGTTACACGTAGTTCTGTGATCGATAGGGACTTATGTTTAAGAAGGTCCCAAACTGTAAAGTCCTTGATAAGGGGAAATTTAGAGAGATCAAACATATTGTTATTAATTTTAAGATTTGGATTCAGATTCAGTGGTTGTAGAAGGGGGAGAATGTTTTCAAGATTAATGTCCTTAATCAATTTTTGAAATAATCTAATTTTATGCTTCAATAAGGGGAGTAGTTTGGAATTATATAGAGAAATATGGGAAAGAAATGGGATAGCTTTCGGGTTGATTTTATTGGAGGTAACATGACGGTGCCATATCTTCAACCAGGCAGGAGTATGGCTGAGTGAATTAGAATCCATGTTTGAGATGGACCATAGTCTGTTTGAGCAAATAATTGTATAATACAAATGAAAATTTGGGAGGCCCACCCCTCCTTTCTCTTTGGGGAGAGTAAGTTTAGAGTAAGAGATCCTGACTCTCTTGGGAAACCAGAAAAATTTTGCGATGTTTTTGTTAAATTTGAAGAAAAGGTTATTTGATATCATTATATTCGTAGCATTAAATTGGTAGAGAAGTCTCGGTAGAATATTCATTTTCACAATGGCTACTTTAGAAAGAAAAGCTAATTTAAGAAGTTTCCATCTTTGTAAGTCTTGGCATATAGTAGCCCAAGATTTTAGTAAATTATTTTGAAGAATAGAGGCTTGGTTGTGTTCAAAATTAATGCCGAGATATTTGATACTATATGAAATATGAAAGGAAGATTCAGGGAAAAAAAAAGGTTTATGAGCGTCGGGGTTAATTGGGAGGATAAATGATTTTTTCTTATTAATTTGAAGGCTAGAGGCACTAGAAAAGTTATTAATTGCATTTATAATTTTTGGTAAGTCAGAGTTGGGATACTGAAAGTATAAATTCAGATCATCGGCAAAAGCCTATAAGGCAACTTGTGTATTCAGAATTCTGGGGATAGTGTGGTGTGTATTCTGAACAATATATAGAAAGAAGGGTTCAATAAATATATTAAAAAGGAAAGGAAAAAGCAGGCAACCTTGTCTTGTTCCATTAGTAATCAGAATCGTATTAGATCTTTTTTTATTAATATATAGGGAGGTATAGGAATTTGTATAAAGAATTCTGATCATATCTATAAAAGTTTTAGGGATATTGAAATGGGACATGGTGGAGAATAGGAAGTCCCAGTTTACTCTGTCGAATGCTTTTGAGGCGTCAAGAGTTAAGGCATATAAAGGATTTTTATCTCTTTTAGTAAAGTGTATTAGTGAGTCCAGCGTTAAAGTATTGTCCCATGTATGTCTGTTACTCATGAATCCAGCTTGATCCTGAGATATTATATGTGGCATTATCTGTTTGAGTCTGTTGGCCAGAATAGCTGCAAATATTTTAATATCTACGTTAATAAGCGAGATGGGTCTGTAGCTGTGAGGATCTGTTTTGTCATGATTATTTTTTAAAATTAAAATCGTTTTAGAAATATTCCAGTGCAGGTCAGTAATTCCATTTCTTATAATAAAGTTGAATACCTTAAGAAGAATAGGGGCAATTTTTAAACTAAAGGTTTTAAAGAAGTTAGTAGTAAAGCCATCTGGACCAGGATATTTGCCTAATTTGAGATTATTAATGACATTTTGAATCTCTTGAATATTAAACGGAGCGGATAAGAGGGACGACTGATCTGGATTAAGGGAAGGGGCAGCAATTGAGTTGAGAAAGGTTTCTATTTGGGGGTTTAAGGAATTTTGGTCGTTCTTGCTATAAATATCGGAGTAAAGATCATGAAATAATTGAATTATTTCAGAATCTGATTTGTAAAGTTTCTCCTTATATTGGAGGATGGAAATTTTGGCAGCACTATTGTTATTTTTAAGTATTCTAGCCAGAGTTCTCGAGGGAATTTGTGCCCATTCAGAATATGTAGCAATAAGTCTTTGTTCCTGAAGAGAGTAATTATGAGAGTGTAGATCGAGTAATTCTTTGCGTGTTGCTTTAATCAAGTCTTCTGAATTTGAGTCAGGATGTGTTCTCTGTTTTTTTTCAAGAGATGCCAGGGTAAAGAGCAGAGCAGATTCATTTTTTTTTATTGAGTTTTTTAAAGAATGAGGCTTTACTAATCAGAAATCCTCTTAGTTCTGCCTTGCACGCTGCCCATTGTATATCTGGTGCTATGTTGGAGTTTTCAAGATTAGAGTAAAGGTCAGTAAATGTACTGTTAATTTTGTTTAGGATCTCCTTGCTATGTAAAAGATTGTTATTAAGAGACCAGTTAGAATAGGAAAAAGCAGTGTGTGTAAAGATAATTTTAAAGGATATTCTTGCATGATCAGATAAAAATCTCGGTTCACTGCTGAAGGTGTTGTTAAATTTAGAAAAAAAGTTGGAGACTAGGAAAAAATCAAGACGTGACCAAGATTTGTGGCAATTGGAGTAGAAGTTGTATAGGTTGTCCTTAGTTAAGATGTTACTAAAAGCAATAGTGTCAATAAGGTAAAAGTCTGAAATAAGTTCTTCTAGAGCTACCGAGGCTTGAAAGTTATATGATAAGGAATTACTGGTGCGGTCTAAATTAGGATTGATTACCGCATTCCAATCCCCACCTATTATATAAAGATAATTTGGAAACGAACTAAGAATATTATAGATTTCTAGAATGAAGGTGTGTTGTTGAGAGCAAGGGCCATAAAGGTTAAGAAAAAGAACTGGTTTAGTTGTGCCAGGGAGAGTAGAAGTAAAATAGCACCACCTGCCATGTTTGTCGGATTTGATTAGATTTATGGTGTCCTGAAATTGTTTCTTAATTATAATGGCTACTCCCTTAGAGTTTGTGCTATCCCCATCAGCTATAATATTTCTAATCCATTTCTTGGTGGAGACTTTGTCCCATCCCTCTTTTGACAGGTGTGTCTCCTGTAGGAAGCAGATATTGGCCTGGGATTTAAAGATAAGATGAAGTAGCAGATTTCTTTTGGCAGGATTTTGTAGTCCTTTAACATTCCAACTATCTATAGCCCAACTCATGGAGACAAACTAACAGGTTGAATTAGTGAAGCAATATAAAGTTGAGAGACAGTTAAGGAATCTGAGTGTGACATAGGATGCTGAGAGTATATTACTCAAAGATTAAATAGGGTGAGATGTGAGTATATCAGCAAAAGTACTGACTTTGAAAACAATTTAAACTTATCTGTAGGGGTAGCAAAATACTTCTTCATACTATACCCAGTGCCTAACCACCCGAACCCCTTAAGAGAAAAAGTAAAAAAAAACACGTAACAAAACCAGAACACTATTATACATATGTACAAATTACTAAAATTCCTACAGAGCGTCAACCTAGAGTGCCAACCAGAACACACAAGAGCATCCAAGTGACTAAATATTAATAATATGTGTAAACTATAGGAAGTCTTAAAGATTATCATACATTCAAAACAGACGTATTAAACAGCAAATATAATATCTGACATTTTAACATAAATTCTACAGTAATAAAGCAGAGGATATAAACCAGTAACATTGAAGGAGCACTGAAGTGCTATATAGCTAGACAAAGAGAGTAGAGCAAGCCTGGGTGAGACTACATCTTGAGAACGAAGCGACGTCCATGTGTAGACCAGAACTCTATTTATGATACAATTATGAGGCAGTCCAAAAACAATGGTGCACATTAGGAAATAAGTGCATCAAGTTAACAAATTTATAGTAAAAACACTAAGGTTGATAACAGAAGATTAGGATAAAACTACGAAGCAGAATCTAGTAGTTTAGCAGATGAAATTCCACAGCTTCGAGCTAAACATAAGCAATTATATAAGTAAGCCACTGGTTATGGTTGGTTTAGTATGTAAATTAAAGCTATGTAGCAAGAAACATACTATGAATATAGTTAAAGAAAAAATAGGTAAAATTTTTAGTACATTTGAGGGCCACAACATAGAAGACTCACAGCAGCCCATAGATAACAAAATTAGTGAACTAAAAATAATACAGTGTTAGAGTCTGAGATGTGCACAGGATCGACAAACAGGAAGTGAAGAAGTAAAGTGAACTCAAGCCTATGGATATCCAAGCGCTCACAACCACGCATAATCACCTAAAACTGATATACATAGGCATAGTTTAATGTTAAATCCAATATATATGTAGAGGTTTAGATTGTAGTCTGTCTTAAGAAAAATAAAAAAACTGTCAGTGATATGGAGGCTCTTCTGGCTAACAAAAACCATGGGGTGCCAATTCTTTTCATGAAAGATGAGCCTCACAGACATTTCCCTGTGTCTTTAACTGATGATTAACTGTAGAAAAAGATAGATGCAAACCTATATGGCTTACAAAAATTAGGGTAAGGCAACAGATCTATGCAGAACCACACATTGCCTGTGGTTACACGCTACAGCAACAGTAATGTAATTGAAGTAACGTCAGTTTAAAAAAAATAGGTTATAGCTTCAAAAATGTAACTCTAAAATATACAATATGAAAACAAACTGAAGCTAGGAGATGAATACACAGTTAAGTGGCATGATAGGGAATTAAAAGTGTCATTACATGACCAGCAACGGTCTCCGGACATTTTAATTTACAAAACTTTCGTTTTAGCAACAATTCGTGTTCAGCGCACAGCTATAAGCAATTGACCAAGTAAGCATGCTGAAACTAAGAACAACGAGACACGCTAACAGTGCAGTAGTGATAACGAGACTATTTTACGTGAACATAAGAGGGTTACATGCAAATGAAACCCTGTAAGAAACAGCAAGTAGCGCAAGTGTACCTAGCTAGTGGAAAATGCATTCAACAACAAAAAACAAAACGGAACTCTTTATAAAGAGCTTGACAACAGGGAGAAGCATGAAAATAATAGGAGACATTGGGATTAATGCTGTGTTGAAAAGCGGACTTAAAACTAGAACTTCAGGTAAGACAATAGGGTAAGGCAACAGATCTATGCAGAACCACACATTGCCTGTGGTTACACGCTACAGCAGCAATAATGTAATTGAAGTAACGTCAGTTTAATAAACTAAGTTATAGTTTCAAAAATGTGATTCAAAAATATACAACATGAAAACAAGCTGAAGCTAGGAGATGAATACACAGTTAAGTGGGATGATAGGGATTTAAAAGTGTCATTACATGACTAGCAACAGTCTCCGGACATTTTAATTTACAAAACTTTCGTTTTATCAACAATTCGTGTTCAATGCACAGCTATAAGCAATTGACCAAGTAAGCGTGCTGAAACTAAGAACAACGAGACACGCTAACACTGCAATAGTGATAACGAGACTATTTTACTGAACATAAGAGGGTTACATGCAAATGGATCCCTGTAAGAAACAGCAAGTAGCGCAAGTGTACCTAGCTAGTAGAAAATGCATTCAACAACAAAAAAAAAACAAAATGGAACCCTTTATACAGAGCTTGACAACAGGGAGAAGCATGAAAATAACAGGAGATATTGGGATTAATGCTGTGTTGACAAGCGGACTTAAAACTAGAACATCAGGTAAGACAATAAGTACTATAATCAAGCTAGGAGCCGTAGCTCACACTGAAGCATAACTTCAAGGAACTGGGGATTTGTTAAAAGCCTTGATAAAGGCTTCTTTAGCTTCGCTTTGCGAGGTGACTGAAAATTTAACATCATTCTTGTAGAAGATAGTTTTAACTATAGAACATAAGAATATATAATCACTTGTAAGTATTAACAAATTTAGAAAATAAGTATCATACTATTAGTAATTCCACTTCATTTTAGAAACATCAATAAACAATACACAATTCCATGTGGAACTCATGGAAAGAGAACAGTGATTAGTTAGCACTTTAAAGGTAATCGGAAATTACATATGAGAATGATGTTTGGAGAGGCATTGAAAATTACTTATAAATTTGATGTCTGTTCATAGGTTCATAGGTTCATAGGTTCATAGGTTGGTACTAGGCTATCAGCCCTAGGGCCTATACAAGCCTAGCCATAACAATTCCCTGGCTATTTCTTCCCACATTATTTACTTTCCTGGACCCCTGTCTAGCAGGGCGACTGACGTGATCCCTGGGGTGAATTTCCTTTCTCCCATCCAATCGTCAAGGTTCCTCTTGAAGAGGTCCAAAGAGGCACTCTGCTTGACATGTATGGGCAATCTATTCCAGAGTCTGGGGAGTCTCTGGGTCAGGGACCTATCCCTCCAGCATGTTTTGTTTATTGTGATGACAAGGTTTAGATCCCTGGAGCGTGTAGGGATTGGGATTTCTTTAAGTGTAGCATGTCCAACAGCTCTGGGTTTGACATGGCCTTGTATGTTAAGCAGAGATCGCCTCTGAGTACACGATATGCGACAGAGTATAGCTGGAGTTTTTTAAGGCGGTCAGCGTAGGGCATCTGCTTTAGACCTGTGATTCTTTTAGTGAGGTATTTCTGAGGCCTTTCCAGTTGTTGCAGATGTCTTGAGAGGTACATACCAAATGGGGTGTTGTATTCTATAATGGGTCTAATGAGGGATGAGTACAGTGGGACAATGACCTCCTTTTTTCTGGATGAAAAGCCCTTCGTGATGAGGTGTGCCACATAGAAGGATTTCCTGACTGTTGTGGCGATGTGGTTATCGAAGGTGAGACCACTGTCCACCTGTGTCCCTAAGTCTCTTATCACACTTTCTGTGTTTAGTGTACTGCCACCTATATGGTAATTCATGGATACATGTTTTTTCCCAAAGGGGATAACAATACATTTCTTGGCATTGAGCTTGAGCCCATGGCTCTGGCACCAAGCATCTGTTTCTGTAAGGCCCTTTTGTAGAGTATCCACATCATTTGGGATTCAATAATGGCTCCCAGTTTGCAGTCATCTGCAAACTTTGTTAGCCAGAGTCCCTTAGTGTTGACCTGTACTTCAGAGAAGTAGATGCCAAACAAGAGCCCCAGGACTGAACCCTGAGGTACTCCACTTGTCACTTGTCTGGAGCTGGATTTGGAGTCGGCTACTTTTACAGTATGGGTTCTATCAGTAAGCCATTTAGCAACCCATTGGGTGACATAGGGATTAATGCCCAACTTAGTAAGTTTATCTATGATTCCAGAGTTGGGATGGTGTCAAAGGCCTTGGCAAGGTCTAGATAGGCTGTGTGGACCACCTTACCCTTGTCCATGGCTCTGGAGACTGATTCAAAGAAGTCAATCAGGTTCAGGAGACAAGATCGGCCCTTCACAAACCAAAACTGGGTGGGGTCCAGTGTTTGAAGGTTGCCAATGTCTTTGTTTATAAGTTCCATGATAATACGCTCCATGGCCTTGCAGATAAGGCTTGTCAGACTGATGGGACGGTAGTTTCCGGGATCCAAGGTGGACCCCCCTTGTGGATTGGGATAACTGTAGCTCTGCCACTCAGTGGGCACGAAACCTGAGGTGAGGCTATGATTAAACATGACACTTAGGTGAGGTGCCAGTTCATATTGTAGTTCATGTAGTACACAGCCCGGGATGTCATCTGGTCCCATGGATGCTCTATTCTTGGCTTTAGAGAGTGCGTTTTGTACCTGTGTGGCCGTTATTACTGGAATTTGGCAATCTTCCGGTATTGAGATGGGCCATTTAGGGGTGAGAGGGGGTGAAGTTGGCACTGAATCGATCTGCCAGGATATTGGCAATATCCTTTGGATCAGTATATTTAATGCCATTCTGTTTTAGCTCAGCGCAGATCTGAGCATTGCCATTTAGATTCTTGACATAGTTATAGAATGCTTTGTGGATGTCTTTGGAATCTTTGGCAATTTTATTTTCGTAACTAGCTTTGGAGGATTTTATGAGGCATCTCAGTTTCTTACTGAGGCCAGTAAGGGAGTTTTTTGCATCCTGGGATTTTCCTCTTTTCTGAAAAAGTTTCTTCCTTTTGTTGTAAAGTTTGTTTATGGCAGGGGACCACCAGATTGGCTTCCTTTTTTTGGATGAGAGCATTTTGGTTCTATTTGGGATGGCACGATTCATGCATGAGTGGATGTGCTCGTACAGTGCCTTAGTGTAGGATTCAGCAGTTGAACTTTCAGTTCCCGTCTGCATGGGTGTTATGAAGTTTGTCACTTCTGACTTGAGTAGCATGAAGTTGGCTTTGGAGAAGTTTTTTATGGTGGTTTCTTTACTGGGGGGTGGGGATGGAATGTGGATGTTAAGGGTGATTAGCTTATGGTCAGACCTGACTAACGAGGGGGTGACCATAGGTATGGAGCATTGATTTCCCATGTTGGTAATGACAAGGTCTAGGATATTGGAGCCCTGGTGGGACTATGGATTAGTTGATCCAGGGCATTGGAATTTATGAATTCCAAGAACCGTTATGCAAAGGTGCTGGGACATGAGTAGTTTTCCCAGTTAATGGCAGGGTAGTTAAAATCACCCAGTATTAGGGTGTTTGGTTCTATCTTAATATTTTCCAGTATGTTTAGAAAGGTGTAGTGAGAATCTTGGGGTATGGTGGAGGATCTGTAGCAAGCTACAATTTGGATTGCAGTCTTACCTAGTGTTAGTTGCACTTGGAGAATTTCAGACACATTGTGTTGGCCAACTAGCCTGGTGGTGTGAATATCCTTGGTGAATATTGACACTCCTCCACCTTTAGTGTTTCGGTCTTGGTTTGGTTGCCGAAAAGTGTGGTAAGAGTTGTATCCTGGTATTGCAGGGGTTCTCTCTGGAGCCTTGAACCAGGTCTCAGTTACTGCACAGATATCGATGTTCTCCATTTTTAGGAGTGCCTCGAGAGAGTGCATTTTGAGGTTTAGACTTCTAGCATTGAGTAGCATTACCTTCAGGTTTTGTATGCTTGTACCTGTTACGGTGGTGATTTTGTCCTTTGAAGTTTGCCTAAAAAAGGCACTATAGGGGTGGCAAGAGCCTTAGCCAGTAACCTGAATCCCAGGGGTGACAGGTGCAGACCATCTCTGGCAAAGCATCGTGGTCTATCAATCATGTCATCCCAGGCAGACAGATACTGGATCCCCTTTGAATGACACCATAAGCTTAGCCAATTGTTGAAGTCAATCATTTTATCCTTATATTGTGCTATCATTCTGGGTGAAGGCAGAATGCTACTCAGGGCTAGGGTCATACCTGCCTGGGCCACATGATCCGAGAGCTCTTCCATGTCTCTTTTCATGTAGTCCAGGGAGGTACGTCTCAAGTCATTCACTCCAACATGGACAATGACAGAGTCATATTTGTACTTGTTGTGGAGTGACTTGAGTGCATGCGTTATGTGGCGGATCCTGGCACCCGACAGGCAGCTGACTGTAATTGTCTCCTTATTCAACCTGGTGAGAGGGACATCAGTGTGCCGGACTATAGAGTCACCTATGACTAAAGTGTTAGGTACATTGTCTTGCCTTAGGGGCTGTTGCTGGGTGGCACACTGGTATTGTGAACTATGTGACACATTGGTTGTGATTGGTGTTTGTTTGCGTTTCAGCTTCAGAGGTCTTTGTTGCTTGGGCAGGTTACAGTTAAGGGCCTCTGCATATGTGGATTTAGTGTTGCTATATGTGGGTGTTGGTGGTGCGGGTTTAGAAGGGCTATGTGTTGCTTGAGATGTAGTGTGGGTGTTAACCTTCTCCTCTTGACTGTTTAGCACAATCTTGGGTGGAGAGAGCTTTGCTTCCATTTTGGCTATGTAAGTGCATCTCTCACAGGTTGTAGTGTTGGGTGGTAGGAAGAGAGGGTTGTCTGTGTACATGAGGCAATTGCTGCATTGCCCCAGTATGCCCAGATTCACCAGGTGGACAGGAGAAATCACCGGAAGCTGACCCTTGGACATGCTTGGTTTGGGGCTTTTTTTTCTTTGTAAAGTATAGGAGCTGTTTACTTAGCAAGGTACTTTTGCAATTATAGGCTGTTTAGTGCCTACTATTAATTTCTCCTTGTTAACAAGGAGAGTTCAGTGTTTGTATGAGTTTAAGGCTTCCTAGTGCTTTCCAGCAGGTATTAGAGAAAGTGCTAGTCACAGGGATGCTTAAAGGTAAGATTGAAAAGAATGCACTGCAGTGTGCACTAGAGAAGTTAGATGTGAAAGTAGGTAACTTGAGTTTTACCTGTTTAAAAAGTTAAGGTTTAGTGGAGAGTTACTATTTTTAAAACAGCAAGATGGATTGAAAGGGGTGGTCACTTTTATATTTTGGTACTATGAAATACTGTAGGATGGCCAATAAATTTAAATAATTGAAGGGGTGGGATTTCAAAAAAGATAATAAAGAATCACAGTGAATATAAGCATGGAGAGAAGGATTTCTCCCTTTGAAATAAAATGGCAGCAAAGGATTAGAAAGGAGGGTAATAAATATTAGAATTTTACCAACAGCCCATGTCTGGGTGTGTGTAATGCTTGATTTATCCATTGTAGGAGTGGTTTGGTCTTCAGTCATTGATAAACCAAGCATTAACAATACACAGCCAATGGTTACTGCTATTATACAGTTATATTAATTTTGTATATGCCTCTATTTCTATATCGATTTTAATGGCAATTTCTGTATTCTTCAAAAAAATAAATCTGCAGGCAAGAAACAATGAAATGTTTAAGTATTCACATGATATAGCAAATATCCTCTGAAAACTTTTATGCAGACTTGAAAATACACTATGTCACAGTGCTATGTGTGTGTGTGTGTGTGTGTGTGTGTGTGTGTGTGTGTGTGTGTGTGTGTGTGTGTGTGTGTGTGTGTGTGTGTGTGTGTGTGTGTGTATATATATATATATATATATATATATATATATATATATGTATATATATTTATTTTTTACCCATATACTATAGTCTCACATGAAACTAAAAGTGCACTGCAAACACATTATCCACTTTTTTTTCTTTTCATAAATAAAAGAGAACACTTACAACCTTAGTCCAACAATATGGGACAAAGACAAAGTTATTAGAGAGGCAAAGACCAAGATAGGGACAGATTTTGCATATCTCTATTAGAAGATTGTTAGCACATATTTTGCATTTATATGCATTTTCTGAAGAGCAAAAAGTCTGAAACCTAAATGTCTCTCATTACTGAGTAAATACAGTCCTTGACAATTTACCAGAAAACAACAAATTGTATGAAAAGGAGAGCAAAATATATAATTACTATTATAGTTCTAACACAAAAAAGTGCAAAAATCAGGGACAGTCTGTGAAATCATGTGCAGTGCAGAACAATGAAGAGGGCTGCAAGAGACCATGACAGTGTTTTTAATTTAGAGGGCTGCCAGTAGCAGGAAGTGGGTAAAATCCTTTCAGATGCTTTGAAAAGTGTACTTATTAGCTATATAAAACTCAAAGTGTTTGAAATTCTGAAATATTTGGAAAGAGTTTGGAAACTTCCATTATGTTCCTTTACATAGATCTCACCCATTCATGGTTCTGCTATAAAGACTGGTTAGTGTTATAATGCAGTTTGTTGCTTTGATTTTCAATGTAAATAAGTCTGCTGTTATGAGTTCCTGATTTAACTATTTGTAAGCATAATTCTAAAGCTTTTATTTATTTTACATGTGTTTGTTTTTTACTCTTTCCAATGCAATTTGTGGATTGAAAACTGTCTGATATTATTTCCCTTTCCACAACTACAAGGAGGACAATAAGAATAAGCTGTAGGTCTCTGCTTTTTTTCTCTACAGGGTTCTGTTAATGGCAGAAATTTAAAATAACTGGGCATTATAAATGGTATTCAGACAGAGTAGTTTATACCACAAGATGTCTTTGCAACCTGGCTAATATTGATGCAGTTCTACAATGACTCACCAAATTCCACCAAAAAGATGATCCCAGCTACTCTACAATAATTCTAAAAACACAGAAGGGTAAAATATTTAGTTTTATACATTTTATGGAGGGATCAAGCCATTTTGCAACCACTTCATGTGGGGAACAAGTCCCCATAACCTCAGAACTCATATATATATATATATATATATATATATATATATATATATATATATAAAACCCCATGGTTGCATAAACTCGAAGACTGTAATAATCTTTAAAAAGAAGCCAATCATAGGCAGTGCACACTTTGAAATAACAATGGCAATACTTTCCTATAAAAAACAACATTTGACATTCTACCTCTGGGTGCTTTTTCTTTTGAGCAAAGGTAGCTTGGGAAATTTCCCCTTGAACAACTGTAAAGGAGCCTACAGGACCATCTCAAAGACATTAACGGTGCTGTAGATCAGAATGGCTAAATAACACTGTTTTGTATCAAGTAAGAATGAATACATATTAGTAATGATTTTATGGTGAAAAATTCTCTTAGAAAAAATTGGAAGCCTAATTAACTCTAAATTTTAATTTAATGTAATTTGGTCGGAATATAGATCTTAATTGGAAGTCATGAATTGAATGATTGCTTTTGACTAGTTAGTATTTTATTTTTGCTAATCAATGCAATTTTTAATGTAATTTGGTTGTGCTTCACTATTTAAACCCTGGAAGACCTGCTGAGTGAGGTGCTGCTTTTTATAAAATTTATAGTTATACTTCTTTTTCTTCTTGAAGTAATAAATTGTATTATAATACGTTATCAATAATTAATAAATCTGGCATACCAAACAGTTTTCTATAGCAAAGGCATTATGGCACTCTATGAATATTAGATGAAATTAGATAATCAACTGATGTTCAGCTAAATTTCATTTTTCAGTTTTAGTACATGAACTAAAATGCAGATAATTTACCATGTCTAAGGTATACAAAAGAACATTATTTCATTGTGATTGTATTTCACACATTATAAGAAATTGAGCATTTTATGTAAGCTGAGATGTACTGGTGTCTTATCTACAAGTATGAAATAAAAATTACCCTTCTTAATTAAGAATTTAATCTTCCTGTGACTTTTACATTGGATGCATAACTTTCTAAAATGATTTTTAGTATTTGACATCCCCATATTGTAAGTAAACATCTTCTTAAAGGTGAGAATGTGTACAACAGTTGCATGATTTTCTGAAAGATGAACAGATCATTTGCTGCAAGTCCTGTTACTACAACTGTTTCCAGTCACTTAAGGCAGAGGTGTGTAATAATATGTGTATGTTCTTTTAAGTATGCCTATAAAATACACAAGAAAGTCTTATACCTAACAAATGGGGATGCTACAGCTATAGTATAAATGGCAAAATGACTAACATAGAGTAAGTACAAGGTCTTAGCAAATAAGACTACCCATTGCTGTTACTTGTGATGCCATGACCAAAACTGGAATTAGTCAAAAGAAGGTACCACTTAATTATAATAGATATAACTCTGTATCTGGAAGGATTAACCTGAAGGTAAGTTTCTTTGACACTGTCAGTTGCAAAGACAATCAAGCAATATGGAACAGAAGACAAAGGCTCTTGCTAGGGCGGATACACTTTCCACCATTTTATATACATACAGAAAAAATCTATCAAAATGGAAAATTTTACATTGTTTAGTATTTTATTTGCAGAAACACAGCATTCATAATATGAAGACAGAAGCTTCCATAGACAAACTTATTACTATCAGGATAATTTCTCAATGGTCTGACTCTTTATTGGATTAAATCTCAGGACTGAAAAATATTGGTCTTATAAATAAGGGTGGATGCTGTCTTAGGTAACAGTAGCTTCAGGATTTTGTTAAAACAGAGTGTTTATCTAATTATTTAGCATGATTTTCTTGAAACATTAGTTTATAACGAGGAACCACTATCAGAAGTGTGGTAAAGGCAGGGAAATGAACTTTGAACCTACAGGGAAATATATTTTATCTTTACTGAAATTAAGTTTTTAAGCTGTGACTGCCAACGTTTATACCATGAATAGAAAGGAATAAACAGATTCATTACATAATATAAGCAACATAAAATATTTCATCTGCACGCTCTAGCTGCCCTACATAAAGAGGTAAAACTCAACAAGGTTAATGCACATCATACATCTGAACTGTCCAGATTTTTGCAGAATGCTCAGATCTGTTTCTCACAATTTTTTTTGGTATTCTGGCAAATCATTGATAGATCATTGAAGATTTAAGTCAGAAAATAATGTCAGACATTTGATTTTCAGTCTTCATACCTTTCAGAAAATCCATGAAATGCAAAACATGTAATTGTATCAATTTTCTAAGTTTGGTAAGAGCAATACTTGCTTAAATATGGTTCATAGGTTCATAGGTTGGTACTAGGCTATCAGCCCTAGGGCCTATACAAGCCTAGCCATAACAATTCCCTGGCTATTTCTTCCCACACTATTTACTTCCCTGGACCCCTGTCTAGCAGGGCGACTGACGTGATCCCCGGGGTGAATTTCCTTTCTCCCATCCAATTGTCAAGGTTCCTTTTGAAGAGGACCAAAGAGGCACTCTGCTTGACATGTATGGGCAATCTATTCCAGAGTCTGGGGAGTCTCTGGGTCAGGAACCTATCCCTCCAGCATGTTTTGTTTATTGTGATGACAAGGTTTAGATCCCTGCAGAGTGTGGCACTGAGGGATTGGGATTTCTTTAAGTGTAGCATGTCCATCAGCTCTGGGCTTGACATGACCTTGTATGTTAAGCAAAGATCGCCTCTGAGTACACGATATGCGACAGAGTATAGCTGGAGTTTTTTAAGGCGGTCAGCGTAGGGCATCTGCTTTAGGCCTGTGATTCTTTTAGTGAGGTATTTCTGTGGCCTTTCCAGTTGTTGCAGATGTCTAGAGAGGTACATACCAAACGGGACATTGTATTCTATAATGGGTCTAATGAGGGATGAGTACAGTGGGACAATGACCTCCTTTTTTCTGGATGAAAAGCCCTTAGTGATGAGGTGTGCCACATAGAAGGAATTCCTGACTGTTGTGGCGATGTGGTTATCAAAGGTGAGACCACTGTCCACCTGTGTCCCTAAGTCTCTTATCAAACTTTCTGTGTTTAGTGTACTGCCACCTATATGGTAATTCATGGATACATGTTTTTTCCCAAAGGGGATAACTATACATTTCTTGGCATTGAGCTTGAGTCCATGGCTCTGGCACCAAGCATCTGTTTCTGTAAGGCCCTTTTGTAGAGTATCCACATCATTTGGGGATTCAATAATGGCTCCCAGTTTGCAGTCATCTGCAAACTTTGTTATCCAGAGTCCCTTAGTGTTGGCCTGTACTTCAGAGAAGCAGATGCCAAACAAGATTGGTCCCAGGACTGAACCCTGAGGTACTCCACTTGTCATTTGTCTGGAGCTGGATTTGGAGTCGGCTACATTTACAGTGTGGGTTCTATCAGTAAGCCAGTTAGCAACCCATTGGGTGATGTAGGGATTAATGCCCAGCTTAGTAAGTTTATCTATGATTCCAGAGTGGGGGATGGTGTCAAAGGCCTTGGCAAGGTCTAGATAGGCTGTGTGGACCACCTTACCCTTGTCTATGGCTCTGGAGACTGATTCGAAGAAGTCAATCAAGTTCAGGAGACAAGATCGGCCCTTCGCGAATCCAAACTGGGTAGGGTCCAGTGTTTGAAGGTTGCCAATGCCTTTGTTTATAAGTTCCATGATAATACGCTCCATGGCCTTGCAGATAAGGCTTGTCAGTCTGATGGGACTGTAGTTTCCGGGATCCAAGGTGGATCCCCCCTTGTGGAGTGGGATAACTGTAGCTGTGCGCCACTCAGTGGGCACGAAACCTGAGGTGAGGCTATGATTAAACATGACACTTAAGTGAGGTGCCAGTTCATATTGTAATTCATGTAGTACACAGCCTGGGATGTCATCTGGTCCTATGGATGCTGTATTCTTAGCTTTGGAGAGTGCATTTTTTACCTGTGTGGCCGTTATTACCGGAAATGGTCACGGTGGTGCAGTGGTTAGCATTGTCGCCTTACAGCAAGAGGTTCTCCCATTCGAATCTCGGCTGGAGTGCCTTCTGTGTGGAGTTTGCATGTCCTCCCTGTGGTCGAGTGATGCTAAACACATGCAGGTAGGTGCAAGCGTGAATGGGCATGCCTTCTTTGAAGGCTGGGCATCGGGCTGGCAACTCGGCACCGTAAAAACCCACTGCCAATCATGAGCGGACCGGAGTTCCACTGTGGTGACTACTAACCGGGAAAAGCCGAGAGACAAATGGCAAGAGCAATGCTTAAAATATGTCCCTATTTCTGGGCCTTTGTGTGCCTATTATTTACTTCTTTGTCCAGATTTCTTGCTCTAAGAGGTTGAGAACTATGATGCAAACATACTATGTGGTGAATATTTAAGAAAGGAATTATTTTGAGAGGATTAAATAGTCCACTAGAAGAGTTTTAATGCAACTACAATCAAATTAGAAAAATGAGACAGCTCTGACATCCATTGTGTTCTGGAGGACTATTAGCAGGGCAGAAAATTTTGGAAATAACAGAAGGACCATGTCAGTTTATAGCAATACTTTATGTTCCATTTG
>NC_056735.1:748208936-748371436 GCF_019279795.1 Protopterus annectens | reverse complement strand
CTGGATGTCAGTGAGCTGGTGCTGTTGGCCTTTTCGTGTTGGTGTTATGTTTTTGTAAAGGACTCACACACACACACACACACACACATATATATATATATATATATATATATATATATATATATATATATATATATATATATATATATATTTATATTGGATCTGTCCTTTGACTTTTAATTGCTTTTTTATTTATTTATTTATTATTTATTTATTTATTTATTTATTTCAGTTTGATTACCGGGGAGGTCCACTGGGCTTGGGGGCCCATTTTCAGTGGATGCCCAGGGAGAAAAGCTCCAGCAGGAAACAGCACTTTAATTACATAAAAAATTCAGAGACAGCTGTATGACAAATAACAGTTAGCAATAAAAGAATAAAATGCTAACAATTTCAATTGTTCAGGAGGAAATACTGGCTTATGGCATGAAATCAGGATTTACTAATTAGGTATCTATGCTGAGTATATTAAAGAGGTTAGGTTGGTAAAAGAGGTTAGCCAGGAGAGAAGTGGGATGATAGCTTGAGAGGTATAGGCTGGAGAGTGCAATTGCATTTCCTGTTTAGGCAGAGGTAAGAATGAAGATGGTTTTTGAAGATGTTATGGTTGGTGTAGGACCTAAGTGTGTAGGGCAGGGCATTCCATTTTTTGGCTAGGGTAAAGGATAAGAGTAGTTGACCTGTGGGGCGCTTAGGGTTTTGTATGGTGATTAGGTTTTGGTGAGAAGATCTAAATGATCTAAGGGGGGTATAAGGTTGTAGAATGTTAGAAAGAGCAGGGCAGTTTGTAGGGTGGAACAATAATTTGTGGGCTGTTATAATTTGGAGAAAGTCAAGGTGATTGGGGAGTTCAAGCCAGTTTAGGGAGTGGAGGGAGGTGCAGTGATGAGAGGAGGATTTGGCATTTGTGGCAAATCTAGAGATTTTGTTGTAGCATTGTTCCAGTTTGGAGGTAAGTGTGGAAGATAAATTAGTGAGGAGGGGAGCACCATACAGAAGGGAGGGAAGTAGGAAGGTAGAGGCAATGGTAAGTCTGGTGTGAGGAGAGAGGAAGTGGTTGTTTCTATACAGTAAGCCAAGTTTTATGTGTGTTTTTTGATGTTTAGCTGGATATGGTCATTAAATTTTAGTTGGTCATCAATTATAATGCCGAGAAGCTTGGTGGAGGAGACAATCGCAATGGTGGAGGTGTTGTGGCTGGTAATTAAAAATGAGTCCTTATCTAGAGAGGATGATTTAGACTTGTTTGCATTTAGGGTGAGATGATTTTGGAGCATCCAGTTTTCAGTGGTTGAGAAGGCACTCTGTGTTAGGGCTTTTAGTTCTGTTAGATTAGGGGCACAACAGATTAAAGTGGAATCATCAGCATATTGCACAATTTTGGTGTTGGGAATGGCTTTATGGAAGTCATTAATAAAGATGGTGAATAATAATGGGCCGAGTATGGAACCTTGGGGTACTCCAGTGGGGGAAGGAAGGAAAGTAGAGGTAGCTTGGCCCCATTTCACAGCTTGGGACCTGTTTGAAAGGTAGCTGGAGAACCAAGAAAAAGTTTTTTTGGCAGAGGTTGAGTTTAGAGAGGTGGTTTAGAAGATGGGAATGAGAGATGGTGTCAAAGGCTTTGGATAAATCTAGAAGAACAGAGGAGACTATGTTACTGGAGTCACGTGCTGAGTTGACAGAGTGCAAGAAGGAAAGAAGGGCGGTGGTAGTACTGTGTCCAGGGCGGAAGCCGTGTTGGGTAGGAGAGAGTAGTTGGTGTTTGGTAAGGAATGGCAAGAGCTGCAGGTGGATACATTTTTCAAGAATTTTGGAGATAGGGAGGGGATGGCTATGGGATGGAAGTTGGAGACAGTGCAATTTTTGCCACCCTTGTGGAGAGGCAGAATGAAGGCAGAGCGCCATAGTCTAGGTACGTAGGATTCGAGTAAAGACCTATTAATTAGGATACTGACAGGTATGGCAATAGAGTCAGAAGATATTTTTAGGAAGGAGGATGGAATTTTGTCAGGGGCATTGGAGCAAGGCTTTAGTTTTTGGAGAAGTTTCTTTATTAGGTCGGTGGATACAGGTTTGAGTTTGAAAGAGGGAGCAAGAGATAAGGGGACTGAAGATTGAGCAGGGAGGGGGGAGGGTTATTGTTGGTGAAAGTCTTGGTTAGCTCAGTGATAGAAGAGGTGAAAAATCAGTTGAAAAGGGAGGCTATTTCAAGGTCAGATTTGCTGGTATCAGGGGAGGGGTTGTTTGTTGTACCTGGTCTAAGGAGGGAATTAATAGAATTCCGGAATTATTTGGGATTTCTTGCATGGTTTTCTTGTAGTTTGATGTAGTAAGACTTTTTATCTCTAATGACTTGCTTTTTGACTAGGTTTCTCAACTGCTTATATTTAAGGAAGATTTCTGGTTGCTTATGTTTAAGGTGGGCTTTCCAGGTTTTATCTTTTTGAGGCATTATCTTTTTTGTGTCATTAGTGAGCCAGGGGGAGCTATTTGTTTTGACTCTTTTTGTTCTAATAGGGGCTTGGGAGTTAAGGACAGTTAAGAATGTAGAACTGAAGTAGTCAACGGCTTCGTCTAATGGTAGTGTTTTGAGGGGGTTCCAGTTGGTTAGCTTAAGAGAGTTAGAGAAGGAAGTAGGGTTAAGGTTAGATAGGTTATGAGTATGAATGTAGTGGTGAGAGTGAGGGGAGGAGGGAGTAGCTCGAATGGCGAAGGCAAGGAAATGGTCTCCTAATGGGTCAGGAGTGATGCCTGATTTTATAACTTTGTTTGGATGAGATACTAGGATCCAGTCGAGTATTGTGCCAGGGGGATTAGTTTTGTTGGGTCGAGTAATGGAATTAGTAAGTTGAGTGAACTTGAATAGGTTGATGACTATAGTGGGATTGGCATTATTGATTTTTCCCCAGTCAATATTTACATCACCCAAAATGAAGGTTTCCAGGTTAATATTGGAGGAGGTCCAGGAGAGGATGTCTTCTAGAGTATTGGTATTGTTACCAGGGGGAATATAAAGGCAAATGATGCAGATGTTTTTATGGTTGTTTATTTTTAGTAAACAATAACAATTTCAGAGTTATTGAAAGAGGGGATGGGGTTAGGGTAGGGAGTAATGGACATGAGGTTGGAGTAAATTAGAGCAACGCCACCACCTCTTTTATTTGGTCGGTCAGATCGGAGACAATGAAATCCTGGAGGTAGGAATTCTGAGTTAGTAATGTGAGGTTTTAGCCATGTTTCAGTGATAGCAGCTATGTCAGGAGAATTGTGACTGAGCCAGGCATGGAAGAGGGTTAATTTATTTTTTAAGCTTTGGGCGTTAATAGTGAGGAATTTGAGGTTTTTGTTAGAGGATTTGTTGTTGGAGTTTGGGAGATTAGTGGGAGAGAAATTAGGGCCTGGGTTGGGGTGAATGTCACCAGATAAATAAAGGTAAGGAGGATGGGGGATGTTTTTTTGAATTTGTATTTTGTTGGAGGAGGGTGGTAAGGATTTGGTTTAAGTTTGAAGTTATTATTTGAGGTTGGGAAATGTTTTAGTTTTAATAGAAGGGTAGGGTGGGAGGGAAATAAGGAAGCAGATATATTATGGTAGTGGGACGTAAGGAGGTTCTGGGGAGTAAGAGGAGGAGAGAGTATATGGAAATTAGTATAGTTGGATATTTGGTATAGGTATAATAGAAGGAAGGGGAAGGATGAGAGTAGAAGGAGTTTGGATGGAAGGGTGGGCATGGTAGTTTGAGTTGGTAAGAGGTGATAGAAAAAAGAAAGTGATGAGATGTTAGGAGTGTGGGGGGAGTGGTCAAGGGAGGAAAGATGGGGTGGAGGAAGGGGAGGGGCAGGTGTATCAGGATTGGTTGGTGGAGAGGGAGTGGCTGGTAGGAGGGAAATAAATGTAGGAGCACTGGGGGCAGGTGAGAATTGGGGGCAGGGTAGGGAAGCGGAGTGAGCCCACAGGGCGAACGGAGCGGGAAGAGCCAAGGAGGTGGGAAGGCCTGATAAACAATCAGTAACCTAAGGCTGGAGAAGGAGAACTATAGCAGGGGTGCAGGTATATGGTTGAAAATTTCTTTTATTGTGGTTTGTTTTAGTTTATAACTAGGACTTTATGTTTGGTTCATCAAGAACACACTAAAAGTAAGTATATGAGTGAGTGCTGGTAATATTACAGTTTCTTTAGTGTAGGGCAGTGACACTTTTAGGCAGGAAAAGTTGGTGGTGCAGGGAGAGGGATTATTACTGTTCTGTTTGTCTGGAGTATGCTGCCATCTAGTGGAAAAGGAGGGAGGTACACTCCGAGGAAAAGATGTTCCACAGAGAAGTTAGGTTTATAGAGATTAGATAGAGGCAATTAGGGGAGAAGACTGAATGACCAAGGATGAGGGGGGGGCCTGTGCAGTGACCAGTGGTAGGCTGTTTTCACATGCACCGAGGTAGAATGCTGCTCAACGTTAGGTAGTGGTTAGAAAAATATACAAATGCAAGATATTACATACACTGAGTCTCCTTAGCAAGGGACAAAGGGTCCCAAAAATTTACTATAGCTCAAGTGGATTGTTCACGGTCTTCTTCTCTTGGGGAGGGATCTCCTGTCTTTTCAGTGAAGAAGGGGGAAAGCACTCTGGGGAGCAACTGAAAAGGAGAGTGAGAAAAATAAGTTAAAATAGAGTCTAATGGGAAAATAGGAAGGTGCTTTTTACTTTGAAGCACGACTTTTTACTTTTGTGGAAACAAGTGATTAAAACTAAGTTAAGTTTTGTATTTTCTAACTAAAAAAGAACATTTCCAAATAGCCTCCGCCTCCTTCTGCAGGCTAAAATGGGTGATTCTGCTGTTTCCATTTTGGTACCATGGGCCAAGGCTTAGACACTTCCTCTGTAGATGTAGGGGTGCCCTTGTTAGGCAGAGGAGAATCATTCTTGTAAGACCCAGAGAAACTAAACTTTAAAATGGTCAGAAAGACAAAGCATTTAGGAAAAACTAAAAGACATGAACAGCAAAGCTATAGAGTTCTGTCTGTAACACCTTAAACTCCCTTGGTCAAAATGCACTGGTAAAGACTTAACAATTAAAAGTAAAGCAGTTATTGCCATTCAGAAGCTGTGTAGCTAAAACATTGAAATGTCTTTAAGGGGTCACTTCCATACATATCATAGACTTGCACTACAACAGGTTTAAGGTGTTACATGGTAAAGACTCTAGCTTTGTTGGGTCTGTCTTGTAATTTTTACTTAATCCTTTATCTGTATGATCAAGTATCCATTGGTTTTGATGTTATTTCAGATATTTTCTGTTACCTTAGTCTTATAGATGTCAAACTTTTTGTAACTCAGTGTTTCTAAAACATGACCGAATAATCCACTTATGAAGTATATGCCTAAACCTAGTGGGGTTTGGCTTTCTTGGCCTAATTGCACTAGCAAAGAATTAAACAGTGAATGTAAAAAAGTAAATGGCATGTCCTTAAAGAGTCATTTGCATATATTTCATGGACCACAACTATATGAGATTTAAAACAATGTAAAGTCAGACATCAGCAGAATCAGTTTAAAGGAAGAATAAATATCTCAAATTATTTCAGATCAAAGGAAGAACATAGGAATTTCCAAACAGTAATTGTACCCTACATTGCTTTTAATAATATACAAACTTAGTTTGTTGCAAGGTTACATTTTGATACTTCTAGTCAGTTATAAACAGATTGAGTATAGGCTCCTTGTAAACATTTATAATAATAATAATAATATGAATCAAGTGATGACAGTTGTATGTAAAAAACAGAACTGTCTTAATAAATACTTACCCAATTTCAAAATAATTATTTTCTGTACCTTTTTCTAAGCAGAAGCTTGCTCTACACTCAACTTATTTTATGACTTGGAGGTTTTGCTAATGATAAAGCCACTCATGAGGTTAAAGAAGGCTTATCTGATGTCCATTTTTAAAAGAAGTTGCTCAATACCAGTCTGTGTTTACACCTTAATAACAAAGCCTTGAGCTACTTTACCACTTGAAATTGGGAATATGCTTCTAATTAAACACAAATGGTTTTAAATATTTAAATTTAAATAGAGATTTAAGAGTCACTCAAGTAAGGGTTGGGGGGAAAAAAACATAGGCTATGAGGTAATATTGCTTACTAAGTAGATTAGTGAAAAAAAATTGAAAATATATAAATCCTTTGGCAAGATGTTTACAGACAAGGAGAAAATAATTATATGCTTTCTCTTATTAAAGAAAAATATAAATGAATATAATACATCAAAAGAATCCTCCTGTTCCAGTATAACCCCTGAAGTGATATGGTAATGTTTTGAGGCTCCATCATGTATAAAAATGTATTTATTTTTTTTTTACTTATTCTGTCTTGGCCAGGTTGGTCACACTAGGTTAGCAGCCTCTTTTGATTGATGAGCCACGGTAGTATTTGTACTATGAGGGGAAATCTGGCCAGGGCAGGTAGGAACTTCTGTTACTCTTTTTGGTAGGTACCATGGGATCTTTTGCAGACACCTGAACTACCACCAACTCAAGCAGAAAATGGACCTTGGTTTAACACCTCATCCACAGGATGACACACTCAGGAGTGCATTGCTCCCTTTAAACTGCACTGAAATGTTAGCATTTGCTCTTCATAGTGAGGGAATGGGATCTGCAGCCTTCTGCACCAAAAGTAAGTCTGCTACCTATTGTGTCATTGACACAGAATATTGTTATAGAAATTCTGAATTGTGCTCTTAAGGTTTACCAAAAAGTTGACTTGTATCCTACAGGGAGCATATATACTGAATTAAAATATTTGGCAATTTAAATTATAAACTATGGATGCCAAAAATTATAATATTTCCTCAAAAATGTACCTGTTCTAGTGATATCATATGGTCAAACTTTACAAATCAGATGGGCTACCCCGTCACTTTTTCACAAACTTCTTCCACAGCAAAGTGTTTAGGTCACTTCCAATAAATACTCTCAAATTGTGTTTTTATTTAATAAGAAAAGTATCACCATGAAGTGCAGACACAGTAACCAAAAATCACAAACCATACCAAAAAGATGCATTGCTGTCAGCTGGACAAAAATCACTTGAGACTTTTGTTAAAAGTCATGTTTATTCCAAATGTAAAAGCTCATTGAGCTATTTCATCCCCACTCACTGCGACTTCATCAGAATTAATCTAATAACACTACCAGCACATTTATATACCATGGTTAATTAAACAATATACAATTAAAAGGTACCATATTCAAATTACATTCTTTCACTGTTAAAACACACTTAGGTTCATAGGTTCATAGGTTGGTACTAGGCTATCAGCCCTAGGGCCTATACAAGCCTAGCCATAACAATTCCCTGGCTATTTCTTCCCACATTATTTACTTTCCTGGACCCCTGTCTAGCAGAGCGACTGACGTGATCCCTGGGGTGAATTTCCTTTCTCCCATCCAATCGTCAAGGTTCCTCTTGAAGAGGTCCAAAGAGGCACTCTGCTTGACATGTATGGGCAATCTATTCCAGAGTCTGGGGAGTCTCTGGGTCAGGAACCTATCCCTCCAGCATGTTTTGTTTATTGTGATGACAAGGTTTAGATCCCTGGAGCGTGTAGCTCTGAGGGATTGGGATTTCTTTAAGTGTAGCATGTCCAACAGCTCTGGGTTTGACATGGCCTTGTATGTTAAGCAGAGATCGCCTCTGAGTAGATGATATGTGACAGAGTATAGCTGGAGTTTTTAAGGCGGTCAGCGTAGGGCATCTGCTTTAGGCCTGTGATTCTTTTAGTGAGGTATTTCTGAGGCCTTTCCAGTTGTTGCAGATGTCTTGAGAGGTACATACCAAATGGGGCGTTGTATTCTATAATGGGTCTAATGAGGGATGAGTACAGTGGGACAATGACCTCCTTTTTTCTGGATGAAAAGCCCTTCGTGATGAGGTGTGCCACATAGAAGGATATCCTGACTGTTGTGGCGATGTGGTTATTGAAGGTGAGACCACTGTCCACCTGTGTCCCTAAGTCTCTTATCACACTTTCTGTGTTTAGTGTACTGCCACCTATATGGTAATTCATGGATACATGTTTTTCCCAAAGGGATAACAATACATTTCTTGGCATTGAGCTTGAGCCCATGGCTCTGGCACCAAGCATCTGTTTCTGTAAGGCCCTTTTGTAGAGTATCCACATCATTTGGGGATTCAATAATGGCTCCCAGTTTGCAGTCATCTGCAAACTTTGTTAGCCAGAATCCCTTAGTGTTGACCTGTACTTCAGAGAAGTAGATGCCAAACAAGAGCAGCCCCAGGACTGAACCCTGAGGTACTCCACTTGTCATTTGTCTGGAGCTGGATTTGGAGTCGGCTACTTTTACAGTGTGGGTTCTATCAGTAAGCCATTTAGCAACCCATTGGGTGACATAGGGATTAATGCCCAACTTAGTAGGTTTATCTATGATTCCAGAGTGGGGGGATGGTATCAAAGGCCTTGGCAAGGTCTAGATAGGCTGTGTGGACCACCTTACCCTTGTCCATGGCTCTGGAGACTGATTCAAAGAAGTCAATCAGGTTCAGGAGACAAGATCGGCCCTTCACAAACCCAAACTGGGTGGGGTCCAGTGTTTGAAGGTTGCCAATGTCTTTTTGTTATACAATAAAATGATAAAAGAATTAAAACATCTTATAATGAGATGTTCAACTGTAACTAAGGCAACATTATTATCTAGCCTACTGGTTTATTCAATAGCCCTGTTATTTAATACTGGCATCAGGGAGATGTTCTCATTTAAACCAGGAACTTGTATGGCATGTAACTTTATCTGCTATTTCAACTCGCTTTCTTCTATCTGAGATCTAAAGTCTCCACCTCTGGGATTTACCATAACACGTTCTAAAATACCAAACCCATAATTCTTAAAACTGGGGCATATCAATGAGTGTTTAAACAGGGCATTATTATGGTTGCCAGTCAAGATTTGATACTAATGTTTATATATCCTATCACAAAGACACCTCTCCATTTTACCCACATAAAATGCTGGACAACCAAAACACTTTGTCATGTAAATTATCCCTGTAGTTTGACAATTGCCTTTCACAAAAATAACTTTCGATTCCAGTTCATTTTCTAAGTAAATTTCCTTTACCTCTAATATAAATTAACACTGAGAACATCTCCCACATTTGTGTGTCCCCTCACTGTCATAGTCTTTGTTATAATAACTGCCTATATTTGTTTCTAAACTTGACTTAATGTTAACCCGTTCTGAAAATGAAAGAGGGATGTGGTCCTAATAAGGTGTAAATAGAGGGGTTACATTTTAAAATATTCCAGTTAGCTTCCACTATATTTTTAACAAAATTCGCCTTAGGGCCATAGGGTACTACCAATGCTCTTCCAAATGTATTCTCTTCATTTGAAATCTCTTTTTCTTGAAAACCAGTATCTAACAAAGGTGTATACCTTTTGCCCCATTGTGATTCAATATATTCGAAAATATCTTCCACTAAACTAGTTAGATATCTTCTAGTATAAAACATGTTTGCCACCTTCCTATGTTACTTACTGACATCTTCAAGATGGGATGTCATCTGGGCTACTAGAATAAACTGCCCTTTTACTATACTTTTCTTTTGACTCAAGGGGTGGCAACTAGTAAATTCTAAATAAAAGTTGCTGAATGTGGGCTTTCTATAACCTTTTGACTTAAATCCATTCTTGATACTTTGAAAATAAGTGTGAAGGGAATTCAGTTCCTCCTTGATACTAGAATGGGTAGATTTTAAAAAAACTGGATCAATTATTCAGGTGTTCCATGAACCCACTTATTTCTATTTCTGGTCCTTTCCATAGAATAAAAATATCATCCAAAAACCGAACATATAATTTGATGTACTTATAATACTCACTATTAAAAACATTGTTCTGTTCTCATTCTAATAACACCATATTAGCATAAATAGGAGCACTGGAAGCCCCCATAGCTACATCTTTTTTTCTGGTTAAAATATTCCCCCTCAAAATATATATATATAATTATAGTCCAAAACCAGACCCAAAAAATCAATTATCAAATTAACTTTATCATTCAAATACTTAGTATATCTACATATACACTCTAACAACATATTATATGTTTGTTTTTTCTCAGTATACTAAAGGAGAAGTTAAATTTCTCATTAATTTCTTGCCATTTTCAACAGACATTCATTACTGAAGTATATAAAATGACTTTTCTTATCTTATTCTGTACCAAAAATTTTTTTTACGCTGTAGTCAAGTCACACATTATTTTTTGCTTGGCATTGTAAACATTCCACTTTATAAAGTACTATTTAACATGTAGCTTCTCATATATTTAAGGAATTTAACTGCATTTTGTTTGATGCATGTTTTTGTTAACCTCACTTTCAAAGAGTTACTGTGCCAATAGTAAAGCTGAAGGCAATCTGGTAATTGTGACACTACGGAAATGTGACATAAGGACAAGCCTTATGAGAAACTGCATTCAAGCTCTAGGGTGCTCAGCTATTGTGCTGAAGGTTCTATTTGTTTTTAAATGTTTTTTTTTTATAAAATATCACAAAATATTAATAAAAGAGGTATTTTGTGTACATCATTTCTGCATACCAAAACATCCAGAAAATTCTTCAGATTTCAAGACTCCAAACATCCCAAAGACATGCTGTAGGTGGATTGGACACTCTAAATTGGCCCTAGGTGTGAGTGTGTGCATTTGTGTGCCTTCTGTCGAAGGTTGGGTGCTGAGCTGGCAACTCATCACCGTAAAAACTCCACTGCCAATCATAAGCGGACAAGTGCTCTGCTGTGGTGACCCCTAACCGGGAAAAAGCCGAAAGAAGAAGAAGATTGTTTTCTTCAGATTTAATCCTAGGCAGAGCTGAAGCAGATTAAAAGACAGAACAGGATGTCCCCAACTATATTATTATTTACGGGAGCAGTGTAGGCTTCTCTTGATATTACCAAAAGTTATGACACATGCAAAATGTTTCTTCCCTAGTAAAATACCAGTTTACTAATCTTCAAGGGTACTGATTTGCAATTATTAGAAAAATGAAAAGTTCATTCTTATCACAGGACATTTCAGAGTTATACCACTGATGCAGAATCCTTTACAACTGCACTCTATGAGCACCTACAAGGATGCATGGATCGTGCTATCCCTAGCAAGACCAAGACTCACTCCACTAAGAGAAGGAAACCAGTCTGGTGGACCCCTGCTATAAACAGGTTATACAACAGAAGGAGGAAACTAGTTCATAAAAAAAGCAAATCCCAAGAAGGAAAGACATCCCTGATCAGTATCAGTAAGAAACTAAGGCCCCTCATAAAATCATCCAAGGCTAACTTCGAAAGAAAAATAGCCAAAGATTTGAAAGATAACCACAAAGCCTTCTTTAGCTATGTCAAGGATCTAAGTGGCAACTCACAGATATGCTCTGAGTTAGTGCAAAATAGCACAAATATACTGAACCTACCTTTTATTGTCAACATCCTGGCAGATAGATTCAGTGCAAATTTCACCTCCCTCTCACCTTCAAAATGGCCCACAACAATGCCAGAAAAGTGTAGTGTCCTGGAAATCACAGAAGCACAGGTGAAAACAGCCCTTTCAAAAGCCAAAAACACAGCATTAGTGGGGCCAGATGGTGTCCCGGGCTGCGTCTTGCACGAACTACAGAACAAACTAACACCCCACATAAACATGCTGTTCGACCTCAGCCTCTCCACAGGTTACGTGCCCATAGAATGGCACACAGCAACGGTTATTCCACTCCACAAAGGAGGGGCCACAACTGACCCTGGCAACTATCACCCCATAAGCCTGACTAGCCTGGTCTGCAAGGCTATGGAGCGCATCATCATGGAACTCATTAACAAAGACATTGGGAACCTCCAGTTAAATGCCAAAAAATGCATAGTCATCCCATTTGGGAAAAACTAAACACCCACTAATTACTACATAGGTGGCAGCCCCCTCAATACAGAAGAGGTAATAAGAGATCTGGGGACCCAGGTAAATAGTAATCTCTCCTTTGACAGTCATATTGCCAAAGTAGTTAGGAAATCCTTCTATGTGGCCCATCTAATTACTAAAGGGCTTGCATCTATAAATAAAGAGGTTATAGTGCCCCTCTACTCATCACTCATTAGACCCATCATAGAGTACAATGCCCCATTTGGGATGTACCTCACAAGACACTTCCAACAGCTGGAAAGACCACAAAAGTACCTCACCAAGAGGATTACTGGTCTCAAACATATGTCCTATGCAGCCCTGAAAAAACTAAAGCTGTACTCAGTGGCATTTCGCTTACTCTGAGGTGATCTCTGCCTCACTTACAAAGCCATGTCCAACTCAGAATTGATGGACATGCTCCACCTAAAGAAATCCAAGTCACTGCAAGTCACGCACTCTAGTGAGCTAAACCTCACCACAACAATAAATAGAACATGCTGGACGGATAGATTCCTGTCACAGAGACTCCCCATGCTTTGGAACAAAATTCCTAACTACATTAGGCAGAGCCCCTCACTAACACTCTTCAAGAGAAGCCATGACGAGTGGATGGGTAACAGAAAATACACCCCTGGGATCACTTCTTTGGCTCTGCTTGACAGAGGCTCAGTTAATTAATCAATGGGGTGGTGAAAGCCGACACACTCTGGCTAGGCTTAAAAATGCCCTTGGGCAGATGGCCTAGTACCTACCTATGAACCTATAAATATAACTTGCACTGTTTGCTGCAATTACACATTTTACTGCATCTATATATAGCCAGATTTAAAACAGAAAACTAAATAAATCAAGCTGACAATTTTACAAGTAGTAAATATAAATAGAGATGGAAGTTATTGTGAATAAGAATTCTAGATAAAAATTACAAATTCTGTTAAATCTTGTGATTTTTTTTCACTCACATTATACTGTGGAATTTTATAGTATTTTCCCAGGGAAAAATGAAAAACCAGACTGTTTACGTAACCATTTCAGAAAATGCTTTTAAGCAGCATAAATTAAAGCAACCAGTGGTAACCTTCTGTTTTTCAGAATATTTCTTTCTCTTTCTCTTTCTCTGCAGATTTTGTTTATTCCACAATCTACTGTTGACACATTTACATGCTCATAGTTTCACAGGAAACAGCTAGGCTTCTGGTCTGAAGGATCAGGCCAAAATAGCCCAAAAGAGTTGAGATGCATTAGCTACCCTGATCAAGAGGAACCATACTATACTATATACCCTCAAGGAAAACATTTTGATTACACATCCAACAATTGAACTTGGCTTTTAAGATTTCAAAGGGATTCCACTATTTGATATACAAAAGGACCCCTTTTCTATAAGAAAGTGATGCTTTCAGTTATAAGTCTATCATGCCAACAGGTGCTGCATATATTCCGATGAAGACTGGGGTCTTTATTGCCATTGTCTAGAGGCTGGTAGAGTAAGATCAGTATTCAGGAGCCTTTGTAGGGCAGGGTATAAAGAGGGGTCTTTCAGTCAGTATGCAATAACTTATGGAGCTTAGGAAGCATATTCTCGTAATTTCTTCATTAAACAAGCATATAGCAGTGCTACTGACCTGCTTCACGATAAGTCCTTGCAGGCAACCTACTGCAGCGAAAGAATCTTTATATCAAAACCGCTGAGGATTCTTCTCTCATCAGTCTTTCATGGCCTACACCCTTTCTGTACTACTGTCTCCATTTAATGTACCATGAATATTCAAGGGCCTATGATAAAAATCTCAGTCTTTATATATCTTTGAGCAATCATCATCACTCAAGCAGATAAATGCAACTTTTTTTTCCTTTTTGCCTTAAGTATTAGCAATATCTATGACATAGGAACCAGTGGCCTGTTCTGAAACTTTCTATACTACCTTTACCTAACTCAGAGTAATGGGGTGATATACATCTTATTCCAACAAGCAATGGACTCTAGTTAGGAAGTAAAATCCTGACGGGGTGTCATTCCATCACCGATCATGACCACATGTACACACACACACACACACACACACACACACACACACACACACACACACACACAACACACACTCATACATGTGCATGCATGCCATTCATTTGCACACAAGCATGGACATGCACAGATACACACACACACACACACACACATGCTTTCACACCATTCACATGTGCACAGATGTACATGCACACACACATACACTATCATGTATAGAATCATGCACATGGACAGACACACACACACACACACACACACACACACACACACACACACACACACACACACACACACACACAGAAACACAGCACATACACATACACACTCACATGAGTGCGCACCCACATGTGCATTCACACCATTCCCATGTGCACAGACATGCACACCCACATACACACATGCATTTCCGTGCACATAAACACACAGACAGACACATATGCATGTGCGCAGGCACACACACACACACACACACACACACACACACACACACGCACACACACACGCCGTGCATGCACACACCCACAGCACATACACATGCACACACATACACAGACAGACTGAAACATAACACAACACATATACATACACATACATTGAAACACAGTGCATACACACACACACACACACACACACACACACACACACACACACACACACACACACATGCACATATACACACACATGCACATATACATGGACATGATTATGTACACAGACACAACACACACACACACACACTGAAGCACAACACAAGCACACACACACACACACACACACACACACACACACACACACACACACACACACACACACGCACGCACATGCATGCAGACCCACACACACATACACACACTCACACACACTGAAACCTATGGACAATTTGTCACTAAATATATTAGTGTGTCTTTGAAGTATGACATGAAATGCATACAGATATGGAAGGTCCATGCACACAAATGTTACACAGATGACAAACCATCCAATAATTTTACTAGAGGCAAGAACACTATGAGGCAAGAACTTTTGATATTGCACCATAAGAAACAACTTTTTAATTTACCTGATTTGTGAACTCACTGAATGAAAGTATGTAAAATGTTGATAAAAAATTAAAGTTTTCATTGGATACTATTTGGCAGAAACACCTTCAGTCTCAGAAGTTCAAATACAAGCTGGAACCTTGGTAATCTATAGCACCATTAATTATTCAACGTATAAACACAAACAAATGAAATTTAGGAAACTACATCCTCTCTATTGAATTTTTTTAATGTTCGGGTTTTACGCACATGCTGTCTTAACTTTTTAGTGTATAAATGATATATTGTAATAACTGTTTCATGAAAAAATACTTGTATGAGTTCAAAATAGAAACCAATGTACCTTATGGGACATTTATTGTATGTTATTAACAATTTTGTACCATACAGGTAATGATGGTTTTCCTGGTATTACGTGACGGAGTTCTGACTTGAAAGCTGAAATGTTTTATTTTTTCCAGATTTTGAATCACATTTGTATAACAGCATCACTTACCTCTATTTCTGAGCAGCACTATTTGTTGCCCCGCTGTGCATCAGATTCCATGACAGGTCTGTACTATTTCTTATTCTTACTGAAGCAATTACTAACTCATATCATGCAGATGCTGTTTTTCTCTAATTATTTGACTCAGTGACTTCTAGTCTGCATTTCATTTCTAATGTACTTATATGCACAGTAAACATGCCAGCATCCTGCTAACTTAATGCTTAGCTATTACTGCCTCAGTGATATAACAGAACACACTTGTAAGCGTAAGGCTTCTAAACAATGCACACATAGTGCTGCCAAAGGGACTCTAAAAGGTTGCCATGAAAACTGGAGAGACCAGTTTAGCATACTTTTAGAAAATGAGTAGGTAATTGTAAAATAGCACTAGATAAGTTGTTTCTGGTTGACACAGAAACTGTTTACAAGTCAACTTGATTTCAGCCAAAATAAATGTGATGAAAACCCTGTTTTAAAAGGATAAGTAGAAATACTAAAGCAAAATTACTTTTTGGCATAAAGTAACATTGGCTTATGCTAACAGTGATATGTTCTCATTTTAACTTAACGCACAAGACATTTTTTTTTAAATGTAGCTTGAGAATTGAATCACCAGGGGATAGCAATCCACCCTTTGCACATCTCAGATTGGTTACCATAAATGATTCTCACACATCATAGAATGGGTCCTGAGGTACTAACAAGAATGTGGAAACACTCAGCTGGCAGCATTGTTTGGAAAACATTAACAGAATGCATACAAAGCTTTGTCTGACTAGACAGAGGCCTATCATATCATATCATGCCATATCATATCATATCATATGTGTCTAAAATAGGATAGAAGCTCTTTTATATATATGCATTGCTGACATATAGTGGGGCACAAGGAAATTTTACTAGCTCTTCAAAAGTCTTGCTCTCGTAAATTCAGTAGAAGTGAATGCATAAGCAAACCCCCCACTGCAAGACTCACAAGCTTAAATTATTATTTTTTATTTTTATGAATCTCGTTATGCATTATTTTTGCAGACTTATATTGGTTAATGATTTAGGTAATTCTGGAAAATAATTTATTGATTTGCTCAAATGCCAATGCATTGGGGAAGACTGGATATAATAGTGCTTCAGAGATTAAGATCATTTTTTTAGACAGTAAACATCGCAAATGCAAAAGTATCAAACCTTTCAAATACTGGCCACCTAATCTTATATATCCAATAGATTGGAAAATATAGAAATTTGAGAGTCAAGTCACACTGCACTAAAGCTCCACATCAGATATGTGTGATATTGTCAGTGAAGTAGCGGAGCCAACATACTTGCTTTGGCAGCTCTTTTGACAGCTGTTAAAATGCCTATCAAATATTATAATTTGACAGCATCTTTGATTGTTGTGAAAATACTTGTCAAATAACTCACAACTTTGGACTAGAAAGAGAAGTAGCTCAATGTCCAATGTTGCTTTTCCAAAGGATTTTAAAATACTCTTATTTTACTTCACAATTGCAGTGAAGTGTAATGAAAAGATGTCATGGCACCACTCTACCTCACATGATGTTTTAGCTCTAGTCATAGAAGCATGGTTAGACATCTGTTTTGGTGTTCAGTCTGATAAAAGTTAAAAGCAAAATGTGACAGCTCCAGGCAGAAATGTACTAAAGTGTCAAATATTGTCTTCTGTAATTAGTTTAAGCTTATCTACAGACACATACATACAGACAAATTGATACAGACATGCCCCTCCAACACATTCATAGTCACCTTATGAAACACACAGGCACAACCGCTAAGACACACACACACACACACACACACACACACACACACACACACACGCACATGCACGCGCTCGCGTGTGCACACATGCACACACATGCACATGCACAGGCTCACAGTCATAGACATACAGAAACACACACACACATGCATATACGTGTATATGCTCACATTGATAAGCATATGTGCAAAAACACACACAGTCACCTTGTGAAACAATCATACACACACAAACACACACACACACACACACACACACACACACACACACACACACACACACACACACACACATACACACACATACACACACAAAAACACACAAAGCCACAGCCATACTCAGTCATACTCAGACTCAGACAGACATACACAAACAAGAATACATTTGCAAATTCATACACACACACACACACACACACACACACACACACACACACACACACACACACACACACACACACACACATTCATGAAACATTTTACTGTTTACCTGCAAGTGATTATTTTTTTTGTTTTAGTATATCAGCACATGCATAAAGTCAGGTACCTGCCATTAGTCTAGTATTTGGCAGATGTTCTATAGTCTGCAAACATGACTAGGAACTAGTAACAGGTTTTGAAACAAAAATACACAACTCTACAACTAGGGCACAAGGGTCATCCAGTTATACAATATGTGAGAAGCATGGTATATGTTAAAATGGCGGAGGCCAAGGAACTATAAAAAGAAATTATAGGCCCTGTGATGCTGTCACTGATAGCAACACAAGCATATTCTTAGCACAACCGGGAAAAGCCGAAAGACACAACTGTTGAAATACCACCTGAGAATCATTCTTTCTAGTTGACTGTCTGAACAACAAAAACTGCCTGTAAACGATGAGGCAAGGGTAAGTAAAACGATTAAGGGTGTAATAGATGCATCATGTAAAACCAAGATAATTTAAAACAGGGAACAACCATAAATCATGAATGTAGTGTTAAAAAGAATTGTAAAATAACCACTGTGCAATAAAATAGAACTCGAAACAGACTAGCAGAACAGCTATACCAGGAAGGTCTTTTTCAGAAGGCATTGGCATGCATTTTTAGCAAGCTCCCAGGACAGGTGTTGGGTACAAAATCTTCATTTTCAAGACAGCATGTAGCAGATGCCTAAGAATATTATCACAGAGGCAAAACATAAAGCCGATCAGCAGAAACGAGTCCTTACTAAGTATGTTTGTGTTTTCTGTAATTAAGCTGACTAAGTGTTTTTGGCTTGTGTTTAATCAGCAGTAGGGCTGAGTTTTGTGTATCTATTTTCTCATTTCAGATTTCCTAAGAGTACTTTGTCTTTGGCAGTACTTCAATAGGTTTTGCAGACATTCAACTCACAGGAAAGAAGAATATAAATACAATTTTCTGCAGAAAAATGCAGTTTGTCATACACAGCACAGATGGCCAATGACTAGGCTGTCTCTGTGGAAACTAAATGATGTCTTGCAGTCCTCTTGGCCTTCTGCCCATTTACTAATATGCCCTGTTGCCTGTCCCTTGGAAGCCTGTTTTCAAGCATTGATGCCGGTACTATTAATAGTGGTAAAACAGAAAACGAATACAGTGCACTTTGTTTTTAATGATAACACACATAGCTAAAATACTGGAAATCGGGATCTGGTCATGTTTCCTGCTGAGAAAGATGAATGTGTTAATGCATTAAAGAGTTTCACTTTGATAAAGTCAGTAGGAGGCATTTCATTTTCCTTCAGAAATGTTTAACATTCTCTTGAATGAATGAATCAATGTGTGTTTGTGTGTTACTGTGCATGCGTGTGTGTCTTGCGGGATTCTCTCACCATTACATATGTAAACACACTACTACTTTCATGAGACTTCAGAATCAGTCTATGCTTATTTCCAAGTGGGAGCAAATCAATAGATAATGTAAATAGAAGATCATTTTATTCATACCCAAGTTTTGCTTGCTTTCAGATTCAGAAAAATAGACTACAAAGTTCTGTTTGTATTTAACCCTATAGAGAAGCAGTCCTCTAAATATTATTTGAGCTATGCAACTGGTATACCAGAGGCCATCTCTTGCATGTTTTACTGTCTTTTAGAATATAAATTAGGGATCCAGAAAATAAACCTTTTTTTTCAGCCGGTGGCTGTTTCGTTTTGAACATCACTGGCATACATGCAAGTATCTTGAGAATACCTCATGAATTGTAAAATTCCCTGGGTTCAGTGGTGTTTCTGATGAAAATTGCTAGTGGATATTTACTGCTGGTAACAGTGCTGTCAAAGTTCCTTAATTCTTTTGCCTAGTGTTTTACAATTGCAGAAATTTACTCCCAGTTACATGAAAGAGATCAAACAGAAAAATGTCAAACGCAAATCATGTGCATAACATAAACTGTGCCTTTATGAACTGTTCTCGGCTTCACTGCCCTACTTCATAAAGCATTGCAGGGCTTCTGTGTATTAAATATCCATTTTACAGCTATTCATACATTAGTCAATATTTATTAAGCACTAATAGCAAACCCGACTTTATACATTTTCCCAGTAAGGAGTGCTTGTGTTGACAAAGATGCGAGTTGACATTGATATTAGTAAGTGTGCAATATGTAAGGGAGCTAGTAAACATGTTACATCTCCTTATTGCACCTGACTTTACTAGAGAAATTAGGTCAGGAAATAAGCCAGGCTGCCAGGTTCAGGGTCTGCAATTGTGGATGCATGAATTTTCCATTCTTCTGGGTCAGGAGTGTTGGGATCTGAGGTAGGTGCCATGGTGGCAGGGTTGAGAGGCTGTGCAGCAGTGGGTACCAGTGCTGGTGTGGCCAGTCTGGGGCAATCAAGATTGCTTTTGTTTTTTCCTCCCTTATTTTGAGCAGTACCCTTGAAATGAGTGGTAGAGGGGAAAATGCATAGATCGAGAGGTTTACCCATTGGAAGGATAGAGCATCCACTTTCCAGGCCTTGCTGTGAGGTTTCCTGATGCAGAATTTGCTGTGCTGATGATTGGAGTGGGAGGCAAAGAGGGCAACCTTCGGGGTGCCCCATTTTTGGGTTACCAGGTTGAGGGTTTTGAGGTCTAGCTGCCACTTGTGTGGGTCTACAAGGTTTCTGCTTAAGTTGCCTGCCAGAGAGTTTAAGGAGCCTGGCAGGAATTGTGCTAGCAAGTGTATTTGCATGGCTGAGGCCGTGTGCCAAAGGGTCATGGTGAGCCTGCAGAGGGGATAAGAGTGAGTCTCTCCCTGTTTGTTGATATACCACATCACTGTGGTGTTGTCTGTTTTGATCACTAGAGGCCCCAGGGAAAGTAGGGCTCTGAAAGCTGTCAGGGCATGCTGAACAGCATGCATCTCTTTTTGGTTGATGTGCAGATTTTTTTGATTTGGGCTTCAATGGCTCTGAATGCACCTGGTGTCCAAGTGTGCACCCCAGGCATAGTTTGATGCATCTGTGGTGAGGGTCTGGGTGGTCCCTTGTTGTGGCTGCATGCTGCTGCCCACCAAAGAAAATCTTTTCTTAGACAGGGTATCATAGGTATGATAGTTTCCAGGTCTTGAGAGTGTTGACACCAAAGGCTTTGTAGATACCATTGTAGTTTCCTCATATGCAGTCTGGCATATGGAATGAGTAGAATGCAGGATGCCATTAACCCTAGAACTTGCAGGATTTTCCTTGCAGATAAAAGGGTTCTGGTGGCTAGCTGAGAGAAGTAGCCTGTCAGGCTGGCTTGTTTTTCTGGAGTAAGGAATGCCATCTGGGATGCTGTGTCCAGGATTGGTCCTAGGAATACATTTTTTTGTGTGGGGACTAGTTTTGATTTTTTCCGTTGATAGTGTACCCCGGGGAGATCAGTAGGTCCTTTGCAAAGGTCAGGTGCTGTAACAGCTTTTCCTGACTGTCTGCCTGAATCAGGCAATCATCTAAGCAGGGGTAAATTGGAATATTTATTTGTCTGCAAAAAGCAATGGCTGGAGCCAGGCATTTTGTGAAAACTCTGGGAGCAGTGGATAAGCCAAAGGGAAGCACAGAGAACTGAAAGTGCATAGATCTTGCCCTGAAACATAGATATTTCCTGCAAGATTCCCTGATTGGGATGTGTAGGTAGGCCTCTTTTAGGTCTAGGGTAGCTAACCAAGCATCCTTGGAAAGCATAGGAAGGAGCTGCTGGAGGGTGAGCATTTTGAATTTTGTTATCACCAGAAAGGTGTTTCAAATGGATAGATCGATGATTGGGCACCAGGTGCCCTCTTTTCTAGGTACCAGGAAGAGTCTGGGCCTATCTGGTCTGCAGGGACATGCTGTATTGCCCTCATGGAGAGCATGCCTTTATATTTCTTGAACATGGATTGTTACTTTTTATTATTTTTATTATTTTGTTTGCTTCCATGGATTCAATTTAATTGTGCAATGTAAAACTGGAATAAGGTTGTTGAGATAAGTGCTTTTGGTTTTATAATTGAAAAAATTGATAATTGTCTTCTTTAATTGATGGCTGGTTTTACTATATAACTCATGGAGAGCAGGGAAAAGTTTTGCTTTTTGGCCTCTTCCTACTGGTTTGGAGGAAGATCTGGGAGCCCTTTTGGGGGTGGCAGAGGGTGGGAATAAAATTTGTATCCCTGGGAGACTATGTTGAAGACCCATCGGTTTAGTTTCATAGTTTCATAGTTTAGTACTAGGCTATCTGCCCTGGGGCATTTATAAGCCTAGCCATAGTGATGTGGCTTTCGCCACCCCATGTAATGGTACAAAAGTGTACAGAATAGATTTAGAATACTGTGCCTCTGTCTAGTAGTGACACAGAGATGACCCCTGGGGTAAACCTACGATCTCCCATCCACTCGTCAAGATTTCTCTTGAAGAGAGTCAGTGAGGGGCTCTGCCTAACATGAACTGGGATTCTGTTCCAGAGTATGGGGAGCCTCTGAGTTATGAAAATTCCCTCCAGCATGTCCTATTCATATTTGTGCTGAGGTTTAAATCTTTAGCTCTCGTGGTTCTGATGGATTTGGATTTTTTGAGGTGGAGCAAGTCCATTAATTCCTGATTGGACATGGCCTTGTACGTCAGGCACAGATCCCCTCTGAGCAGGCGGTATGCTACTGAATAGAGCTGGAGTTTCTTTAGTCTGGCAGCATATGACATATGTTGGAGACCCTTGATCCTCTTGGTGAGGTACTTTTGGGGTCTCTCTAGCTTTTGCAAGTGCCGGGTGAGGTACATACCAAATGGGGCATTGTACTCAATCATGGGCCTGATAAGGGAGGAGTACAGGGGTACAATGACCTCCTTTGATCTGGATGTGAATCCCTTCATGATAAGGTGGGCAAGGTAGAAAGTCTTTCTAACCACTTTGGCAACGTGGGTGTCAAATGAGAGGTCACTATCGACTTGGGTCCCCAGGTCTCTGATTACTTTTTCCGTACTCAGTGGGTTACTGTCTATGTGATAATTTGTGGGTACTTTGTTTTTCCCAAAGGGGATGACTATACATTTTTTGGCATTTAGTTTAAGGCCATGACTCCGGCACCAGTTGTCCATTTCAGTGAGGCCTTTCTGTAGGATGTATGTGTCAGCTGGTGTATCGACTATGGTGCTAGTTTGCAGTCATCTGCGAAATTTGTCAGCCACAACCCTTCCATGTTTGCTTTCACATCTGAGAAATAAATGCTGAACAAGAAGGGTCCCAGGACAGAGCCCTGTGGGACACCACTTGTGACTGGCTTTGAGTCTGACATGGCTCCAGCAATTTTGACTTTATGGGTTCTATCCTTTAGCCAGTTTGCCACCCATCTTGTGACATATGGATTTACATTTAAGTTGTTGAGCTTGTCTATGATGCCAGAGTGGGATATTGTGTCGAAAGCTTTAGCCAAGTCCAGGTAGGCTGTATGGACTGCTTTGCCCTCGTCAATGGCTCTAGTGACTGTTTTGAAAAAGTCAACTAGGTTCAAAAGGCAGGATCTGCCCTTTACAAAGCCGAACTTGGTGGGATCAAGTGTCTGTAAGTCCCCAATCTCTCTGTTTATGAGTTCCATAATGATTCTTTCCATAGCTTTGCAGACCAGGCTGGTCAAGCTTATGGGGCGGTAGTTACCAGGGTCTGTAGAGGTGCCTCCTTTGTGGAGTGGGACTACTGTTGCTGTACGCCAGTGTTCAAGTACATATCCTGTAGTAAGGCTAAGGTTAAATAGCATTTTTATGTGCGGATTTAGCTCCTCTTGGAGTTCACGTAGCACGCAACCCGGGATACCGTCAGGTCCCATTGATGCTGTGTTTTAGCTTTGCTGAGGGCGGTTCTCACCTGGACATCTGAGATGACAGGGAGGTTACATTCAGTTGGGATAAGTATTTCTTCTTTTGGGGGTGAGGGAGGGGAGAAATTTGCACTGAACCTGTCTGCCAGAATGTTGGCAATATCTGTGGCTTCAGTGTATTTTTTGTCATTGTGAACTAACTCTGAACATATCTGAGGGTTTCTGCCCAGGTTTCTAACATAGCTGAAGAAGGCCTTGTGGTTATCTTTAGTGTCCATAGCGATTTTTCTCTCAAAGTTGGCCTTGGATGTTTTTATGAAAGAACGTAGCTTTCTACTAGTGCTGATCAGAGATGCCTTCTCTTTATGGGATTTTGCTCTGTCATGCAGTAGCTTTCTTCTTTTGTTATACAATTTGTTTATGGCTGGGGTCCCCCAGACAGTACGCCTGCCCTTGGTGGAGAGGGTCTTGGTTTTATTTGGGATTGCATGATCCATGCATTTTTGGAGATGTCTGTAGAAAGCATTTGTGAAGGATTCTGCATTGTGGGATGTGGTTTCCACTGGTCCAGTGGGCTTAAAGGATACCATCTCAGTTTTAAGAAGTGTAAAGTCGGCTTTTGAGAAGTTTTTCACTGTAGTCTTTTGTGTTGAGGGTGGAGGTGGGATATGTATATCCAGGGTGATTAGTTTGTGGTCAGATCTCACTAGTGGGGGGTATACTTCCGGTGTGGTTTTTGTAATGGAGGCCCAGTTTTTTGCATGGAAGGAGATTTTTCTTCCTAGGAGCACAAGCAGGTGGGCAGAGGTAAGAAGTGGAGGTGTAAAGTCATTGTGAGTTCTTACCATAAGGGGATGGCTTAGCACTCCCTGTTTTTGAGAGGAGGAACTCCATTGCTTAGATCTCTGCATTCCCTGGGACTGCTGTCTGGGGAGTCTGCTTCCCCTAGGTCTGGGCTGAGCTGGCCTGGAGGGGGCTGGAAAGGACCAGTGCTTGGAGGGGCAATGCCTACTGAACCTCTGAGGCTGGACCTGTAAAAAGTCTTTAACTGTCTGCATAGATTTAGCTTTTTCTTCCATCTTTTTTAAGACATCTTCTGCCTTGGTGCCAAAGAAATTGTCTTTGTTCAATGGTGAGTCCAGTAATTTGTATTTGACATGGTCTGGCAAGGTCTGTTCCTTAAGCCAAGCATGCCTTCTAGGGACAGAGCCAGTTACTGCTGCCCTGCAAAATGCTTCTAGGGCATCAAAGCCACATTGCAAGGTGTGCTTAGTAAATTGGCTTGCAGAATGCATAAGCTCTCGTAATTCTTTATTTTCTGCACACGCAAGAAATGAAGAATTTTTTTGTTTGAGGAGTTCCATGGTATGCTGCTGATATTTCAGCATGTGGAACTGACAATTTAGTGCTCTAATAGCAAGAGTTGCAGAGGTGTATACTTTTTTTACCCCATTTGTCTAAAGCTCAGGAATCCCTGTCTGAGGAGGTAAGATTCTTAGCTGAGGTTGCTATAATTCCTTTAGGTGCTTGGAAGATGACCTCTGGGTCAGAAGTAGGATTTTTGAAAAGGAATTTGTGAGAGTCAGGGACTCTGTAGTACCTGTCAAGTTTCTTGGGAGCAGGAGCAAAGGTGTCAGGAGTCAAACTGGATTCCATAAAATCATCATTCACAACATCCAGGACAGGAGGAATGGCTAAAGGTCTGCGGTAAATCTAAGAATTACCTGAGTCTCTTTTTTGACTGAGGATAGTTCTGACATTGCCATTGGAAGTATGTAGGGTTTCACCAAATGAAAATTCCTCTGGAGGAGAGGCAGAAAGAATGGATTCCTCTGCATCAGAATCCTCATAAGCAGAGAGGGGTTGCATGTCTTCATATTCAGAAACCTTAGAGTCATCAGACTCCTGTTCAGATAAAACTACTGGAGACAAGTCTCTTTTTCTTTTGGAAGGGGTAGCCTGGCTTCCCCTAATAAGCATAATAAGGTCTTCCACCATTTTAAGCATTTGAGATTAAGGCATGGAAGCAGGTGCCTGAGCTTGGGTCATCGTTTTTTTAGGAGTAGTTCATACCCTGGGCCTTAGAAACTTGAAAGAACTGAAGACACAAAAGAAGTCGGTTTATGTAGAGTAGTGCAAAAAACTTCCTCAGAAGCCAGTGCCTGCTCAGCAGCTCTGGACCCATCCAAAGTAGAGACATCCGCAGGATCCTTAGTCAAATAAGAGTCTTGCTGCATACCAGACTCCAAACGGATCTTGGTAGCGGCCTGCGAATCCACAGAAGCGGGCATCAGGGGTTGCAAAAGTGCCTCACTGAGGACTGGAGAACTGACTACTAGCTTAACGGAAGCTTCGTCAGCAGTTTTGGACCTGTGCGGTCTGTCTCTGCCTTTATCCTTATGTTTCTTCAGAAGATCAGTAGTTGGATTACTTACCAAAGCCATATTGGAATATGAGGACTGGGAGTGAAATTATTTAGCTACAATAAGGGCCTGACGACATATAGTTCTGGCATTGAACAAAGCACAAAAGTGACAGCGAGGAACGTTGTGGTCTGGGCCTAAACAGGTGATGCAGTAAGAATGGAAGTCTCAGTGTGGCATTTGCTTTCCACAGGCAAGACAATTGTTAACTTTTTCTGACATCGGTTAGAACAAGAAAAAAGGATCCCCAATGGGGTACTTAGCTTTAGAAGACTTCAACTTCAATTCAAAAATGAAAACTCAGGTAGCAGCCGACCGGCACTCGTGCGAACTGCTTCTGCTTCTGGCTCCTCAGAAAGAAAGACTGATGTAATGGCATTGGCTGCCTGATTTTATACCACTGACGACCTAACATCAGTCCTGCAGCAACAGCAACCAACACAGAAATACTAAGCCTCTGGTATTCAGACTGACTGAGGGCTACCTCTGGCAGGATAACCCAAGTCTGATGACTGCAACAGTGAAACATGAAGAACATCTGATTACATGCCAGTATCACCCATACCACATTATCTAGGGATTCTGGCAGTGGGAAACTGATTCCATATTGGTATCTCCCATACTACATTGCCTAGGGATTCTGGCAGTGGGAACTGGTTCCATAACAGTATCACTCATACTACATTATCCATGGATTCTGACAGTGGGAAAGTACAGTTGTGTACATTTATCATAAATGTAGATGTTCGAGTGTATTCACTGTTGCAGTCATTACATTTGGGTAATCTGCTTGCAGGTTGTCCTCAGTCAGCCTGATTAAGAAAGTCTTGGGTCCTGCGCCAGTTGCTGTCCCTTCTTCCATGACGTCAGGTCATCAGGGGTATAAAACATGCAGCCAATGCCATTACATCAGTTTCTCTTGCCCCAGATGTCAGGTGCCCCCTAATGGGGAGCAAATAAACATAAAAACAAAAAGGTATACCTCCAACAAAAAACAAATACACAAAAAAGGCTTTTAAGCATAGTAAAGGAAAGTAGAGGTATAGCCAGAAGAAGGCAGGGGGCTGGAGGGAGGGTAACTAGGACTGCAACAGTGAATAAACTCAAACATCTACATTTATGGTAAGTGTACACAACTGTACTATGTTCTTTGTGTTTCACTGTTGCAGTCATTACATTTGAGTAGATTCCCAAATCTATGGTTGGGGGGAGGAGTTTATATAGCATTAGGGCCATCTATAAGGCCCTGAAAGACAGCAGTGGCAAAGCCAGCTCTGGATTTAGAGAAAATTGGCAAATGATAATGCTTGGTGAAAGTATGTAGAGAACTTCAGGTAGCAGCTTCTAGGATGTCCCTGGTAGGAACACCTCTGAAAAAGGCTGCAGAAGTAGATGCAGCCCTGGTGGAGTGAGATCTGATCCCCTGGGGGATAGGTTTTCCATGGTGCTTATAGCAGAAATCAATGCAATGGCTTATCCATTTAGAAATGGTTTGTTTTTAAATAGCCTTCCTCTCTGCCCCTGCAGCAAATGCTACCAGCATTTGTTCAGATTTTCTTTGAGGTTTAGTCCTGTCCAAGTAGAATCTAAGTTGTCTGTGCACATCCAAGGAATGCAGAATCCATTCCCCTTTGTTCTGTGGATTGGGAAAGAAGGTTGGCAAATGAATGGACTGATTAAGAGCCACACTGGATACCACCTTAGGCATGAAGGATGGATTGGTCCTGAGTCACACCCTGTCCACATGAAAGATGATGAAAGGCTCCACTGCCATAAGTGCCTGTAATTCAGATATCCTTCTAGCTGAAGTGATTGCTAAAAGGAAGGCTGTTTTCCAAGAAAGAACGTTTAAGTCTGCAGTAGCAGCTGGCTCGAAAGGAAGTAGAGTGAGTTTCTCCAATACAAAGTTAAGGTCCCAGGCAGGGGTTGGAGCTCTCCTGGCTGGTCTCAAATTTTTGGCCCCTCTGAGGTACTGCTTGAGCAGAGGATGAGAGAAGAGGGGAAGTTCAGTGTTATAATGTGCTGAAATGGCTGAGGCGTGGATTTTAATGGAGGAAAAAGACAGACCCTTGTGAAGCATCTCAGTTAAGTATTGCAAAATCTGAGGTAAATTGGGCTCTGCTGTGCTCATCCCTTGAGATTGGTTCCAGGCACAGAATCTTTTCCATTTTTCAGCATAAGATTTTCTAGTACTAGGCCTCCTTGCCTCTAAGATGACATCCATCACAGGTTTGCTGAGGAATGAAAAGGGTGAATTTAAGTAATTAGCCAGGCTGCAAGGTTCAATGTTGGAAACTGAGGGTGCAGAATCTGGCTCTCCTGCTGAGACAGCAGGGAAGGGGTCTGAGGCAGGTGCCATGGAGATAAATGCGACACACTGCACAGAAGGGGGTACCAGTGTTGGCACGGCCAGTCTGGAGCAATCAAAATCATCCTTGGTTTGTCCTGTTTGACTTTTAGTAGAACTTTGGAGAGCAGAGGCAGTGGGGGGAAGGCATAGACTGATAGATTTTTCCAGCTGAAGGACAGAGCATCCACTTTCCAGGCTTGTTTGTGGGGAGTCCTTGTGCAAAACTTGTCCAATTGGTAGTTCTGGGGGGAGGCAAATAGGTCTATGTCTGGGCTCCCCCATTGGCTTGTCAACATGTTGAAAATCCTTGGTTCCAGTGTCCACTCATGTGGGTCCATGAGGTGTCTGCTTTGTCCGTCTGCCAGTGTATTTAATTTTCCTGGCAGGAATTGAGCTTGTAGGTGCACTTGGTAGCTCAAGGCTGTGTTCCACAATGCCATAGCTAGTCTGCAGAAGGGGTAAGAATGTGTACCCCCCTGCTTGTTTATTTACCACATAACTGTGGTGTTGTCTGTCTTTCCCATTAGTTGTCCTGGAAGAATGTAGTCCTTGAAGGCTGTCAGAGCATTCTGTACAGCTAACATTTCTTTTTGGTTGATATGTAGGTGAATTTGACTTGGGTTCCATTTGCCCTGAATGCACTTCCCTGCCAGGTGAGCCCCCCATGCACAGTCTGATGCATCTGTTGTTAGGGTTTGGGTGCCAGGGGGTAGTGTGAATGGTAGTCCCTTGTTTTGGGGGCAGGTCTCTGCACACCAGAGGAACTCTAGGCGTAGGCAAGGTATGATAGGAATCATTGTTTCTAGTCTGTGAGAATGCTGACTCTATAGGCTTTTTAGATACCACTGTAGTTTCCTCATATGCAGTCTTGCATATGGAATTAGAAGAATGCAAGAGTCCATAAACCCCAATGCTTGCAGTATTTGTCTTGCAGACAGCAGGGTTTTTGTGGCCACTTGTTTGAAATAGGTTATCAAATGAATTTGCTTTTCTGGCATGAGGTAAGCCATCTGGAAAGTTGTATTCAAGATTGCTCCCAGGAATGTAATTTGTTGACACAGAGTACCAGTTGTGATTTCTTTTTGTTTATGGTGTACCCCAGACAAGTTAGAACCCTTTTTACAAATGCCAGATGATTCAAAAGTATGTTCTTGCTTTCTGCCTGAATTAGACAATCGTCCAGGTATGGGTATATTTGAATACTTCTTTGCCTGCAAAATGCAATAACTGGAGCTAGGCACTTTGTGAATACCATGGGCGCAGTAAACAAGCCAAGGGCAGTGCAGAGAACTGGTAATATGTGTAGCCTGCTTTGAAACATAGGTATCTTCTGCAAGATTCCCTGATTGGGATGTGCAAGTATGCTTCTTTTAAATCTAGTGTTGCCAACCAGGCATCTTTGCCTAGCATAGGAAGTAATTGGTGAAGAGTCACCATCTTGAATTTTGGAATCTCCAGAAAGGTGTTTAGAGTAGACAGGTCCAGGATTGGACACCATGATTTGTCTTTTCTGGGTATCAGGAAAAGTCTGGAGTAGAAACCTTGTCCCTTTTCCTCTTCTGGTACCAGTTGAATAGCCCCCATGCTTAAGAGAGAAAGTACTTGTTTTTGAGCCTCTGCCCACTGATATGGGTATAGGTCTGACCACTCATTTGGAGTTGGCAACGTGTGGAAATGAAATCTGTATCCACGGGACACTATATTTAAAACCCATTTGTCCTGGGTTATGAGTTCCCAGTTCTTTGCATGAAGAGCAATCTTCCCCCCCAAAGGGGTGGTCAGAAGATAAGTGCTTGGAAATTTTTAAAGGAAGTTATTGTTTACCATAGGGGGGTGTCTTGCTATTCCCAGATTTGGAAGTGGAGGCCCCCCACTGCTTAGTTCTGAGAGTCCCCTGGGACTGAAACCTGGGGTTTTGCCTTGTCTGGGTTTGGCTTGAGTAGACCTGGAAGGGGCTGGAAAGGACCAATTTTTAGTAGGCCAGTGCCTACTAAATCTAGGAGGTTGCACTTGTAAAAAATCTTTAACAGTTTACATAGACTTAGCTTTATCTTCTAACTTTTTAAGAACTTCTTCAGCCTTGTTGCCAAACAGGCAGTCCTGATTTAAAGGAGCATCCAACAATTTAGCTTTAACATGATCAGGCAAAGATTGCTCCTTAAGCCAAGCATGCTTTTTAAGCACAGACCCAGTAACAGCAGCACTGCAAGAGGTCTCTAATGAATCAAAACCACATTGCAAAGTATGTTTTCCAACTTGTTCAGCAGAATCTTTATTTTCCACACAGTCGGGAATCAACATAATTTTTTGTTTAAGCAGTCCAATGACATGTTGCTGATATTTTAACATATGAAATTGGCAGTTTAAAGCTCTGATTGCCAAGGTTGCTGAAGTATAAACCTTTTTACCCCATCTATCCAGTGCCCTGCAGTCTCTATCAGAAGGGGTAGGATTTTTACCAGTAGAAGCCTTAATGCCCTTGGGCCCCTGAGAAATAGTCTCTGGATCAGCAATAGGATTTTGGAAAAAAAACTTGTGGGATTCAGGAACCCTGTAGTATCTGTCAGGTTTACTAGGAGCAGAAGGCAGGGAATCAGGGGCCAAACTGGATTCTGAGAAAACATCATCAACAATGTCTAGTACAGAAGGAATAGCTAAAGGCCTATGCTGAGGTGGAAGAAGGAAATCCCTAAGCCTCTTTTTTGATTTAGAAAATTCCTGGCTTTCACAGTGAAAATGCTCCCTTAAAGTATGTAAGGTTTCCCCAAAAGAAAAATCCTCAGGAGGGGAAGCAGAGGGAATAGAATCCTCTGCATCAGAATCCTTTTAAGTAGGTAAAGACAAATCCAGGTAATCAGAAGAGTCAGAAGAAACAGAATCCTGATCAGAGGATTCATAATCAAGCTCAGCCCTAGGCCTCTGAGGGGGGGGGGGGGGGTTGACTACCCCTGATTAGAGTTATTAGATCTTCAGCCATTTTTATCATTTGTTTTTTAGGCATAGGGACCGGAGCATGTGGCCTGGGCGTTGTTTTTTTTAGACATGGATCGAGATTTAGGCCTTAGTAATGAAGGAAGCATTGATTTAATATGCAAGTCCATAGGCCTGAATACACCCTCAGAAGCCGGTGCCTGCACAGTGGCTCTGGACCCATTCAAGGTAGAGACATCCGCGGGTTCCATAGTTGAAGCATCTCGTGGCATACCGGACTCTGAATGAGTCTCAGTAGAGGCCTGTGAATCAGAAGTAGCGGGTATCAGGGGCTGCGAAAGGGCCTCACTGTGTACCGGCGAACTGGCGACTGGCTTAGGAGAAGCATCGTTGGCAGTTTTGGACCTCGGCGGCCTGTCTCTGACTTTAGATTTGCATTTTTTCAGAATCCCGGTAGTCGGATGGCTAACCAATGACATTTCTGGATAATTAAACCGAGAACCAAAATATTTAGAGGCAAAAATATACCGACGACGGATAGTGCGCTGATTAAATAAAGCACAAAACCAACAGCAAGGTACATCGTGGTCAGGGCCTAGGCAAGGAATACAGTACGAATGAAAATCTTTATGAGGTATTTGCTTTCCACAAGTAATGCAATTATTAACTTTTACTGACATCGGAAAGGAGCAAGAAAAAGTTTCCCCAATGGGGTACATAGCTTTAAGTTGAAGACTTCAGTTCTGAAACTCAAAAATGACAATTTCAGGAGTCGGCCGACCGGCACTTGCAAACTGCTTCTGCTTCGGGCACCGCACGACAAGAAAGACTGATGTAATGGCGTCGGCTGCATGTTTTATACCCCTGATGACCTGACGTCATGGAAGAAGGGACAGCAACCGATGCAGGACTCAAGACTTTGTTAATCAGGCTGACTGAGGACAACCTGCAAGCAGATTACCCAAGTGTAATGACTGCAACAGTGAAACATGAAGAACATCTGATTCTATGCAGTGTCCCCTACATATACTACCTTATAAATGGATTCTGGGAGTGGGAACTGATTCTATGCAGTGTCACCTATATATACTACCTTATCCAGGGATTCTGCCAGTGGGAACTGATTCCATGTCAGTATCACACATACCACATTCTCCATGGATTCTGACAATGGGAACTAATTCCATGCAAGTGTCACCCATATTACATTATTCGGAGATGATTCTATGCAAGTGTCACCCATATTACATTATTCAGGGATTCTGGCCAGTTAGAATTGATTCCAAGCCATTGTCCCACATCCTATATTATCCATGGATTCTGGGAGTAGGAACTGATTCTGTGCAGTGTCACCTATACTACCTTATCCAGGGATTATGGCAGTGGGAACTGATTCCATGCCAGTGTTGCCCAAACTACATTATCCTAGGATTCTGTAAGTGGAAACTGATTCCACGGAAGTTTCTCCCATACTATGCTATTCATGGATTCTGTCAGTAAGAAATGATTCCATGCAAGTCTTACCCATACTACATTATCCATGATTTCTGGCAGTAGAAACTGATTCCATGAAAGTGTCACCAATACTATATTATCCTGGGATTCTGGCAGTGAGAACTGATTCCATGACAAGGTTTCCCATTCTATATTATTCATAGATTTTTGCAGTGGGAATTGGTTCTAAGCCAGTGCTACACATAACACATTATCCATAGATTCTGGAAGTGGGAACTGATTCTATGACAGTGTTGCCCAAACTACTTTGTCCAGAGATTCTGTAAGTTGAAACTGATTTGATGTCAGCATCACACATACCACATTATCCATGAATTCTGGCAGTGAGAACTGAACCCATGCCAGTGATACACATACTACCCTGTCCAGGATTATGTTGGTGGAAACCAATTACATGCAAGTGTCAGCCATACTACATTATCCATTATCCAGGTATTCTGGCAGTGGAAACCAATTCCACATAAGTATCTAACATACTATCCATGGATTTTGTCAGTTAGAAATGATTCCATGCAAGTCTTAAACATGCTACATTATCCAGGGGTTCTAGCAGTGGGTACTGATTCTATGCAAGTGTCACCAATACTATATGATCCTGGGATTCTGGCAGTGGAAACTGATTTCTTGACAAAGTTGCCCATTCTACATTATCCATAGATTCTTGCAGTGGGAATTAATTCTAAGCCAATGTCACACATACTATTTTTATTTTATTTATTTTTTAGTTTACATTTATTTTACATTTGTTGACCGGGCTAGTCTAGCTGGATATATGTCCATTTTCAGTAGAGGCCCGAGGAGAAAAGCTCCACAAAAAGATGGGTTTATATAATCAAGAGTTGTTATACATTCAAATCAGAAATATTATACAAAAGGAAGGTGTTACAAAAAAAAAAAAAAAAAAACTGGTTCATAAGTATTACCAAGAAAAGAAAAATACTTTGCAATACTTGAAATAAAAATGCAAGAAAATATATATATTTTTTTTTTTTAAGGGTGAAAGGAGGTTGAGGGAGTAGAAAGTTTAGTCAGGGTTTGTACAGGACAGAGATGTTGGGAATGAAGCACAGTTTTTAGCTGCCTCTTGAAGGTACAAACAAAAATACTAAAAGAACCTAGAAAAGGTTTGAGTGGGTGAAAAAAAGGTAGAGGGAATAAAAGTTTAGTCAGGGTTTGTACAAGCACAGAGCCATTGAGAGTTAAGCAAAGTTTTTAGGTGCTTCTTGAAAGTGGGTAAAGAAGTAATAGCAGTAAGTTCACTTGGAAGCTTGTTCCAGATGGGTCCGATACAGTTGGAAAACAAACAGTCCCCAGCTTTGTTGTTGGATTTATAGGGTGCCGCTAGTAGCTTTGTGGCAGAGCGCAAGTAAGATAGATTTTTATAAGGAGAAATAAGGGTACTAAGTATTGTGGTAGTACATTATCTATGGATTCTGGCAGTGGAACTGATTCCATGCAAGTGTAGTCCATACTACATTATTCATGGATTCTAGTGGTGGGAACTGATTCCATACCAGTGTTGCCCATACCACACTATCCAAGGATTCTGGCAGTGGGAACTGATTCCATGGAAGTATCAGCCATACTATATTATTCAGGGATTCTGGCCAGTTGGTACTGGTTACATGCCACTGACCTCCACATACTATATTATCCATGGATTCTGGCAGTAGAAACTGATTCCATGACAGTGTCACCCATACCACATTATCCAGGGATTCTAGCAGTGAGAACTGATTTCTTGCCAGTTTCTCCCATAATGTATTATCCATGGATTCTAGCAGTGTGATTTGATTCCATGCAAGTTGTTGCCCAAACAATGTTATTCGCTTATTCGATCAATAGGAACAGATTTCATGCAAGTGCGATCCGTACTACATTATCCAGGGTTTCTAACAGTGGGAACTTAATCCATTCAAGTGTAACCTTTGCCACATTATCCAGGGGTTCTGGCATTGGAAATGATTCCATCCCTCTTTACTAGTCAGCAGCTTCACAGTAGATACCAGCTGTTTACTCACATTGTTAGCCTATTTACCATCTTACCAGATTTAGTTTCACATAAAAACATACAATTTTATGGCAGAAAAAGACAACTGGCTATCAGTTTTCCGACTAAGTGGTAACATTGCCATTTATTTCTAATAGTCCTCATTCTTCTCTCTATCTCTGATCTTCCCATGGGACTGTACACACTATTATAAATTCCCCACAGTTTTTCAGTGCAGCTCCTTGCTTAGTAATCCTGTTGGTATTCTAACCTTTTTAGTTTAAATTTCTTCATGGGACTGTAAAATATTCCTGCAGATCTTATTGCTGTTCATTTAACTCCATAATTTCTAAAGTGTCATACAAATTTCTCATCCGACCTTTCCGGATTCTGTCTCATGCCTTCAGTACCACCTTCTATGTCTTCTGTATTACTTGATATAAATTGTGCCATGGAAGACCTCTGCGTCAGAGCTCCAAGGGGGCTGGTTTCACTGTTGATAACAGTCAATCCCCTCTGTATTGAGCCTGCTTGTTATCTCTGTGTCTATCAATGATTTGACTGTGTTTTCTGATTCCCTGCCCTCTTCCAAAAGGCCTGCTGGCTTACTGACTACTCTAATCTGTTTATATACTGTTATTGGGTTCAGTGGTTTCGTCCCACTTGCAAGAAGTTTGCTAGCTGACTGGCAACTGTAAACTGTTCATAAATATTGTATTTACCCTTCTAGTCCAGGTCATGATTACAAAAGTATGGGAAAATGTTCTTTGATACTGTTAACAAACGAGTAAGTGCTATCAAAGATTAACTAATTAATTACATTCCAAACGAAATTAAATAGTTTGATATGAAAACCATTTCTGAAGCAGTTAAGTTTCCCTCTATTTTAATATCATGTTTTAAGTTTTTGCATGAATGATATGTGCAGAATTGTATCATAAATAGTTTCATTAATTGCCCCAGTGGTGGTACAACACCTGGAACATTCAGTCACCGCAACACTCCACAGTTTGTTAATGTACTGTCTCAATAATCACTCAGATTTTGTAATGTGCATCCCTAGGTAAAATTATACTTTTGTTGTTACTGCTTCTCGGTCTGCTGTACACATTTTCCTACAGGCGTTTCATGTAATAATTGTACTAGCCTTCATTTCTTAGCAGTGTATATGAGTTGCAGACTTTAATCATTTATTAGCATTTGCCAAATATATTTTGTTTTGTTCATCTACGCATTCACTGATCACCATTTTGCACATTACCTGTAATTTAAAGGCTGAAGGAAAAACTGGATTTAACTGAACTTTTAACATCAAGGTATTTGGATCATGGAAGCTAAAACTAAAAGAGACAGTGCATTACTGAAAGGGAAATGTGAAATGAATCAAAGATGTGCATGATATGCTGAAACTACAATAAATGTTCCTATTAGGTACATATCTGGGTCACCTGTAGGTGCTCTGTCTGATATAGAGTCTGTTTACTTCCAGATGTATCCAAGCTTGCTATCTCTGTCAACTTCTTTTACTTGTGAGACTAGGAAAGTGACATTACATAGACTCTAAGAGCACTGTTCATTTTCACTTATCTTAGGTTTCCGAAACTGGTTCACAGGTTCAGTGATCTAATGGTTTTCTAAACGGTCTATACCTGCTGTTTTGTACTGAAATTTAGGTGAACTCATTTATTCCTCAAGATAACTATTAAAACTGTGACAGGATTGACATTGTTTTAAGGAATATTTCAATCCAAAGGTGAGGTACCAATAAGGGAGAAATTTGTTGTGCACATTGGTAGGGTTAAGGAATACATATGTACAACCATTAAGGTTGGTTGTCTTTCTCCAAGGATTGATGTTTCAACCTATATGATCCAAACTAGGAATCCTGGCAAGAAAAACAAGGTACCACTCTTCAGTCTGGAGTGTCTGTGATACCAAAATGAGGAAAAACTTTTGAAGTTTATTTGAGCATCCAAGATTGTCAAATACCTGTCAAATCTGAGACATATCCAACAGAACCAGGTGTTTGATCACGTGATTACAGAAGGATGCATTAGACAATGTGACTTATGAAATTAATAGGATGTATACTAGAAGGGTAACCTCTCTGGCCTTGCTAGTAATCCCACTTACAATCACACTGGTCATACTTAGTTTTTTTACAGCTGTGGCAAATTATTGCTTTGAGGTGAGATCAAGGTATATGAGTGTACCAGGGTCCTTTATAACAATGTCTTAAGTTTTCTCTCTTGCTGCTTGCCATGCATTAGTCCCTCTCAGAAACGCGATCCATTTATTTCTCCCTTCACCATAGTGGTGGTAGGGTGACAACTAACCAAAGAAGTCTGACTTGTAGGCAGATGCCCATTTTTCTGATATTAAGCCCTGATACCCTTGCTCATGCATGTTAGCACTTAAGTGATTGATGAGCAATGGGTCTTTCTAATGCATGCCATGCCTCTGTATCACATAATCAACTGCCTCTGCTCTCTTGCAAACAAGCACCACTGTGTGACTCCCCAGACTTCACCAGGGGTTCTTCCCTAGAGAATGTGCCCATCTACATGTTACCCATGATGAAGAGTTGATCAGACTTAGGCCTTGTCATTCCTCACCTCATCCACCAGCAACAGCAGGTGACCAAACCACTAATCAAAGTAGTGTTACCAGGGTTAAAATATGAGATTTATACTTGTATGCCAAAGGAGATGGCTAGCAATATCAGGCTTATTTTCCAAACACTACTGTTTTGTGATTGTTAGCAGTGAAAGTAAAGTAAATACTTTACACATTACAGAATGTGTCCACCACTTTCTGGAGATTTACTGCAATTCAGGGGAAGAGGTCAACACTACCTAGTTTGCAGTAATTATAAAATGCAATGAGCCAGAGACTATTATTATCAACCCATGCAAATAAGTCCTGTTGGACAGCTTATCTCCCACTTTTACTAGGTTCAGTGGGAAATCAGATTTTGAATCCAGGAGACTACCTATTCCATGACAAGAGCTTCAAAAGTGATAGCATTTGCATTTCACAGTATATTGTATAATTGATTTCTAGAGTACTACGATCCTGAGTATAACCTGAATTTCCAGTGATTGCTGTGGAAAAGTTTGCTTTTTTTTTATTTTAATTTGTAAATGTAAGCTCATAGTAGGCCTTGGATGAACAGACTGTCCATGATTGTAGTTTTGAGGCTAGGCTGCTTGCTGTTTATATACACTCCTTTCTTCAGTTAATCTTTTTTTCTATGTATGACTAATTGACCCAGCTCTGCACCCATGCACAGATTTTGATAAGGTCAGGTCTGTTTCTCTCAATAGCCTGCCTGTTGTTGCATCTTATTTCATACCACATATTACTCTGCTCTTATTAAAGAACCACGGTGCTTACAAAATTCAAAGTCTTTGGCTCTCTTCTTCAGCTTGTTGACTAAGCATTCATTCTCTGTTTAGGACCTTGTGCTCTTAGAGTCTAACAAATAGCAAATTCTTTCTGTGCAAACCACAAATACTGAGTTTTTAAATGACACTATTTTGTCTTTCCTTGTTTCAAGAAAAGTAAAATACTTAAATACCTTTATTGCTTCTTTCTCAGCAACATGAAAGAATACTGTTCATTGAGGCCCTTCTGCTTTCTTTGTTAATTCACTCACTATATGGAATAAACTGAATTTTTAGATGCAGAACTACACATTTTCTGCCAAATGTTCATGCCTTAAAACAACTTGACTAGGTGCAGTTGAGACATTTTTTCTGTGCTTTCAAAAACAGAAACTCTTAAAAGTAAAATGTTTTCTTCAACTCCAAAAATGCATTTATTTAGTTAATATGCATGTGGCCCAGAAGAAAACTAGAGTCTACCCTAGTTTCCCAGTTGCCCCAGAGCACTCTCTGGTTAAGTAAATTACTTGAATTAACACAGCATGGAAAATGAAGCGGGGAGAATCAAACCATCAGTTACAGAGAACAGCTCCTCCACAGCTCCTAGCTTAATCCTCTGTACCAGCTGACAGTTATGGCATATATTGCTTCATTTCTGAGATTTAGTAAACAAAACAAAGTCACAGAGAGTGTAGTGTAGCTTCATTGAGCTATATACTCATGAAACTTCTCATGAAGAAATTTGTACTATTTAGCATGCAAATCATTCTAGCTAGACCTGCAGTATTGAAGCTATAAATTCCATATACTTTACATACCTCACAAACTTTGCACTCTTGTCAGTGAAAGCATTCTACGATCAGCTTTAACCTCTTTGAGTTCTCTCACCTACTTTTGCAAAACACCTCAGATCCTAATTTATTCTATTCTGTCATATCCTTTGTTTTGTTGAGAAATGTTTCAGGGATTCTGGGTAAAATACCACTCAGAATTATTACCTTAACCTTGCCGTAGGCGCACTATACCAACAGTATTTGTTCTAATAAAATAATGTTATATGGATAATCAAATCTTATTTCTAATTGTTTACATCACTGTGCACTTTATAATTGTGCAGGTACAAAACAGAGAATTCTGTTCTTGCCATCTTTTATAATGCTTTCTACCCTTAGAAATCAGCAAACATATGGTTATATGAAACATTTTAGCCATATTAAACCATTACTTTGAAAAGTAACAACCTCTAAAGAAACAACCATTCAGTAAAGCACAACATTCGCTCTCAGTTAAATACACACTTTTAACATTTATGGCTTTAAAATATGCTTCTGTTACTTTTACAAGACAAATTATATTAAACCTTTGTTTTATGAACCAATGAAGCAAGTAAGTTATACAAAGTGCGTAGTTTATTTTCAGGTATATCATGCAATTTCTATGATTAACTGAAACTGCAGGCGTTTTACTGTTTCAGATATGGTAAACAGCATTAACTGTAGCTCAGGTTCAGGATTTCCTAAAGCAGGCAAATAAACATGCAGAACTATTTTGTTATTTTAGCTGATTTGGTTTACCAAGAGCTGTAGTAGTATATACTAAAATAATTATTATTAAAATATTATTTATTCATGCATATCTATATAAGGAAAATCGGTTTAACTACTGTGGTTTCATTTGGAATTATTTAATACTTTATGAAGGGATGTATACAAATAATCTGTACCCTGGATACACACCCTTAAAGAACACACAGAACTGGTTTCAAAATACATCAGTTTTGTTCAGTGAAGGAAGTATATATGTGGCTGGCCGATATACTATGATATTACACACACACACCCACACACACACACACACACACACACACACACACACACACACACACACATGCACACATACAGAGTCACACATGTAATGCTTGTTTGCATTCCATCTGTACATTTTTACTGCATAATCTCCATAAAGATATAGAAAATTGTGAGACATTTTATGGCTAAAACTGATTAGTATGTCTTTGTACTGGCAGATTTGGACAATTTGCTTTAAGGAAGGACTCAGTGTGGAATATTGTAGTCCATGTGATAGCGATGTTAGACTTTCAGGTTGCTTATATAAACTTGTAGCTCTCCCAAATTTCAATAAATTCTCAGTAAATAACATCTGAGCTCATAGCTCTCAATTATCCAGAGTTTGCAGACTGTCCATATTTTTGCCTTATATTTTTGGTCTATTTGATATAAAATGTGTGGTTTTCTGGCAAATAACTGAGAACTAAAGGCACTAAACAGTGATACACATTTGAGTTTCAGACTTTATATCCTTCAGAAAATGCATGCTAACACAAAACCTATCATTTGAGAAAACTCTAAGTTTGTAAAAGCAACATTTAAAATATGTCCCTATTTTTGTGCCTTTGCCCCCCTCCCATTGTTTTAGTCTTTGTCCAGATTTTTTGCACTAAGAGGTTGAGAGGTATGCCTGAGCTATGTTGTAAAATCAGGAAACTGCGTTACATCTTCACGTCAGTGACATTTACTTTTGCAGTATGCTGGGCTCTGAGCATCTGGTTTTGCAGCTAATGACCTTTTAATGTCAGTGCTCTTGTTGTTATTTGCTATTCCAAAGCTGATTATCTCTTACAATTATAATTTATGTGTTTACTATTTTATTATTTTCTTAATTCATTTAGGTAGCCTCAGCCCTGTCCTAGAAACTACAAAACTGGCAATTTTTCTTGCTCCCTTTTTATCAGTGAAAAATATATAAAGAAATTAAATACTAATAAGAGGCAGTATGTGAACTTTTCTGGTCTTATCAATAAATTAGTTCCATTTTACTATTGATTTGTTGAAGCAACAATTTGAGGGATTAACCGTGTTGACTGGTTAGCCGTGGTGGTACAGCGGTAGCGCTGTTGCCTCACAGCAAGAGGCTCTCCTGTTCGATTCTCGGCTCGAGTGCCTTCTATGTGGAGTCTGCATGTCCTCCCCACTGTCAAGTTGCCTCTGAAAGACATGCGTGAATAGGCATGCCTTCGCTGAAGGTTGGGTGTTGGGCTGGCAACTCGGCACCATAAAAATCTACTGCCAATCATTAGCAGAGTTCTGCTGTGGCGACCCCTAACCGTGAAAAGCCGAAAAGACAAACAACAACAACAACCCGGGAATGGCTTACTATTGTAATCCATGCATTTTGCTGTTAGTTTTATGCTATGGCAACTTACTGGGTTCTAGTTCTTTAGTCAAAAGTTATGCTATTTACTCATACTTACATTAAAATGACAAGGGCAAGGAAAATTCCAGTCATAACTTTCTACACTAACATAAGGACCATCACTGATAAACCTATAATACTTACAGCACCTAAATTTGTTCATCATTTTTTTTCATTTTTGGTCCCACCATCAAAAACCTGTGGAAAGGAAACCCTGATGTAACACGTGGAACCCAAAACAAAAGAATGATGAACAAATGTGGGCACTGTAAATATTGTAGATTTATCAACAAAGGCCCTTAAGTTAGTGTGAAAAGTTATGATAGGAATATTCCTTACCCTGGCCAATTTAATTGAGACAGAAATGGTGTTGTGTATATGTCAACCTGCATTTCATGCGCTGTGTTTTATGTGGGAAAAAACAGTAGAAGACTGAGGAGCAAAATTTATGAACAACAAAATGAAATTAAGATTATGAAAACTACCAGTGCTTTGAGTAGACACTGTCAAATGTACTAGTTTAAAAAAGTGTATCTTTTTTTATAACTGACAAGGTACATTACAGTGACAGAGGAAGTGATTTGGATAGTTTGCTTGAATTTAAAGAACTAATGTGGCAGTTACGACTTTATGCATATGATTCGCTGATATAAATAACTACATATCCATCTGCAATATGTTGAAATGCAGGGCTGCTATGTTTAAATAATAACATTATAACATTTATTTTTTAGACACTCTCCAAATAAATTCACCACATATAATATTTTTCACAGCACACTATTCGCTCAACATGTGAACACTTGCAATCGACATGAAATCCATGCATGTTTTACTCTTTAACTGCAGTTTTTTTTTGGATGGCATGGTTTGGTGGAGAACTACATTAATGTAACAGTTTCTTAGGTGTTAGTATAAGACATTTGTAATAAGTCATTAAGTACGTTCACTGGGACTTAATGTTTCTTGTGCTTGGTTGTGATTGTTATACAGGCACGTTAAGTACTTATTTGTGGATAATAAACAACATTTTTTATTTTGTACTTCGACTTCTTGTTGGTTACTACATTTTCTTTTCGATTGGGTTGTGGATCTGTGGATTCAATTACAAAGTGGAATTGCCTACTCTAACCCTAATAACATACCTAATGTAGTTGCAAATAAATTAAGTGATAATTTAACCCCAAAAGCAGTCATCAAAATTCTATGAATCTTTGAGTCCCACACTCCACCCTGAAAAGAGCTATTATGTCTGCATGTAATCTTATTTAATCTATTACATTTCTTACTGTTTGTCCTATCCTTGTATCACCCCACAATTCCAGTGCAACCTCCCCATCTCATATCTTTCATCAACAAATTCCTATCCACTGTTTTCCATATTCCACCATCTTTCCAAACCTCTATAATACCACGTTCAATTACCTTATCTCTCCCAGGTACTTAAACACCAAAGCTCCACCCCATCCACCACGACCATACCCCAACAAAAAATTCAAATCATCCTTTAACTGCAACCCTTCACAGAATTCAGCTTTACTTTTGATAAGTGGTGATGCTCATCTCAACCCTGACACATAACCTAAATAAACCTTAGTTGTCACCCAAAGCAGTCTAACAGCATCCAACTAATTATCTCTCCACTAATCCACCCATCCCACCACCTTAACATGTTCAGTCTCAACACCTGCAGCACACATGCACACACATACACAGGCACATACACACACCAGATTTCCTATTATTATGTAAAAACCTGTCTAAAATCATCTATCCCCAATGAATAAACCCTTCCACCAGGGTTCAATATTCTGTGCTTAGACTGACTCGAAAAAAAAAAAAAAGGCAGGTGGTATGACCATCCTGTTTTCTAACAACCTAATATATAGCATAAACCATACACAAACAACTGCAGAGCAACATGTATAGCTGCAGTCTGCAACCAGCAACTAATAAATGTAATACCCATACAAAGGAATGTATCATATTCTGTACTTATTCCAGTATATCATCTGAAACAATTGTACTAGGGGGCTCCAAGTTCCAGATGATTAAGCTGTAACCATTTCAAGTCCTCTTTTATTAACTATCAACTCTCCAACCCTTCTGCTACCTCTATTATTTCTCACAGCATATCTCTGCTCTTACTTTATTGAACATGTGTGCAGGATTTGATACAATAATTTATTGAATCCTAACAAATAAGCTGGATAACATTGTCCATATAGGTGTACCTCCTGAATTCTTTAAGGATCACCATACAACCTACGCCATTCATTCCCACTCCTCTAAAGAAATCCAAAACTCATAATGTTTTTAAAAACCTCTTCATATTTAACATATATAAATTTAACAAATCTTTCAGACTCTATAACTGGTGCATTTTAAAACACATCCCATTTCAAAACTACATTCTTGAAAATACTAAATGTCTATGTCTCTACCAGGAAAAAAAACAGTGAAGTCCAACCCTGCCCCCTGGCTTACCCTACCTGCTACACAGCTGATATGGAAAACAGATAAAGATTTGGATGTCTGGAAAGTCAGCAAAACAACCCATTTTCTTCAATCTTTTCATACCCTAAGTAGCATCACTAAATCAGTTTCTTCTAGACAGAAAATATTTTTCTATGCATCAGAGTCTGCATTCAGAATCACCCAAGAAGGTCTGGTCAGGTCTAGCTCATCTTCTCAAACTAGGGAAACTATCCCAACCTGACCAGCACCCAAACTCATCCAACCACAGTACTACATGCGTCTTTAATTTACATGCTGCCACCTTCCTTTCCAATCTTGACTCTGCCCTACACTACCTTTGTACCCCAACAGTTAGATACAATCAGAATCAACTTAGCATCCAACCCAATCCTACCTCATAATTAAACACCCTTTTTCAATTTGAAGCTCAGTACTCTTACCACAGATAACACCAACTGTGGCAGCCAGTGCAATAGCCTACCCAATATCTATGCTCATCAGTAAATATATATAAGAATCCCTTGTCCCTCACTATTATAAACAATCTTATATCTTGCCCCTTCACAAAAAAGTACCTCTAGAGAACTTAAAAAAACTTGAGACTTATTGACAGCATTTCCCTTCTCTATAAAATCTTTGAGGAATGCATATATGTCCAACTACAACAATACCTACTAATAAACAACCTACTATCCCCATCAAAATACAGATTACATTCTTCTCAAAGCACTGATATGGCTTCTTTCACTGACAAATGCCATATAGTATCACAGAAATTATAATTTAGTGTCTTTTTTTCTTGATGTATCCAAAACACATGAAATGCTTTCTCATTATAAACTCCTATAAAGGCTTTTTCTAGTAGGACTTTCCTCATCCATTCTCTCTCTCTTGATTTAATTTTTATCTTTTTAAATGGGACATAAATTGTCAAAAGACAACAATCCACATTCAACTTCCTCCCTATACCAGCAAGATTTCCACAAGGCTCCATTCTACGTCACCTACAATTTAAGATTTTTATCAATGACCTTCCTTTACACTGAGATAATCCTCCATATTCAATATATTGATAACACTACCAATGGCTGCATGACCAGAACAATTGAAGAACGTCAGGCTATTTCCAGGTGTTCAATTTTATCAGCAGAGTCTTGACTCAATGTCCCAACCTTGTTTTAATGCCAAAAAAAAGCATGATAGTGTTGTGACTAATCTTCTCCCGCTCTGTAACCTTATATACATTCTGCGTTTTCTGCTATTTTTGTGTATTTTGTATGATTTCCTTTATTTATATTAACACTGTAAACTTTTAGTTCTCTCCAGGCCACCACTGAAAAGAGTTTTTGCCCCGATTAACTTCCTCTTAAACAAATGCAAATAAACAGACAATGAATAATATATCCTACATCATCATCAACCTCCTTTTTCACATTATATACATGGGGCTGGGGTGTTGTGTCAACTATAGCAATCTTTGTCTCTATTCAATACCACTTGCCTACATTCTTTGACACTCATGCCTGACTATCGTGGGTATTCTCTCATGCAGTCCGTCTTTTTGTTTCATGCCCTTGTTTCTTCTTGCCTTCTTCCTGCCTTTCCAAAATCTTCTTTGACAGATTGTCTTCTGCTTTTCTGCACATATGCCTGAACCACCATTATCTACTCTGTTTGACCTTTTCTGCAATTGGAAATACTTTGGCTTCTGCTCTTATGTCCTCATTTCTTTGTCTGTCCCACAGAATGCATCCTGCCACCCAACCCACACACTTCATCTCCATCATGCCTGGCTTTCTCATTTGGTCTGCGTTGACTACCCAGATTTCTGTACCATGCAGTAGTACTGGTCACACCACTGTTTTGTGCACCTTACTTTTCAGCTTCTTTGACATTCTTCTGTCATGCACTATACTTGTCACTGTGTGCCAGATGGCTGCATCACCTCTGATCCTAGCTTTTACCTCCTCATTCAGACTTCCCTTTTCCTCAGCCACCCTTCCCAGGTACTTGAAGCTGTTAACCTGTTCCACTATTTTCTTTTCTATCTCAGTTCTTATATTCTTTTGATTTCCTCCATTTGTTTGCATTACAGCTGTCATCACTGTGCTCAGCTTCATCCTATGTGCCTTCAGTTTTGGATTCCATTCCCCTATCCTTAGCTGAAGTTCTTGCTCAGAGTCTGCCTGTAATGCCACATTGTCTGCATACAGCAAATTTGCTAATCTGTCCCATCTGACCTGTTTGCTAATGCAGTGTGTCACCAGTATGAACAGCAGTGGGCTCAGTGCTGAACCCTCATGCACACCCATTCTCATTGGGAACCCTTCTGTCAAACTGAACACTGTACTTGAGTCATTAGGTCCTTGTACATAGCTTGCACTGACTCTACCAATGTTTCTAGGACTTTCAGCCACTACAGGACTCTTCAGATGAGCTTTCTTGGGACCTTGTCATATGCTTTTTCCAAGTCTAGGAATGCAGAGTTGTACTCTTTCCTCATCTCTAGCTTCTTCTCAACTGTCTGCCTGACTGTAAACATTGGGTCAGTTGTGCTGCATCCTGATCTGAATCTGAACTGATCATCTCCCATCTTACTTTCAAGTACTCTACTATTCTGTGTATTCATTTATCACTCACTCTCTCCATTTGTTTAGTGGGGAAGTACACTGGGCCTAAAAAAGCCCATTTTCAGTGGAGGCCTGGGGAGAAAAGTTCCATCAAGAACATAGATACATGAGAAAGAAATATCTAGTTTAAAAATGAATGCAAAGAATTTAGCACACAAATTAATTGCTTGGGAAAAATTACAATCATTACTAAAAAAGTATTAGATGATTTCCTGAATGTATATAGAAGTATTTCCTTGTTATGGACTTTGTAAATAATTTGTTTCAGTTTTGAGTGTAAATATGTTATTACTGTTATTATTCTTGTTATAAAAAAATAAAAAACATTTTTGAGAAAAAAAAAGAACATAGATACAGAAAAATATAAACATTAATTGGTACAGAAGTAGAAACAGTGTTAGACATAGTAATTACAGTAATATATACAGAATACATACATACAAGCAGGAATCTAGTTGGTTTGATTACAGTAATATATACAGAAAATATACATTAAAGCAGGAATTTACTTGGTTGCCAGATGAATTCAAACAGAGAAGTATAAACAGAGCTATATTAACCAGTATTATTGTACCAGTATGAAGAAGTGATGAAAAAATAAATATTGAGAAGGTATCATCAGTCCAAAGATAGATACACTGAGCATATACAAATTTATTTTATTCACAAATAAACAAACAGATTGAGCGCGCTTTCATCTCATGCCTTGAGACTTCTTCAGAATCAACTACTATTCACAAGTTCATTGTTTAAATACCTTCTCTTGATATTCAATTAGTTGCCATGGTAATTAATGAATTAGTAGTTGCACTGAACCAAGCCAAGCAATACCTCCTTACAAAATACCTATCCCATGCAAGTCCATATAAAAACCATACATAATACTGTAGTATGTGCACATATCTATGTGTATATATAAAACATATAAAAAAATGTATAAAATACATGTTTATAAAACACATGTGTATAAAAATCTTGAAGGCCGGTTGAACTAACATAATGTAAGCAACAAAAATAATATATAACAGTTACAAAAATATGGATCTTAATAAATAAAAAATAGAAAATACATTCTAAACAATTCTATCCAGAATTATTCAAACAATACTATTCTAATGGATTGCTATAATCACAGTTGTACTGTCACATGTAAGAACATGTAGGAATAAAATAAAGACATCTTAGTGAATACTCTCACTACCAAGCTGAATATATTTATGTGTTGGGGTGACATAAAACATGACCATAGAAATACCTTATCTACCAAGATATCATGTAACTGTAAAGTTATTTTGTAAATAAGGAATTGATGGTAGTTGCTCTTTATATTACTCTCTTGGGATTCAATGCCAATAACTTCAAAACTGGTTTTATGGAAATATGATCATTCATACCTGGGTGTGTACATGAATCTAATCTAATCTAATCTGCCATATCATTTCCCGGTACTCCAGGAATGTCTCCCAATCACCACCCCTCTCTTTTTGTTTTACTTCTTTCAGTATCCAAAATGTCATATTCATGTTTTTGCATCTAAGTGTGTGCCTGTAAAGTGCATTATTTTCATTATTTTTGTTAATGTCCCTAACATGTTCGTAGATACGAATTCTCAAGTTCCTTTCGGTTTTGCCCACATAGTATCCCCAACATGTCTTGCAGTATGCTAGATAAACCACCCCTTTTGTATAACAGCTGGAGTAAACATAACTCTTCAATTTGAACTTAATGCCGGGAATGTTTAGTTCCTTTTCACCCGCTATGAATGGGCACTGTGCACATCTCCCACATTTATGTGTGCCTACCTTAGCTAGTGCCCCTTCATTTCTCTCACCTCTCTTTTTCTCCAAGATATTTTTTAGGTTCATATTCCTCCTAAAAGTGTATTTAAGTGGTTGTTGAAAAATTTGTGTTCTACTAGGCATTCTACTAAACATGTTCCAAATTCCATTAATACATTTCTTCATCCATCCTATATCAGAATAATAGGATAGAATCAACCGGGGAATTTCTATTTCGGTTGTTAAACTCTCATTTACCATACTCATGTTCATATTGATGTCCCCCTCCATATTTGTCTTTTTAAATGCACTAGTAATGTCACATGTGCTGTTATTCGTCCATCCATTTGCCATTAATGGGTCATATCTGGTATTCCACTTCTTTATTATTTATTTTTTAATACTGTTAATCATCCTATCTGGATATCCTCTTTCCTTAAACATATTATGTACTAAATCAACCTCTCTAATAAAGTCAATAGAGTCTGAAGTCATCCTAGAGACCCTAATCATCTGTCCCTTCACCACATTTCTTTTTAAGTGATAGGGATGGTCACTTTGATAATGTAAATAGGAATTAGAATAACATTCCTTCCTAAATATGTTGAATTTGTATATTTTCCTAGTATAGTCTTTGTTTATCTTAACATCTAAATAGTGTATTTCATCCCTGTCACAATCAGAAGTAAATTGTAAAAAATTAGTGGTGGTGTTCAGAAATTCCATAAACTGATTGATTGATTCATGTGTCCCATCCCAGACAATAAAAATATCGTCAAGGAATCGAAAGTACCTTACAATATCTTGCTGGAAACTTGACCCAAAAATGTATGTTTGCTCCCAGTATAGCATTATGATATTAGCATAAATTGGAACACATGCTGAACCCATGGCAACCCCATCTAATTGATGGTAAATGTCCCCCTGAAAGTAAATAAAATTGTACTTCAGGACCAATTCCATGTTCTCAAACACAAGTTTAAATTCATCACGGTTCAGCATATGAAATTCAGTAATCATCTTTTCAAACCATTCCATGCCTTCCATATGAGGAATTACTGAAAATAAATCTTTTACATCAATAGTTAAGAACAAATAGTTCTCTTGAAATGGAATAGCACTAAATTTCTTCAAAAAATCCTAAGAGTCTACTAAAATATGTATGTATTTCAAATGGAAGTTTTTTAACTTTGCGTCCACATATATAGCTAGGGGTTGGATTTTGGATCCCTTTGATGTAACTATTGGTCTCATTGGAGGGTCTGCAATTCCTTTATGTATTTTTGGAATTCCAAAAATCTCCGGTATAACTGGTTTAGATACTCTAAAAAATTGAATAGATCCACATCAATAAGTCCCTGCAGTAAGTTATCTTCTAATATGAGGTCTATTCTTTTGTACAATATATTCAATTCATTCCTAGATATAATCCGATATCTGTGATCCATATCTAGGATTTTGAGCATCCTCTTAGTGTAATCCCAACAGTCCATGAGAACCACCCCTCCCCCCTTATTGGGTTTCATAACCCTTATTCTACTATTATTATTAAGTTGTTGCAAAATATCACTTTCTTAGTCTGCGAGGTTGTTCTTCAACCTAAATCTCTTCTGATATTTGTCTCTCACCATGTTAAGAGTATACATTTCGAAATTATGAATGTCCTGCTGTAGTGGTGGGTTAAATGTACTACATTTCTTCAATTCTTTATTCCCACAGGTTAACTTGTCTTGAAATATTACTGCTAAATTTAATTTTCTTGTAAATAGTTTAATATCTATCACCTCTATTTTCGGTGAAAATGAAGATGTCATTTTGAATTAATTATTAGTGGAGAATAGTAGGACCGTTATACATACTTACAATAATTTCAATATTTACAATTATACTGACCTAGAGGTAACTAATGGATTTTTTGGACTATTTACTAAGGGATTTACCTTTGTACCAATAAGAAAACCGATTTTGAAGAAGTCTCAAGGCATGAGATGAAAGTGTGCTCAATCTGTTTGTTTATTTGTGAATAAAAGAAATTTGTATACGCTCAGTGTGTCTATCTTTGGAATATATCTGGTGGAGGACAGCCTTTATTGTACCAAATAGTGGAAGTTCGTATTTTTTAGTTTGCGGTTGGTTGCAGGTATTGGTTCTTGCCAATACTCACTGGTCAAGTAAAGTATCATCAGTCACTAGCAGCAAAAGGCATAGGAGTTTAGTTATCATATAAGGAGAGAGAAGATGTTAGGTTATAGAGCAAGAACATAGCCAGAAAGAGCTGAGATTATTTTTCAGTATTTGTTTGAAGGTGGTGGTGCTGCCTGTGTTTCTTATAGAAGGTGGAAGTTAGTTCCATAGTTTTGCGACGGTGAAGGAGTTAAGGAGTTGACCAGATGGTAAGGTGGGCTTTTCAACTTTTAGAAGTAGATGATTTTCAGATCTTAGTTATCTGCTGGGTTGGTATTTAATTAGTAGAGTTGAGAGAGCAGGACAGTCTGTGGGTTGGTAGACTATTTTGTGCGCTGTGGTTAGTTGGGTGAATAAGAGATGGTGGGGGAGTTCCATCCACCCTAATTGTTTCAGTGAGATACAGTGGTGGGATTTGACCTTGATGGCAAATTTTGCTATTCTGTTGTAACACATAGCAAGTTTGGATTTTTGTAGAATTTTTGATATTAGTGAGGAGAGGGGCAGCATAAAGAAGAGAGGATAATAAAAAGGTGGCTGCAAGGGTTTGTCTAGTGGAGAGGTTAAGAAAGTGTTGGTGCCTGTAGATCATACTGAGCTTTTGGTGTGTTTTTTTGATGTTATTGTTTATGTGTAGGTCAAAGTTAAGGTTTTCATCTATAATAATGCCTAGAAAGTTAGTGTGTGGGACAACTTCTATAGTGATATTGTCTTGGGCTTGTATAGTAAAGAGTTTTTTTTATCTAAGGGAGTGGTTTTCTTAGAGGTAAAAATTACTAGTTTATTTATTTATTTTTTATTTAGGGCAAGAGGGTTATCAAGCATCCAAGATTCAGTAGAGGTGAGGGTATTCTGAGTGATTTGCTAGACTTCAGAGCTTGAATTTGCAGTGCATATTGTAGATTTGTCAGCATACTGAATTACTGAGCATTGTGGGAGAGTGGAGTGAAAGTTGTTAATAAACATGCTAAATAAGAGAGGACCAAGTGTGGAGCCTTGGGGTACCCCTGTGGAAGTAATGAGGAAAGGAGAGTAAGATTGTTGCCCTTTGGTAGATTGCTGCCTATTGGAGAGATAGCTGTAGAACCATTGTAGGGTAGGTGGGGGAAATGCGGAGGGTGGATAGTTTAGAGGGGGAGGATAGTGTGGATAATGGTATCAAAAGCTTTGGAGAGGTTGAGGAACAGTGATGCAATTATTTTCCCAGAATCCCATGCCCAGTTAACTGTATCAAGGAAGGATAGGAGGGTGGTAGTGGTGCTGTGTCCTGGTCTGAAACCATGCTGAGTGGGTGATAACATTTGATTTTCAAGCAGGTGGTTGAGGAGTTGGGTATGGATGCATTATTCCAGTATTTTAGAGAGGGGTGAGAGAATTGTTGTGGATTAAAAGTTTGTGGCATCTGTGTTGGTGCCGTCTTTGTGTAAGGGAAGAATGAATACTTTTTCCAGATGGCTGGGACAAGGGACTCTTTACTTGATCTGTTAATATGTATGCTGATGGGATAAGCTATAGAGTTTGCTGCTAGCTGCAGGAAGTGTGGGGGTAGATTGTCATGGGCCAGAATACAGGGTTTTAGCTTAAGTAAAAGTTTTTTTATTGTGGTGGTGGGTATGGGGAAGAATTTTAGTTTAGAATTGAGGGTAGGATTGTTTTCTGGGATGATTTGGTCATCAGTTGTCTTGGTGGTGGTGATGTAGGAAAGGTGGTGGTTAGGTTAGCTATGGTGTCATTGAAGTAGGAATTGAAGAGGCTGGCAAGTTCGCTAGGGGTTTTGTGTGGGTCAGGGGATGGGTTACTTTGAGAAACTGGGTGTAATAGTTGGTTGATGGAGGACGGTATTGTAGGTGGAGATAGTGGGCTTTTTTATTACTGGTTATTAGACACTTTGCCTGGTTACAGAGTTGATTGTAATGTCATAGAGTTGAGGGGTCATTGTTTTTTCTGCCATGATTTCCAGATTTTATTCCAGATTGTATCCCTTGTGGACATTATTTCTTTGGTGGATTTTGAGAGCCAGCTTGTATGGTTATGTTTTATTCATTTTTGGCAGGTGGGCGCTTGCCTACTTAGGATGTCTAGAAATGTTGAGTTAAACTCATTAAGTGGTAGAGATTTAAGGGGTTCCCAAAAAGCTAAGGTTTCATTAAATATGGATGCTTGGAACTTAGTAAAATTTCTGGTAGATTTGTGTTGGTGTTGGCCTGGGGTTGAAGTAGTTTTGTATAGGATATATGCTGGGTGGTGGTAACTAATGGTATTAGGTAGTCTGTTTGCAGTGATGACATTGTAAGGGTGGGACACTAATATCCAGTCTATTGTGGAGCCCCAATTGCTATTCCTGTGAGGTCTGGTGATGTCTTCAATTAGTTGGGAGAAGTTGTAAAGATTTATGTTTTTTGAGGGCTTGTTGTGTGCAATGTCTAGCCAATTGATATTTACATCACCTAGAATGATGGCTTCATTATCTATATTTTGGGAAATCCGGGCAAGTATGTTTTCTAATATTGGTATGTTGTTTCCTGGAAGAATATACAGAGCATTTATGTAAACGTTTTTATGGCTGTTAAGTTTTAATACAGAGATTAGTACTTCGGCTGGGGAGAAGTTGGGTGTTGGTTTTGAGTAGGGAATTAACGTATATTTGCGAGGGAAGAGTATTGCTACTCTTTCTCTTCTCTTCTAGGGTGTGGAGCTGAGTGAGTATAGCGAACAGAGAGGGTCCTTACCACACAGGGAGAACAGCTGAAAAATGATCAGTTTAGGGTGAGTAGTAAGCTTAAAATATCAGTATCTGACAAAAGCTTAATCTAAGTAGCTCTGGAATACTTTAAATGATTATCACTGCAAGCACACATACAGGGTTGTTGGGTATTTCTAGAGAGAGATGTGAGACTATGCTGAAAGTAAAAGCAAAAATTTACTAACGTAAACAGTAAAGGGTTTGGACTGGAACACTGTGTGTGTGTGTGTGTGTGTGTGTGTGTGTGTGTGTGTGTGTGTGTGTGTGTGTGTGTGTGTGTATTGGCCCAATCTAGTTGTAACTTATTGGCTGCAACCCCTCACTTATGTTGTGCATGTACCTTTTAAGCCTTAAAACTTAACAAAAAACTAAGTTGTAATTCACCTATTACAACAGAAAAGCTGTAGGGTGTCAGATTCTTGCTTCCTGGAGGTATTATTTAGATAAGATAGCCACTTTCAGTGGATGAAGTAGGAATTGAAGCTACTAGAAGTGCTCTCTCCATCTGCCTTTGATGCCCTGTGGACTGGTGAGAGGTTGTCGCTGGAATCCCTTGTGATTATGCACTTTATCTTTCTGTCTTTGCCTTGCAATCTGATATAGTTTCTTTGTACCCTCTACTGAGTAACTTTCCAGAAGCTGGTAGAGTGCTTCTGATGCATACCTCTCAACCTCTTAGAGCAAGAAATCTGGAAAATATGGGGGGACAAAGTCCCAAAAGTAGGGACAGATTTTAAGTGTTAAACTTAGAAAGTTGATAAAGTAACAGGATTTAACTTAGTGTGCATTTTTTTGAAGAATATGTAGTTTGAAACTCCAATGTATGTCATTATTTAGTGACTTTAATTCTCGGATCATTCCAGTGATTTGCCAGAAAACCACAGATTTTATGAGAAACAGACCAAAAATATGAAGTAAAAATCTGGGCATTCTGCAAAAATCTGGAGAGTTGAGAGGTATGGACTGGTGTCTTGTCCTTTGCTATTGTAACTCCTTTCTTAGTCTCTTTGTTAGTCATCCACTATTCCTGCATGGCCTAGTCAATCTTTTCGATTTCTTACTTTTTCCTCCATTCTTTTCTTTTGATGACCTCCTGGACTTTTGTATTACACCACCAGCTTTCCTTATGTATCTTATTTCCATACCTTGCTCAGACGCATATCAGTTCTGTGTCCACACACACATGCTGTTTTTAGGCAATGCCAATATTGTTCAACTCCACCTATTTCTCCTCTTCTTGAGGTGTTAGAGCTCCGAGTAATTCCTTAAACTGTTCTGCTCTCTCTCCAGTTAACTTTGAGGTCTTCAGCCTGGTCTCTGTTGCCCTTATAGCCTTCTCTGACCAGTGCTTGCAGCTGATTATTGCAAGCAGTGGTCTACATTCTGGGCTCACTGTTTCACTAAGGATGACTTAGCATTTTCTGATTCTATCCCAGTGCTCTTTCCTTACTTGGAGGAATTCTACATGAGTTGCTTGTTTGCTATTCTTGTATGCGATCATGTGAATATCTGTCTTTCTGAACCATGTGTTGGCTACAAGCAAGCCATTTGCCAGACAGAAGTCTAGAATGGACTCTCTTTCTTTATTCCTATTCCCCCACCCATGGTGACCCAGGCAGATGTCATATCATGTTCTGTCTATCCTGATATGTGCATTCAGGTCACCCATTATTGACACCATTTCATGTTGTCCTGCTTTCCCTTGTAGGTCCTGCAACTACTGTCTGAATGCACTCTTTTCCTCACTGTCACAACTATTCTGTGGGCATATGCTGAGATTATAAATACTGGCCTATCATTAGGTTGGAGTCGGATTGCCATAAGTTTATCACTAATTCTGATGACATCCCTCACTGCCTTCAGAAGCCTCACCCTCACCACAATTCTCACACTACTTCCAGCCTCTTCTTCTCCTGAGTAATATACAATGGCCATCTTGTCTCATGGATACATAGGATGTCCAGTCTCCTCCTTGTCATCATGTCATTTACTTCTGAGATCTGAGTTGTCAGTGAACCTACATTGAGTGTAGCAGTTCTTCATTTATGTTTGGCAGGTTGATTGGTTTTACATCTAGATTTCTCTCACCACAGCTATATCAGGTAACCCAAATTGGGCAAATGGACAACAGCCTGACAGTAGCTTATTGATCCAGGACTGCTGGGCTTAAAGGCAGGCACACGCTGGCCAAAAAGGGCATATACACTCCTCACACCATTACCATGTGCCCCTCGCATAGATCAGAGTAGGCCATGTCCTCAACCCACTTATCACTGGCAAATACCTATATCCTACATGTGTTCCCAAAGGTTAAATATAACACTTCCTTGGGCCCAAACAACTCACCTGGGCAACTAATAAATAGTGATAAACATGGCCTCATAGAATCTCTCCTAAAATTGTTTAATTTAATCTTAATGACAGTGTATGCCTCTGAAGTATAGAGAATAGCTGTTGTGATGCCATTTCACAAGGGGATCTATAAATCCATCAGTCTAACTAGTCTAATTTGTAAATCCATGGAGTACATCATATCTGAATTCATAAACTACAATATCAAAAAAAAACCTCACCCAATTAGAATCTAAACAGTTTTTTTTAATCAAGTCACATTTACTTAATTTGATAAACTTCTCAAAAAAGGGCACAGAAAGTACTGGCTAGTGATAATTCAGTCCAAACAGCATATCATTATTTCACCAAGTCTTTTGATACCATACCCCATGTTGATATTGTAAATAAGATAAAACAACTACTGTATATGTAAACACACGATAAGGTGGATAGCAAACTGCCCAAATGTTTAAGGTGGGAGGTGCCACTTCAGACAGCAAGAAGGTAATGAGTGGTGTACCTCAGTGCTTGGTAATGGGAACCCCTCTTTTTGGCATATATATTTCTCTTGCCTCCAAATAATGAATCTAGAATTATGGTTAATATAAATTTGCCAATGACTGTAAGGTGTGAATTATGCTTCAAATGTCCCCTGATATGAAAACACTACAGCATGAAATAATCACTACAAACCAATGGCATACAGAAAAAAGAACTGAACTTAAGTGCAAAAAAGTACAGTTTTGGCATATTAAAAAAAACAACCCTCATCTTCCATTTACAGTATTGCCAATACCCAGCTACTAGCTTCTGCAATAATCAAGGATCTTGGAACCTTGTTCAACAGCTCCCTCTCCTTCTTCCACCATACAGCGTCAGTAATCAGAAGGTCGTTTTAAGAAGCCCAACTGGTTCCTAAAGCATGCTATCTAGATCAAAAGAAGTTATGATCTGTATGTCAGCTTTAATTTGATCAGTTATAGAGTACAGTGCCCTCATCTGCTTGTCTCTAGTGAGACACATCACATACCTAAAAGTTCCAAGACATTCCTAACTAATAAGATTGATGATCTAAAGACCATTTATTATCAGGACAGGCTTGAAGCCTTATCTATATAGCCTGCATCTTACAGATTCCTGCATGGAAATGTATGTCTATGTCTAAGTACCCAACCCTCATTGAACTCTTGTATGTCTACAAGATGAACAGCTCCACAAACACTTGATGTGAGGCTTTACCAATATGTAAATAAAACTTGCTGGAAGGTGAGATACAGTACCCAACACTTACTCCATCTGTGCATCAAATTGTCTTTGCATAGGTTCATTGGAGATTACTAGGTTAATGGCTCAAGAGCACTCACAAGCCTAGCCATTATTACTTGAATTTTGCCTTATTTTTGATCCCTGAAAGCTAGAGGATGGCTTAGGTATGTGCCTATTCCTTTGACTATTTTACAAGCTGGCCCTGTCCATAATGGATGCTGCTGTCACCCCAGGGGTGAATTTATAATTCCCAATCCATTGATCCAGACTGGTTTTGAAGAGGGTCTGGGAAGAGCCCTGCTTTATGTGAATAGGAAGCCTGTTCAAGAGAAGGTGTATTCTTTGAGACACGTTATCTGTCTCTTCAGCATGTTTTGTTCAAGTCACAGACCATGTTTAGTTCCTTGGATTTGATAATACTCATGTAGTTTGTCTTGCAAATGTGTAAGAATTCAGTTAGGCTGGATTTGAGAGTACCTTGTAGGTTATGCATAGATCACCCCTTAATAGTCTGTAGGAATCAGAGTAAAGGGATAGGACTTTTAGTCGATCCACATAAGACATGTTGATTACACACTGTATTCATTTTGTAAGGAACCACTGAGACCACTCCAGCTGTTGCAAGTGCCTAGTCAAGTACATGCTGAAAGGTGCATAGTTCTCCATTATTAGTTGATGAGTACAGTGGGACTATAACTTTTGTAGATCTGAATGCATTGCCCTTGCTTATAAGTCCTGAAACATAGAAGGACTTCCTCACCACTGTGGACACATGGTGGCCAATGTTCAGTCTAGTGTCTGTGTACCTGGGTCAACTCTTAGTGGTGTGCTGTCAATGTTGAATTTTGCAGGGATATTTCACTTCCCAAAGGGTACAATTATGCATTCTTTGCATTTATTTTTAGGCCATGGCTATGGCACCAATCATCTGTCTGAATCAGGCCCTTCTGAAGGATATCTACATAGCTGGAGAATTTGATGATCACCCCCAGCTTGCAGTCATCAGCAAATTTAGTCAGCCAGAGGCCTTTTCCATTAGTCTTGGCTTCAGAGAAGTATATTCTGAACAGAGGAGATCCCAGCATTGAGCACTGTGGTATTACCACTAGTAAATGGCCTCTTGTTGGATCTGGATTTTCCGTCTCTAACATGTGTCACGTCAGTGAGACAATTGGTTATTAATCTGGTAACATAGGGATTCATGTCCAGTTTTGTGGATTTATCTATAATACCAGAGTGGGAAATTGTGTCAAATGCCTTAGCCAGGTCAAGGTAGGCAATATACAGTTTTACCCTCATCCATGGCCCATTTCTCAAAGAAGTCCACCAGATTGATTAGGCAAGACCTGCCCTTGACAAACCTAACTGTGTTGGGTCTAATGTTTGTAGACTCCTATATCATCATTTATCAGGTCCATGACTATTGTTCCATGGCCTTGCATATGAGGCAACTCAAGCTTATGGGACTGGAATTCCCTGGCTCTGTTGATAGCTCCCCTTTATGCAGAGGGCTGCTGTTGTTGTCCTCCATTCCCCAGGGACACTGCAGTATGGAGGATGTGGTTAAAAAGAGATCCTAGTGGGCCTGATAAGTCATGTTTAAAGCTATTTTAAAGGAATTCTGTGATATTGTCAGCAATTATCAAAGCCATATTTTTAGCATTTGAGAGTGCAGTGGCGGCCTGTTCTTTTGTGATAATTGGTTCATAGGTTCATAGGTTTGTACTAAGCTATCTGCCCTAGGGCATTTATAAGCCTAGCCAGAGTGTGTGTGGCTTTCACCACCCCTTAGGATGAGAATACTATGCCCATTTAGGGTTTAGTTTACTGTGCCTCTGTCTAGTAGTGACACAGAGATGACCCCCGGGGTAAACCTACGATCTCCCATCCACTCATCAAGATTTCTCTTGAAGAGAGTTAGTGAGGGGCTTTGCCTAACATGGACTGGGATTCTGTTCCAGAGTGTAGGGAGCCTCTGGGTTATGAATCTGTCCCTCCAGCACGTCCTATTTATTTCTGTGTTGAGGTTCAAGTCTCTTGCTCTCGTGGCTCTGCTGGATTTGGATTTTCTGAGGTGGAGCATGTCCATTAATTTCGGATTGGACATGGCCTTGTACGTCAGGCACAGATCACCTCTGAGTAGGCGGTATGCGACTGAATAGAGCTGGAGTTTCTTCAGCCGGGCAGCATATGACATATGTTTGAGACCCTTTATCCTCTTGGTGAGGAACTTTTGGGGTCTTTCCAACTGCTTCAGGTGTCGGGTAAGATACATCCCAAATGGGGTATTGTACTCAATCATTGGCCTGATAAGAGAAGAGTACAGGGGTACAATGACCTCTCTTGATCTAGATGTGAATCCCTTCATGATAAGGTGGGCAGTATAGAAGGTCTTCCTAACCACTTTGGCAATGTGAGTGTCAAATGAGAGGTTTCTGTCAACTTGGGTCCCTAGGTCCCTGATTACCTCTTCCATACTTAATGGGTTACCACCTATGTGGTAATTTGTGGGTACCTTGTTTTTCCCAAAGGGTATGACTATACATTTTTTGGCGTTCAGCTTAAGGCCATGGCTCTGGTACCAATTATCCATTTCTATGAGGCCTCTCTGAAGGATGCTTGTGTCTGCTGGAGTATCAATTATGGCGCCCAGTTTGCAGTCATCTGTGAACTTTGTCAGCCACAATCCTCCTATGTTTGCCTGCACCTCGGAAAAATAAATGCCGAACAAGAGGGGTCCCAGGACTGAGCCCTGTGGGACACCACTTGTGACCGGCTTAGAGTCTGACATGGCTCCAGCAACTCTGACCCTGTGGGTTGTGTCCTTGAGCCAGTTTGCAACCCATCTTGTGACATATGGGTTTAAATTTAAGCTGGTGAGTTTGTCTATGATGCCCGAGTGGGGTATTGTGTCGAAGACTTTTGCAAGGTCAAGGTAGGCTGTGTGAACTGCCTTACCCTCATCAATGGCCTTAGTGACTGTTTCAAAAAAGTCGACCAAGTTCAAAAGGCAGGATCTGCCCTTGACAACGCCAAATTGGGTAGGATCCAATGTCTGTAGGTCCCCAATGTCTTTGTTTATGAGTTCCATAATGATCCTCTCCATAAAGATATGGTAGAGGAATGGTATTTATTAGTGGTAACTGGAGGTGATATGACAGTGAAATTAAAGCTGAATTTATCAGCCAGAAGATTTGCTATATCTTCCATCTGGGTATAGGGGATGCCATCTACAACTAACTGTGCACATTGATGGTTGTTGGCCTTAAGACTGCCGGAATAACTGAGAAATGCTTTATGGTTTTCCTCAGCTCAGGAGGCTATTTTTACCTGAAAAGTCATTTTGAAGACGTGACTTGTTTAATTAGACTAATTAGGGTTGTGCACATCCTCTCTTACTTCTAGACAGGATTTTCTTTTTTTTATTGTGCAACTGGGGTGCCTTGTTTTTGCAGTTTGCCCTAGGCTTATTTCAGTCTGGTACTGTTGTTTCTATGCAGTTGTTTACATGGCTATACAGAGTTTTTGTGTACACCTTCACATAGGCTTCTGTGTTTTCTAGGTTTGGGGGAGCTTGGAAACTAGCTAGGCCATCACTTAATAAGAGGTAGTTTGACTTAGAAAAATGCTTAAAGGTTTTGGGGTAAGGTGGTGGGGGCTCTAATTTTATATTTATTTCAAGGGAGACTGCTTTGTGATCCAATCTAACCAGTTAGGACATTACACTTGGGGGGACGTGCAATGCTCTTCCATATTTGTGAGTACTGGATCTAGGATATTTGCATGGACAAAGTCTAGAAATCTTTGGGCCTGCATGATAGTGGTCATGTAAGCTTCCAAGTTAACTGAAGGGTAGTTCAAATCACCCATAATTATGGTATCAGGCTGAATAGTAAGTGATTCTAGTAAAACCAGATATGAGGTATGGCTTTTTTGGTTCATGGTGGGGGAAGTGTAGCTAGTAAGGATATGGTAAGGGATTTTTCTTATGGTTAGCTAGACATGAAGTAGCTTAAGTGTGATATTGTTTGACCAGTTTCGAGGTGTGCTTATCTTTTATGTAGACCAATACATTTTCACCTTTTGTCCTGTTATGTGCAGTGGGTGGTCAGAATATGTGAAATCATTATAACCTTGCACTGTCAGGATGCTTTCTGTGACATTGAACCATGTCTCAGTAACTGCATAGATGTCAGCATTCTCCAGGGTGAGGAATGCCTGCAGGATGTGTAGTTTCTTGGTGAGACCTTTATCTTATATTTTGTGGATTTTTCTATGTTGGAAGGTTTATCTGTTTGGCACTATAGGGCTGGATAATGTTTTGGCCAATATCCAAAAGCCTAGTAGCAACAGGTGAAGACCATCTCTGGCAAAGTCGCATGGCCTGTCAATCGTGTTCTCCCAGGCTAACAAATATTGGACACCCTCGAAGAGACACCAGCAACTAAACCAATGTTAAGGTCAATCACTTTTTTTTTTAATTTCTTCAAGTCTTTTGGATTTCTAATGCCATGATGGCAATGGACCCAATATATTTATTTATTCATTTATTGGCATTTGATTACCGAGAAAGTCCACTGGGCCAAGATAAGCCAATTTTGGGGAAGGCCCTGGGACTAAATCTCCAGGTTATAATCAGACTTACATAAAGGTTTCCAAAAAAAAAAAGTTTCAAGGGAAAATCAGGAACATTACAAGAAGAAGAAAATTGCAAAAGAAATTTACATGAAAATTATACAAACTAGATAATGGTGATAAGACAAACTAACAGCAAAGTACCATGATCAAAGTACAGACAATAATATCATGACACAATCCAAGCAAGACAGAATGGTTAAATATTATACAGCTTAAAGCACCAAGGTATGCATATAATGCAAGGCATTACTTAGGATAAACAATAAAAACATATATCTATTCCTAAGTCAATGAAATCAGTATTGTTTCAAACTTTGATGTTAGCCAGAAGTGCTCTTCCCAGCACCTGCAATGTGCCCGGTAATGACTCCTTCCGCTATTTGTATGGAGTGACATTTATTTAATTTATTTATTTAACATTTGTTTATTAGGATAGTCCCGCTGGACAGATTGTCCCGCGGATTTACTAATCTTCCATGCAGGAGTAGCTTAGTCATGCACGGAAGCGGCCGTTTAGGAGCAGAACAGCAGCTCGTCATGCATATTAATAAAGGCACGTTGCCTGAGCTCCAAATCCTACATGGAGCGTGTAAGAGTGCAGGGGGGCATGTCTGAGAGCAGAGCTTTCAGAATATACACACCCCAGCAATGAAGAACAGCAGAAAGGCCAAAAGAATGAGCGAGACCACTCGCAGGTGTCCACATACCCCCAGCAACATCCCCCCATGTGTACAACAGCAATAGTAAATACAAAGAAAATAAACATGCCATTTTTCTTTTTATGAATCTGATTAAAGCTAACCATAGGTGCGCGGGTTTGCCCATTGCTTCACTACGGTTAATGCAACTTAAATGGCTGAAGAGGATAACAAGGAAAATATATGCAAATGAAGCAGTATAGCAATAGGGTAGTGGGCAGAGTATTCGGCTTACGAGCATGCATTCCTGGTTTGAGTCCCACTGCAGCACATTCTATTCTCCATGTCAAATCACGTTATGACCAATATTTTAGTTGCATAACCTACTAAATAACATATATTTGTGAACAGGCATATTGCATTAAATGCAGATGTGAGGTGTCGGTGTCATAATGCTGCAAAGTCCACAGATAACCACATGTGCTCCATACAGTATATGTACACAGGAATCATGGATACACATGGAAGGTAAAATGTGTAATGAATGATAACTCCATACAGCTTCCAAATCCCCAACCTTCCCAAGAACCATTAGACATTACTGTCTAAATCAGTGCAGTTGTAAGCAGGAGTAAGCACTAGTAAGCAAGTGTAAGCACTATTAAGCAGTAGTAAGCATATGTAAGCACTAGTAAGTGGGTTTATGCCCGTTTGCGTGGGAGTAAGCAATGCACATACAGGTTAAGCGATATTGAAGCTAACTCTCTGTAAGCATATTTAACCGGAGGTTAGCATTGCTTACACTCAAGCAAAACCATGCAAACCCACTTACAACTGCTTAAAAGTGCCTTAATCACTCTGTATCAAATAGCCCTTGTTCTGCACAGCAACAAAATAAACAGCCTTGCAGGTCTTGAACCCAGGACCCTATACACTATAGTCACAGCAGTTAACCACCAAACCATCACAGCAGTACACAAGAATGAGGTATCACCAAACAAATCCTCACTACAGTAAAATCAAACTGAAAATGTGAAAGAAATCAGTATATAGTCAAATGTTCTATAACCCACTACATAACAAAAATATGTGAACTGGAGTACTGAAGTACGCCCAGATGTGAGGTGTAAATGTAATAGAGTGTTGAAGCCCCCTACTAAACACAAGGACCCCATACAGTGTACGTACACATGAATCATGGATACCAGACATATATATAAGATGTAGTGAATAATAAATCAATGCCAAAAAGCAAATATAATGCAAAGTCAAATTAAAGCAACACTAAGCATTGCACAGGCCAGCTTAGGAGGTGTAAGTAATGTTTAGGCCAGCTAACTCAATGTGCTCAGTGGTATACCACTTTAAACAATGCCAACCTTAGATAATCAGGTTTGCCCATAGCTTAGCCTTTTCAAAACTGGCCAATCACAGCAAAGTGTGGGAATTCAGCTCTACTTAAACCCAACAGGCAGGAATGCATCTCATAACTGGTTGTAGTTTCCCCTTGCTGGCACCATGGCAGAAAGGGGAGAAGGAGTATGCTTCTGGACACAGTGCTGGGGCATCCAGGAGTTCAGAGTTATGGCAGGACTCCTTGTCAAAGACCATGAGCAGGGACTGCTGCAGGGCCAGTACCATGGTTCCCAATATAAGGCGGAAGCCTGGGACCGTCTCGCCCGTGACCTCACCAGTGCCACTGGCATACCCCAAACTGGTGAGCAGGTCAAGCATCACTATGCTGACCTGAAGTGCTGTAAGGGGGATGTCTTGGAGCAGTGTATCCAAGATGTTATTACAGCAGGGGCTGTCCCAGCTGTGTGTAAGTATCACTCCATTATGTATGTAATAATTGCCAGATCATGTATATTATGGATAGGTATGGCTAAATATTCCTCTTATGTCCTTCACAGCGGCAAGTGAGCGAGCCATGAACCAGAAAGCCCATGGTTGTCACCTGGAGAGGTTGCAATATGAGACAGGTCAGTAATACTCTTGCATGTACTGTCATAGGAAATAAATCTAAAAGCATTAGTAAGGTAATTGGCAGTATAAAACCTGTATTATTTAAGGCAAGTACAGCATACACCGGGGAATATGACAGGAAGAGTCTCATATAGTTTGTATGTAAATAAAAGCATAATAGCCTGACAGTAAAGGTCTAACTGCTGGACTGCATGTGCATAGTCTGGTATCATATGGTAATGTAGATATGCAATCACCTTAATAGTACTGTTGTATTAAGCACTGTTACCCACACCGTGCAACATAAATAAAATGTGTAGGAATGTCTGTATATGACTGGTGTAATCCCCAGAGGTCATTTAGTACAACTGAGAGACACATAGACAGAAAACAGTGAAAAGGCAGACAACAAAATCCAAATAGCACATGCAACTGAGATGTGAACTGTTGTATTTTTAGTACACACAACCATGGTTTGAATCCTGGCAGTGGTAGTAGTCTGCATACAGAATCATACCCCACAACTGTACAGATATGTCCAGAATGTCCAGTACAGTGGCCCATATCCGCTGCCTGTCACCCTGTCCCCCTGGGAATTCAATTGGATGATCCCAGCTGTATAGGCAGCAAACAGGAAATACAACTGATTGATACACATCTATGAGAACAAAGCTGGCACACTAGCAACTCCCCAAAATCTTATGAGAGAAATAAGCCATATATGTCCCATTTACACCCCCATGTTGTCAATCTGTGACCATAGTCTGTACAGTAACAGAGTGAGATGAATATGCATAATAATAATGTGGAATCTGGTACTGTGTGTGGCAACATTCAGGTAGTGCTAACAAACACTGCTCCCACAGGTACATTGGATACGAACACTGTGCCGAGAAATAAAAAGCTTGATATCCTGTACTGGTACAGTATACTCTGGTACTGTATGGAATTGTGAGTGTTGCAGTTGCTCTGAATAATAAGGTATCACTGATTACTGTCACCCACCCTGTGCTACATAATATAACTGTGTAGGAAAGCCTGTATAAGAGTGTTGTAAGTCACTAAAGGTTGAAGAGGACAATAGTCTAGACATGGCCTGGTTCACCTGCATGTGGTCAGGACATGGCCAGACTCTGTGCAGAAAGAGATGGACAGGTATGTGCAGAACATCAGCCTGGAATCTGGGAGTATGTGCAGAAACAGTTAGTGCTAACAAACATTTCCTCCACAGGTATACCAGGTAAGAGGTGTACACTGCAGGTAAAACCAGTTCATGCTTAAAGATGACGACAGCCATACCACTGTCTAAACTTAGGCAATAGGGTAGTGCAGTAACACTTGTAAGGTAGAGATAACAGCACTGAGTAGGAAACTAATGTGAACTACATGAATATAATAGTTGTTAATTGACATCTTTCTCTCCCCCCACCATATCTCCAACAATAAACTAAATACCCACCTCAACTGGTATGTGATGACTTCACTGTTCTGTTGGGACATATGTCCTATTGGTTTCATAATTATTTAAATCTGTTTCCATGCATGTAATATGTCGAAATACTCCAACATTGGTAGCATGGTGCCATCAATGTACCTGCATGCTGTTGTTATTACCACTGTGGTCCCATATAAGCATGTGTTCCATTTGCTATGCAACTGTTCCATATCTGGTGTCTGGGTTAATGGTAATATCTATGCATGCTGTTATACCTAACCCTGGAATGTGTTGTCTATTACTAACCCACATATGCTAATACACCATAAACACCATAGCATGTATGGGAATTGCGGGTCCCAGCAGACTCACCTGTCCCAACTCAGCTGGCCGTGGCACTGGGCACAAGCACATCTGGGGCCCAACCCAGGACTTCCTTGTCCATTGGTCCTGCACTACCTTCAGGTAGAACTGCCTCACTGGATGGGTTTCACCCCCTCTGGGAGCGGGCGTGGACAGAAAGCTGTCACCCATCGCCAGGTCCAGGTCATGGTGCATAGAGAGCTCAATCAGCAGTTTGGAGATCTTCTACGCTAGCTCGAGGGTCACGTGTCATGACTTGAGGGTTGGCCTGGCTCTCCAACTCAGCCCCCAGCACAGCCACCTTCGGGGCCTTGAAGGTAGTGGTGACTGCCCATGGGTGGTGATCTTAGTCCCACTGTTTCCACTAGGGGGCTCATGGGCTTCCGATTTCCCAACACCCCTCCCCATCAAGGTGTTTACCCCCCATATGTGTCATATACCGCCCCTGTATGCATCTTGTTTGTCTTGTCTGTTAAGCTACCCAACCTCCCTCCCCAAATATACCTACTATCCTTTCCCAACATCCCACTCTCACCTGAAAAAAAAGGGTAATCTATTCCCAAACAAAATATCACCCCATACATAGCTGTCCATTTCGCACACATGTCCACTGGACACATGTAATCTGGTCTAATTGGCATCACAACAAATTAATGTTGTCCTCACCACTCTCTCAGGAGCTTGAGTGTCCAAATCTACCTCCAAAGTCAGTGTATATGCACAGCTGTTGCTGTAGAAGAAATGGGCAGCTAAGGACCTTCCCTACACCCTCCTGCACATCCCTATCTATTTTCCATACTGTCTTTCCCTATTTGTGCCCCTTTTTCACCACTTTCCAATCAACCCTTTTTTCTTTTCTTTTAAAGAAATTAGCGTGGGGGTAATCGGGAGTAAGCACTTTTATGAAGCAGTAAGCAGGCTTAAGGCTGTTTGCACAGGGGTAAGCAATGCCTACAAAGGTTAAGCAATTTAGAAGCTAACTGAGTATAAGAAACTGTAACCAGAAGTTAGCAGTGCTTACCTCTGTGCAAACCCGCTTACAACTGCTTAAAAGTGCCTTAATAACTCTGTATCCAACGGCCCTTGTTCTGCCCAGCAGCAAAATAAACAGCCTCTGCAAGGCTCGAATCCAGGATCCTGCACACCATAGCCAAAGTGATTTACCACTAAGCCATGTCAGATATACATAACTCTGATGATTTCACAAACATATCATCCAGCACAGTCATTCATCAGTACAGGAAATGTATTTAAACATGTAGATGTATGTGTGTGTGTGTGTATGTACATATATTAATATCTAAATAGATATATACATATCTATATATGTATAGATATATATATAGAAATATATATATATATATATATATATATATATATATATATATATATATAAACATACATACATACATATGCATACGTCTATAGATATATATGTCTACATCTGTATGTCTATATATATATATATATATATATATATATATATATATATATATATATATATATATATATATATATATATATATATACAGCAATATATATAAGTAAGCAAATATATATCTATATAGGTATATACAGACATACATCTGTAGATAAAAATGGGAACATAACAAAAACATATATGTCCACATGCACCGTTAATGGAGTTGAGGAGGCCCAAACATCATACTTCTTGTACAAGTAGGTATCTCCCCCCACAGCCAAACATATCTGCCCTGTAATACACTACCAACTGTTGCAGATCCCATAACCAGGACCTGACACAACACAGGCACAAGATGTTAACAGTACTCAATCCCACCTGTATGATGTCAGGCTGGTATCAGTAACATATCATGCAGTACAGTCTGGCTACCATAGGGAATGTACAATGTGGAAGCAATCAACATCCCTAGGATACATATACACAGACACATATATGCAGATACAGATATACATATATATATATATATATATATATATATATATATATATATATATATATATATATACATATATATGTAACTACACATACATACAGAGATATGTATAGGAAGATACATAAGTAGAAAGTGCACACAATACGGAACAGCCACTATGCCTATATGCCTACAGTTACTACCTTACCAACTGGACACTGTATGAGCCATCCATACAAATGACAATTGTTGCCTACAACATATACCCACAGAGAGGTTAAAGGATATAACACCACACACAGATTTGCATACATGGGCAAGTGTTATTTGTGTACTGTTACGTTGTATATGCTATGTCATATAGCTGTTTAGACACCATCCATATAAACAGAATAATGCAACTGTGAAGCAGTTATACTAATATAGTACTGTGTTGAAGAAACGAAACCTCTAAACCACAAAAGAAGAAGGAAACAGGTTCCAACCACGAGCGATAGGTTCTTACAACCACAATCCACAAGCGCAAAACAGTCAGCTGGCCAAATGTCGACAATAAGCTGCACTGATGTATTAAAACACCTTTATTCTACAACAAGTAACGTGAAACGCTTAAAGCGTTTTTCGTTTGGAACAATGTCCAAACTTCATCAGACAAACACTGGTTTACACGCCATTCACATTTAAATATTGCTCTCAGATGATGTCACGTAAAACCTTAAAGGGCAATAGTCCCTTATTTGTTTAAGCAAATGTATGATACAAACTTTTTACAAACAAACCTCCTATACAATTTAAAACATACTAATAGTAATGTCTTCTAATTAAATACATAACTTCCTACCATATCATTACTAATTTAAATATTTGTCAATGCACATGTTGAGTAATATTGAACAACTACCTTTACTTCCACAATTGTGTAGTACTTGTTATTAATATGACTGTTGCATCAGATACGTTGTTTTATCATAATGTACACATAGCAGATACATATGGTGAGATACTTCTGGGAGGGTATACACAACCGTGAGGTTTACACATGACAGGAATATGGATATATACATATAATATGTAGATATATGTCTACATGTACATACACATGTATACTCATACATATGTCTGTATACACATCTGTAGAGTGCATTATATATACATATATATATATATATATATATATATATATATATATATATATATATATATATATATATATCGCCATCACAAATTTTAGTTTTTCAAAACCATAAAGTCGAACAGCCTAAATCCCAAAACTACACAATCAGAAAACACAAAATCATGAACAGAAACTCACCATACACCACACATCACATACATCATCCCACCCAAACCCCAACAAACAAAACACACACAAACACAAAAACACAAACAAGTAAACCTAAACTACATGTAAGCAGGAGGGCAAGCTCCCTGCACCCCCGCATGCCCCCTACTTATATATACCAACTCCGAGATTGCACAAACACACACAAAAAGGAAACTCAGACCGACACATTCTACAGCTTCTCACACTCACACAAACATCACACATATACAAACACCAACACATCCAACACTTACACAGCCATACTTTCACTTGCCTACCCTAATCCACACGTACAACTAACAAACACATTCACACACACTCAAACTCCCACACAAAACCCTAAAAAACAATTACTTACCTAAAACCCCAGCTAAATCCTTACACAACACAAAACACCATCCAGTCAACACCACACACAATGCACCATAAAGCCATAACCGCAAATTTGAGATATCCAGATTCATGATTATGCACTTTCGCGATTTTCAACGTTCGACTTTCTAAGTTTGAAAAACTGAAATTCGAGATTTCAGTTTTTTGAAATTTTAAAGTGAACCCATATGGCCATGTGTACATCTCTTTAAATATATACATATATATATATATATATATATATATATATATATATATAAATATAAACATATATGTATATATAGATATATGTATATATAGCTATATATACATGCACATCCTATGTGTACAGATATGCCTATTTATGTGGATATATATGTAGATATCTATAACTATATGTGCATGCATACCTATTCTGATATACCTGTTACTGTCACTATATATGTAGATATCCATACGTATATCTGCATATGTATCTCTATCTGTATATGTGTAGACATATATTGCTCTGTACATGTATATATCTGAGTGTTTATATATATATATATATATATATATATATATATATATATATACATATACATATCCATCTATGTATGTCAGTATGTATATGTGTATATATCTATATAGATATATGGATAATTATATATACATATATGTTCAATATGTCCTGAACATGGAGTGGAGCCCTACCTCAGCCCCAATACTCCCAACCTCTTAGTGCAAGGGGATGTCAGGTATGTTTTGCAGGTATATTTGTAGACTATTGCTACTGTAGGTTCATATGTAGGTACTAGGCTATTGGCCCAAGGGCCTACGTAAGCCTAGCCAGCAAGGTTCCTTGGCTTACGCCACACAAGAAAGTTATTTTCCTGTGCCACTGTCAAGATGTGACACAGAAGTGATCCCCGGGGTGTATTTCCTATTTCCCATCCACTCATCAAGATTTTTCTTGAAGAGTGCTAATGAAGAACTTTGCTTGACATAGATGGGTAGCCTGTTCCAGAGTATGGGAAGTCTCTGGGATATCCCTCCAGCATGTCCTGTTTATTGTGATGACAAGGTTTAGGTCCCTAGGGCGTGTAGCTCGGAGGGACTGGGATTTCTTTAGGTGTAGCATGTCCAACAGCTCTGGGTTTGACACAGCTTTATATGTTAGGCAGAGATCACCTCGGAGTAAAGCTGGAGTTTTTTGAGACGGTCAGTGTAGGGCATTTGAGTCCAGTAATCTTCTTTGTGAGGTGCTTCTGTGGCCTTTCCAGCTGTTGCAGATGTCTTGTGAGGTACATTCCAAAAGGGGCGTTGTACTCTATAATGGGTCTAATGAGTGTCGAGTAGAGGTGAACGATGACCTCTTTTTTCCTGGATGAGAACCCTTTTATGATGATGTGTGCCACGTAGAAGGACGTCCTGACTACTGTGGCGATGTGACTATCAAAGGAGAGACTACTGTCCACCTGGGTCCCAAGGTCTCTTATCACGCATTCGGTGTTAAGTAGATTGCTGCCTATGTGGTAGTTTATGGGTACAGAGTTTTTACCAAAGGGGATGACACTGCACTTTTTGGCACTGAGCTTGAGGCCATGGCTCTGACACCAGGCATCTGTCTCAGAGGGGCCCTTCTGTAGGATGTTCACATCATTTGGGGACTTGACTATGGCTCCTAGTTTGCAGTCATCTGTGAACTTCGTTAGCCAGAGGCCTTCTGTGTTAGCTTGTACTTCAGAGAAGTAGATACCAAATAAGAGCGGTCCCAGGACGGAACCCTGTGGTACTCCACTTGTCACTGGTTTGAGGTCAGATTTGGAGTCTGCAACTTTTACAGTGTGGGTTCTATCAGTGAACCAGTTGGCAACCCATCATGTGACATAGGGATTTATGCCTAGTTTATTGAGTTTAGCTATAATTCCAGAATGGGGGATGGTGTTGAAAGCCTTGGCGAGGTCAAGATAGACTGTGTGAACCACCTTACCCTCATCTATGGCTTTGGTGACTGCCTCAAAGAAGTCAATCAGGTTCAGGAAGCATGATCTGCCATTCACAAACCCGAACTGGGTGGGATCCAGAGTTTGGAGGTTACCAATGTCTTTGTTTAACAGTTCCATGATGATACGTTCCATGGCCTTGCAGACCAGGCTCGTCAGGCTAATAGGACTATAGTTCCTGCGATCAGTGGTGGCTCCCCCTTTTGTGGAGTGGGATAACTGTTGCTGTGTGCCATTCAGTGAGCACAAAGCCTGATGTGAGGCTATTATTGAACATGGTGCTTAAGTGAGGAGCCAGTTCATTCTGAAGTTCGTGTAAAACGCAGACTGGGATGTTGTCCGGTCCCATGGATGCTGTTTTTTTGGCTTTAGAGAGTGCAGCTTTCACCTGTGTAGTTGTGATTACAGGGACTCTGCATTCTTCCTGTATAGATATGGGCACTTTAGGGGGTGAGGGGGGGTTAAAGTTAGCACTGAACCTATCTGCCAGGATGTTGGCAATATCAGTTGGTTCTGTAATTTTCGTGCCTTTGTGCTGTAACTCAGAGCAGATCTGGGTGTTGCCATTGAGATTCTTGACATAGCTATAGAATGCTTTGTGGTTGTCCTTGGAATTAGTAGCAATTTTATTTTCATAGCTAGCTTTGGAGGATCTTATAAGGGATCTCAGCTTCTTACTGAGGCTGACCAGGGAGCTCCTCCCCGCATGGGATTTTACTCTCTTTTGCAACTGTTTCTTCCTTCTGTTGTACAGTTTGTTTATGGCAGGGGACCACCAGATTGGCTTCCTTTTTTTTGAGGATAGCGTCTTGGTTCTGTTTGGGATAGCATGATCCATGCACTCATGTAAGTGCTTATAGAGTGCATTTGTGTAGGGTTCAGCAGTTGTAACTGTATTGTCCATCTGCATGGGTGTCATGAAGTTCACTACTTCTGTCTTAAGAAGCATGAAGTTGGCTTTGGAGAAATTTTTTACTGTGGTTTCCTTAATGGGGGGTGGGATGTGGATATCAAGGGTGATTAGCTTATGGTCAGATTGGACCAACGAGGAGTTGACTTCAGGTGTGGAACACCTGTCACTCATGTTGGTAATGACTAGGTCTAGGATACTGTTGCCCCTGGTGGGGGCGTGGATAAGTTGATCTAAGGCATTGGAGTTTATGAATTCCAGAAAGCGTTGTGATAAGGAGTTGGTACATGAGTAGTTTTCCCAGTTAATGGTGGGGTAGTTGAAGTCACCCATTATTAGAGTGTTTTGTTGAACCCTAATATTTTCCATTACATCAAGAAAAGAGGAGTGGGAATCCTGGGGCATGGTGGGGGATCTGTAGCAAGCTATAATTTGGACTGCAGTTTTGCCAAGAGTTAGTTGCACTTGGATAACCTCGGATGCATTATGCTGAGCAACTAGCCTGGAGGTGTGGATATCCTTAATGAATATGGACACACCCCCAACTTTGGTGTTTCGGTCCAGGTTACATGGCCGAAAAGTGTGGTATGCATTATAGCCTGGTAGTGCAGGGGTGCTCTCTGGAGCCTTGAACCAGGTCTCAGTCACTGCACAGATATCGATGTTCTCCATTTTAAGGAGTGCCTCGACTGAGTGCATTTTGAAATTTAGACTTCTAGCATTGAGTAGCATTACCCTCAGTTTTTGCTTGCTTGTTCCTGTTATGGTGGTGAATTTGTTACTTGAACCCTGCCTAAAAAAGGCACTATAGGGGCAGCAAGAGCCTTAGCCAGTATCCGGAATCCCAGGGGCGACAGGTGCAGGCCATCTGTGGCAAAGCATCTTGGTCTGTTGACCATGTCAACCCAAGCAGACAGATACTGGATCCCCTTAGAATGACACCAGAAGCTTAGCCAATTGTTGAAGTCAATCATTTTGTCCTTGTACTGCGGTATCAATCTGGGCGATGGCAGAATGCTACTCAGGGCTAGGGTCATACCTGCCTGGCTACAAGACTGGAGAGCTCTTCCATGTCTCTTTTCATGTAGTCCAGGGAGGTACGTCTCAGGTCATTCACACTAACATGGACAATGACAGAATCATATTTGTACTTGTTATGGAGTGACCTGAGTGCATGAGTTATGTGGCGGATCCTGGCACCCAACAGGCAACTGACAGTAACCTTCTCCTTGTTTAGCCTGGTGAGTGGGACATCAGTGTGCTTGACTATAGAGTCACCTATGACTAGTGTGTTGGGTATGTTGTTTTGCCTTATTGGCTGTGTTTGAGTGGCACACTGAGTCTGTGGGCTATGTGTCATTTGGGTTGTGTTGGGGGATGGAGGTTGCTTGTGTTTCTGCTTTGAAAGTCTCTGTTGCTTAGGCAGATTATTATTGAGAGCCTCCGCGAATGTTTTTGAGTTTCTATGTGTGGATTTTGGTGGTGTAGACGTAGTGAGACTATGTGATGAGTGTGGTGTGGTGCAAATGTTTATCCCTGTAATAGGGATTGTCTTCACAGACATGTTGTGTGTGGGAGGTCACACCTGCTTTTAACATGTGCGCCATTGGCTACTGACAGACATCCTAAGGACATCAAAGTACAGTACCACTGCTAGCAAAGTAATGCTCCTGTGGACTACAGCAGAGATATGGCCAATATATGTGGACAGTCTGACACAATCTGGTCAGTCCAGAGGTATACACAGAACCCTTTAGTGCAAGACATGTGGACCAAGCCTGACAATGTGGATGTTAACAGCCATGTAGATGGGTTTATCACATAAATACTGTTATACATTTGCCCCCATACGTTATGCATTCATACACCCCTGTCTGTCTGCTGGTACAGAGTTGCCATGGCCACATACTACCCACTAGTTAGTGACATACATCTGTACAGCATCCCACTGCTTTGTCTGACATACATGACTGTTATGGTGGCCCAGCAGCAGTACATCTGGCAAGTATCTGGACATAACAGCTCACTGGGTAAGTACACTAAGCTGCTAAGCATGTACCAAAGCACTGTGCAGGCTACAGGGAGACTGCCGCAACATTGGCCTACATTTCCTATGGGGGAATACACATGTACCTGCATATACAGCAGGCTCTACAGCCATGTCACAGCACAGAGTAACAGACACCTGTGTGAAAGCACATAACCACAACCAATGTGAACACAGCCACAGCCACATATGGTAAGCTAGCATAATATTACAGTATATGGACTATCTGATCAACACCATCCTCATATGTGCCACTCACACACTAACCCTACATATACTGGGCCTCTACACAGTGTTGTCCGATGCCTGTCTGTAGTATGGGACATGTGTGTGTTTGGCCCTACAAACATGTAAGCCGATAGGGTAACATACAGTGGAGCAGCATGTAACATCAGATAGAACAGGAACAAGAATAATGACATCTACCACAGCCTGTACACAGGCCAAGGAACATATTCACAATACACACACTGTCGACAATCACCATAAGTACACAGACCTCAGTACTGTACACACAACCACAGAATGCCCAGGTTATGTTCTCAAATATAACCCCTACTATACATAACATGTGTAGCAGTCTGATATCTGACTGGCTTGTTATCAGATATGTCAATAAATATGGTGTACAGAACATATACACCTCTTACTGCATGACATATGTACAAAGGTTGACAGAGTTGTGGCTGGAGGCACAAACACAGGGCCAATATTGACTTGTTGCTGTGATAACCTCATACATTTACTGTTGTAACAGGGTTTGTTGCAACATATGTCCTATGAGGGTATGAAGTCAGTAACTCTCTTAGCTGTCACCGTGTACTGACTGCAATCCTCACACTATGCTTCTGCAGTTCACAGATAGGTGCTCTGTGGGTAACACAAGAAACATAAAGCACCACACACTGCTCAGTCTGTAGATGACCCTACAGATGGGGGTTTCCTCATAAACATAGCACTGACATGACAGGTATTAGAATATGTAGGACAGCCATATCCACACACACCCTGTTAAACCAACATTACTCCAAATACAGTATAACAGCACTTACAGTCTGTAGTCAAGTCGGGCACATCCCCCTCTTGTGTGTTGGCCTGTTTCCACAGTGTAAGTTGTTAGAGGTAAATCCCCAATCCATCTGTGATGCTGTTTGACAAACAACAGATCTAGGTCCTGCTCACAGTGAATGAAAAGGCCCAACATGATTTTCCTAGATAGTGGAGTGTGTTTCCATGCAATTAGCTATGGGATTGTTACCACAGCTGTTCCACATGCAATCATCTAGAGGAGGGCTGCAATTGCTTAATACACATGCTGCTGCCACCTAAGCAAAGCAAATATAAGTCTCCACATCCACCAGACAGGGAGTGAGAGGCAGACAGAGGCAAAGATAAATCAGGGAGGGGTCACACACCTACCAGTGCAGGGTATCAAACCCCTGACTGACTATGTATTGCTATCACATGTCTATGCAGTTGTTGGATGCGCCACATAGGTTACATGATGAAGAGCCCTCCAAACATATATGTGATGGTGAGTGACATCTGTAACAGTGATATGGTAGCCATACAGTAGATGTAGTACACATGCTTGTCCACATGAACACGTGTCGGCGTCAACACAGCAATACTCTCTCAGGGACTCACACATATTGACACACTTGGCAGGGTCAGAAATAAAACTCATCACTAGTTAGATTGCCGCAATACAGTACTGTGCAGGTATCTCATGCAACACAGGGGTTATCCGGAGGTTGGAGGTTATATGGGCAAAGGGTATGTGGAGGTGTCTGACATCAGACAGCATGCTTCAGTATGCCAAATGGGGGTTGTAGTGAGTGTGAATGTGGTCATAGGCATCATACACCACACACACAGACACAGGTTGCCAGTACTGACATGCATGGGTGCATTGCTTCATGGGTGTGAAGTGGTCGACTGTGCCAGATGGCTATACAAAGCCAGGTGATGGGTATACCTTGGCATCAGGCCACATGACAATGGTCTGCAGTGAGGCTCAGGGGTGTAGTGTCTGGATTGGCCCACACAGGTGGGTATTGTATTCCCCATCCAGTCACCTGGGTAACTATTGTGTGTGGCCATTGCTGTGCATTACTTGCCATGTATGTGTTCCTTAGTCCATGACATGGACAGTGTCTGGGATGTGCACACATTCCACATGCATGTACAGTGACATGTGGAACTGTACCTGGGGTGTCTGGCCCATGTTGTGTACACAGATAGTTATCATCAGATGTGCCGGTCCTGGCCTCATGTGGCGGGAACTGTTAATGGACAGCAGGTTGAACCTGCACCTACTCTGATAGCATGATACAGGTATTCCCTGGTGTCAGTGGCATCTGTCCATACAAGGCATGTGTTTAAGCTATGGTATGTCCTTTGTGGGTCACAGCTGATGGCACCACAGGTGTTGCAGGTGTCCAGTGGGGAACATAGGGAAGGTGCAGGTGTCCAATGGGGAACATAGGGAAGGTGCACTGTCTGCATGTACATGCCTAATGGACTGATGGATAGGGTGCCATGCCCTCTGTAGCCCACTGCAATCACACCATGGTTACTATCAGTGGGCAATATGTAGGGTACTACCAACATAGGGGTTGTTGCCTAGGCAAGTGTGTGTGTGTATGTGTGTGTGTGTGTGTGTGTGTGTGTGTGTGTGTGTGTGTGTGTGTGTGTGTGTGTGTGTGTGTGTGTGTGTGTATGAGACATGGGTTGAGATTGTTCTCTGGGTAATACAAGGGTTGCTAACTTTGTTCACCAGGCCTTGATATCACATGTAGGGGTATGGATTTGCACCCCAGCCTCTCGGCTATTTCACATTTGTTATCCCTGTAAGGTGGACATTTTGACATATAATAGGGCCACCATATAAGGAGTTTGCAAAACCCACTCCACAATGAGTCCAGTTGTTACACACTCACAGCCACCTCCACACAGGATACGAATGGCAAACACAGACACCCACACGCCGACACACACCTGCCATGTCCCGGGATTAGAAATCCTACCTAACTAGTTTATCACACTACAGCAGTATGCAGTTATAGGATGTGCAATGGAGGTTACTGAGCTACACCTTCCCCAAAGGTGTATTTCACAGTGAATGACATCAATAGGCTTGCCAAAGTAGGGCATTTGAATTGTAGTGAGTGTAACTAGCCTAAAAAGCATTGCTCCCTACACAGACATAGAAACACACACACAGACATCCACACCTGCCATGTGTGGAAATAGAACCCCTACTAGGATTCTATATCACACTACAGCATTACGCGGTTATAGGACGCACCATGGAAATTACTGGAGTACTCCTTCCCCAAAGGTGTATTTCACAGTGAATGACATAAGCAGGCTTGCCAAAGTAGGACATTTGATTTGTAGTGAGTGTGAGCAGCCTAAAAAGCATTGCTCCATACAGACACACACACACACACACACACACACACACACACACACACACACACACACACACACACACACAGTTGCCATGTTAGAACTTCTACCTAACTAGTTTATCACACTACAGCAGTATGCAGTTATAGGACACGCCACAGAGATTACTGGGCTACACCTTTCCCGAAGGTGTATTTCAAAGTGGATGACCTCGGCAGGCTTGTCCTAGTAGAGCTATGGGGACAGCAGTGTGTGTGCATGGGTCATAACCTATTTATCTAGAGGTTGACACACCACATGCGGGCACACGCAGGGTTATATTCCGCAGGTACATGTATACAGCTGCTAGATCAGTACTTCCTTGTACAGTCATGTTGTACAGTTAGCACTTAGGTTCATAGGTTCATAGGTAGATACTAGGCTATCTGCCCTAGGGCATTTATAAGCCTAGCCAGAGTGTATTTGGCTTCCGCCTCCCTATTAGATTAGCCTACTGTGCCTCTGTAAAGTAGGTCACAGAAGGTACCCTTTTAAGATTAGTTTACTGTGCCTCTGTCTAGCAGGGACACTGAAGAGATCCCAGGGGTGAATTTGCGATTTCCCATCCACGCGTCTAGATTTTGCTTGAAGAGGGTCAGCGAGGGACTATGTCTAACATGAATTGGGATTCTATTCCAGAGTGAGGGGAGCCTCTGGGAAATGAATCTGTCCCTCCAGCATGTCCTATTTATTTTTGTGCTGAGGTTTAGGTCCCTGGAGTGTGTAGCTCTAAGGGACTTGGATTTTCTGAGGTGGAGCATGTCCATTAATTCTGGGTTTGACATGGCTTTGTACGTCAGGCATAGATCGCCTCTGAGTAGGCAGTAAGCAACTGAGTAGAGCTGGAGTTTCTTTAGTCGAGCTGCATAGGACATCTGTTTGTAGCCCATGATCCTCTTGGTGAGGTACTTTTGGTGTCTCCCCAGTTGCTGCAGGTGTCGGGTAAGGTACATCCCAAAAGGGGCATTGTATTAAATTATGGGCCTGATGAGTGACAAGTAGAGGGGCACAATGACCTCTCTTGATCTAGATGCAAACCCTTTCGTGATAAGGTGGGCTATATAGAAGGTCTTTCTAACCACTTTGGTAATGTGATTATCAAAGGAGAGATTACTATCTACGTTGGTCCCCAAATCTCTAATTACTTCTTCCAGATTAATGGATTACCACCTATGTGGTAATTTGTGGGCACCTTGTTTTTCCCAAAGGGGATGACTATGAACTTTTTAGCATTTAGCTTGAGGCCGTGGCTCTGACATGAAGCATCCGTCTCTGTGAGACCCTTTTGGAGGATGCTTGTGTCAGCTGGAGATTTGATTATGGCCCCCAGTTTGCAGTCATCTGCAAACTTTGTCAGCCATAATCCTCCCATGTTAGCCTGAACCTCAGAGAAGTATATACTGAACAAGAGAGGTCCCAGAACTGAGCCTTGTGGGACGCCACTTGTAACTGGTTTGGATTCGGACATGGCACCTGTGATTCTGACCATGTGGGTTCTATCTCTGAGCCAGTTTGCAACCCATTTTGTGAAATAGGGGTTGATATTTAAGCTGGTAAGCTTATTTATGATGCCCGAGTAGGGTATTGTGTCAAAGGCTTTTGTGAGGTCCAGGTAGGCTGTGTGGACTACCTTGCCCTCATCTATGGCTTTGGTAACTGTTTCAAAGAAATCAACTAGTTTTAAGAGGCAAGATCTGCCCTTAACAAAGCCGAATTGGGTAGGGTCTAGTGTCTGGAGGCTCCCAATGTCTTTGTTTATGAGTTCCATGATAATACGCTCCATAGCTTTACAGAGCAGACTAGTCAGGCTTATGGGGTGATAGTTTCCGGGGTCCGTTGTGGCACCAGCTTTGTGGAGTGAGACCACTGTAGCTGTATGCCATTCTTTGGGTACATATCCTGTAGTAAGGCTAAGTTTGAACAGTGACTTAATGTGAGGGTTCAGTTCTTCTTGGAGCTCATGTAAGACACAGCCTGGGACACCATCCAGTCCCATAGATGCTGTGTTTTTTGCTCTGGAGAGGGCAGCTTTCACCTGTGCATCTGTGATGTCAGGGAGGTTACATTCAGTTGGGATAGGCATTTGCTCCTTTGGGGGGGAAGGGGTGGAGAAGTTTGCGCTGAATCTGTCTGCCAGGATGTTGGCTATGTCTGTAGGTTCGGTATATTTTGTACCATTATGCAACAATTCAGAGCATATCTGGGAGTTTCCGCCCATGTTCCTGACATAACTAAAGAAGGCCTTGTGATTATCTTTCATGTCTAGGACAATTTTTCTTTCGAAACTGGCCTTTGATGACTTTATGAGGGATCGAAGTTTCTTGCTAATACTGATCAGAGATGCCTTCCCTTTTTGGGATTTTGCTCTGTCATGTAGTAGCTTCCTCCTTCTGTTGTATAGCTTATTTATGGCCGGGGTCCACCAGACCGGTCTCCTGTTTTGGGAGGAGTGAGTCTTGGTTTTATTTGGGATAGCACAATCCTTGCATTCCTGCAGGTGCACATAGAATGCATTTGTAAAGGATCCTGCGGATTGGGCTGTATTATCCTCTAGCCATGGGGCTTTGAAGGATTCCACCTCAGTCTTGAGAAGTGCAAAGTTGGCTTTTGGGAAATTCTTTACAGTGATTTCCTTGGCTGGGGGTGGGGATGGGATATGGATGTCCAGGGAAATTTGTTTATGGTCTGATCTTACCAATGAGGGGTTTACCTCTGGTGTGGAACATAGAGTCCCCATGTTGGTGATGACCAGGTCCAATATGTTGTTCCCTCTTGTGGGAGTGGTGACCAGTTGTTCCATTGCATTAGAGTTTATAAATTCAAGGAACCATTGGGCGAGGGTGTTTGGGCTTGAGTAGTTTTCCCAGTCAATGTTTGGGTAGTTGAAGTCACCCAATAACATAGTGTTTGGAGAGACCTTCATATTCTCCAGTGTTCTCAGGAATGCCAAGTGGGGTTCCTGTAATAGGGAGGGTGTTCTGTAGCAGGCTACAAACTGAAAGGCAGTTTTGCCTGCTGTTAGTTGCACATGGATGTTTTCTGATGCTTCGTGCAGTGCCACTAACCTGGAGGTGTAGGTATCTTTGATGAATATAGATACTCCCCCTCTTTTTGTGCTTCAGTCCGAGTTTTGGGGTCGAAATGCATGGTGTGAGTTATAACCTGGTAGTGCTGGGGTGCTCTCAGGAGCCTTGAACCAGGTTTCTGTTACTGCACAGACATTGATTTTCTCCATACTGAGAGAGCCTCGAGTGCGTGCATCTTGAGGTTTAGACTTCTGGCATTGAGTAGCATTACCTTTAGTTTTTTTATCCTTGGGTTGTCTATGGAGGTGGGTTTGTCCTTTGAGCCTTGCCTAAAAAAGGCACTATGGGGGTGGCAAGAGCCTTGGCCAGTATATGAAAGCCTAAGGGTGACAGGTGCAAGCCGTCCCTAGCGAAGCAACGTGGCTTGTCGAGCATGTCATCCCAGGCTGACAGACACTGGATCCCCTTTGAATGACACCAATACTTTAGCCAATTGTTGAAACTGATCATTTTGCCTTTATACTGTGGCATCATTCTTGGTGAGGGCAAGATGCTACTCAAGGTCAGGGTCATACCAGCCTGGGCTACATGGTCAGAGAGCTCCTCTATGTCTCTTTTCATGTAGTCCAGGGAGGTACATCTCAGGTCATTCACACCAGCATGGACAATGACGGAGTCATACTTGTACTTGCTTTGGAGTGACCTGAGTGCTTGCGTTATGTGGCAGATCCTGGCACCTGACAGGCAGCTTACAGTGACCTTCTCCTTGTTCAATCTGGTGAGCGGGACGTCAGTGTGCTGGACAATAGAGTCCCCTATAACAAGTGTATTTGGTGTGTTGTTTGGCCTTAAGGGCTGTGACTGTGAGGCACACTGATTTTGTGAGATATGTAATTCATGGGTATTGTTGAGGGGTGGCTGTTGCTTGGATATCTGCTTAGGAGGTCTTTGCTGTTTAGGAAGATTTTTATTTAAAGCCTCCGAACATGTTTTTGTGTGTTTATGTGTTGGGTATGCAGATGCAATAGGTCTGTGTGAGACTGGATTTGTGGTGTGGGTGGTTACCTTTTCCTCCTGACTGACTGTGCCAGTCTTGGTTGAGAGAGCTCTGCCTCCAGTTTGGCTGTGTAACTGCATCTCTCACATGTATTAGAGTTTGTTGGAAGGAGGAGAGGGTTGTTCAGGTACATAAGGCAATTGTAACATTGCCTCAAAATTCCCAGATTCACCAGCTGGACTGGAGAGTAACCTTGAAACTGACCCTTGGACATACCAGATTAGTATAGGGAACTGTTTTTTTACTTGATCAGATTAAGGAAGGGAACTGATTTTTCACTTGATCAGGAAGGACCAATCGGGAGCCTAATACTTATGAGAAGTCAAGGAGGGTGTAGTGCTTTAGTTAGTTAGTTTTTCCTTATAAGAGCTGAGCAAGTGCAGGGCTTTAGAAAGAGAATAGAGTGATTACTTTGAGAGCTTGAACAGTTCTAAGGGAAAAAGTGAAGAGCAGACTTTGTGGAGCCTGGAATAGTTTAAACCTGTTTAGGCAGCGCTGCCCAACACTGCTCAGTGCGCAAAACCGTGCAAAAAGAGAGTTGTAGGGTTTTAAGAGAGAGAGAGAGATCAAGGAGTTTAGAATTGACCCAAAATGGCCAATAAAACTATAGCTTCTAGGTAGTAACCACTCCTTGCACCACATAGTCTGTAATGCTGATGGATACCGGTGGCTAATGTCTACAGTGAGTGACATTTACACCTCATGTGGTTGTAGCCATTTGGCTGTGTGCTGGGTGGGACAGGCCTCATAATGGATGGCTCCTTGTCACAGTCACTCTCTTCCACACATCTATGTATGTCTACTTTTGGCTTATTATAGTGTGTTGTCCTTGGATATATGTGTGTATTCCTATCCAATGTGTGTGCAAAGCATGACTGGTGCATACTGAGGAGTGTATGCACTAACATCTACAACTGCCAGATATGATTGGTCCACTGTTGTTTGCAGACATCGGCTTCATTTGTTTAAGTGTGCGAGCATGCTCAGTATGACCTTTCAGTATGTTTTTGTCTGACATTGCCTTCATTCCTCTATGTGTGTGAGCTTTCCCAGTATGCCCTTCTGTACTGAATGTGTGGATCGATTTCAGGTAGTTTGTACTCCAGTGCAGACCTTTATGTTGTACACCGACAGGTAGAAAACTGTTTCTGCAGGGTATCCATCGATCATTTGGCAATATGGGGACAAACTGTGCAGGGAATAGTGTGTACTGAAGGTGATTGTGTCTGTGCTTCTTCAGCTACATGGTACTGCTGTTAGCAGAGATATTCAGACATGTGTACTGTTATACACTGTGAAGTTTTTTGTCCTCATGTACTGTCAGGTGGACATTCTTGCTCACAGTGATATCTTGGGGGACAAGGGTGACTACAACTGTGTCCGGTATTGTGGGCAGACACCTACATATTCATGATAAGTTATGCCATTCTGGAGGGGTAGCTGCGGACACTTGCTGTTAGGTCTGCGTATCCGGTTCTGCACCCTGGTACAGTGTTGGCAGAGGATCCCATACTTGTACATCCATCGACATGACAGTGTGGCCTTATCTTGCTGTGGCTCACCTTACAGCTGTACAGATTCGCACAGGTTACCCAGACCCAGGGGCCATGAGTCAGGACATTACCCCTATTGTGGTGTACGGCCAGGTATGTAGCCACCCATTTATGTGTTTGCAGCCAGGGATAGTGTGTGCACACAGCTTTGAGTCAGACCTTGCACATTCCATGCTGCCCATGCTCCGACACCCCCCTCTGTTATTCTATCCTCTTCCATGCATTATGCATACATTTTCTGATACTTTCCCTAAGGTTATCACCCCATCATGGCTGTGTTTTGGTGTTGGTCCACAGTTCATGCAGTGAGACATGGTGGACATGTTACTGTGGTTTGTCCACATGGCCTTGCATATGGCTTATGTGGAGTGTGTTATGTTATTATTTGGGTGTCCATGACATAACATGCATTGGCAGTACGTGTGAGACACAGGCCTTTGGCAGAGGCCTGTGGGACATTTGGTGTTGATGCGGGCCAGATGTGCAGGCCGTTACATTCTGTCAGTCCTACAGTCTCAAACCACCATACAGTATATTCCCATGGGGTGACAGGGTAGGTGTGCTAGGTATTCATGCCAATACCTTCTATCAGTCTTGATCAGGTGGTGTGGATGCTGGCAGGGTGCTACCTATGGCTAGGGACACCTGCACTGCATGCTGCATTCTTTCACTATTGCCATGTACAGGTGGGGTCATATTGTACCTATTCACCACAGCAGGGATACAAACAAAGAGGTACCTGTGGCTGGTGTTTAGGTGAGCTGGGTCCTTGTGTGTTATGGACACTACTTGCATCTGACACACAGATATGCATGGGGCATTCCATTTAGCTGGCATGTGCAGGTACATCAGCTGTTTCCCAATACATTAGTCCTACCTTCTTTGTGATCTGCAAGTGTTTGGGCAGACAACACCAGTATCCCCTACTACAGGACCGGATAATGTGATGCATACCTGTTTGCACAATTCCAAGGGTGTGTCCATTTCACAGTTACACAGTATATACTGTATGTCTGGGGTACTTTCCTCTGTGTACTGCTTGTATATCTAGCCCAACAGCCATGCCATGTCAATCTTTCAGATGGTGACACATATTACCACCAGACGTTGACGATGGCTTACTGCTAGCATGTTTTATACTGGTTGGAATTGTCTTTGGCACTGCAGTTGTGAGTGCTTGGCCCTGTCATCAGCAGTAGTGGGCAATGGCCACCAGGCCATACCTCAACATGCATACATACTGACAACTCTCACACAATATAAAACCCACACCAACCTAACACACACATACCTGCATATTGTGCAAATGCTACAATCTATCCTGCTACCTTGGCCACCTCTGGGCATCTGTGCTCCACTGGTATTATACCTACACATACATGTTACTACATGTCTACATAGGGTTGTGGGGGTCACACCTGACTATTTCTACATTTCTACACAGGATTGGGGGGCACACCTGACTGTTACTACATTTCTACATAGGATGGGGGCACACCTGACTGTTTCTACATTTCTACACAGGATTGGGGGGGGGGGGGGCACTTGACTGTTTCTACATTTCTACACAGGATTGGGGGGTATACCTGGCTGTTTCTATATTTCTACATACGATGGGGGGGGGGTGGGGCACACCTGACACTTGTACACATTTGTTATGACTGTACTGATATGTCAGGTACTCCATTTCATTCTGTATTCTAATGTATCATGCTGACTAGAGGCATATCAGTGAACTACAGGTCTTAGGTTTGATTGACCTACATATTCCTGACTTCCTACCCTTCAGAACTAACATCTCACTGCCTGACCTGATATAGCCTGTCTGTGTAGGCCTGGGGGGTTGTTATCCATAGGCATAATTTAGACGCCATACTGCAGCCTTTGTTTGTGTTTGTCTACACCTGTCCTGCTGGTTGAGACTGTTGTTGGGTATGTGAACCTCCCTGACTGGCATGTGTAAGTCATATGGACACACATGTGGCCCAGCACATTTCCTGCAGTAGGTTTGGTTATCCTGTGTAGTACTGGCTACTATGGTGACACCCGTATTTGTTACAGATCTCATGGTGCCACTATAGGTGTCTGCTATCTGCTGGCATTCTATTCAGCCACCCAATTCCCTTGCATGCTCACATCCATACCATTGATACAAGTGACTACACATACTACTCCAATCAGCAGTCGGTAAGGGTGGTGACTTACCTTGTGGGTGTGCCAGTATTGAGGATGGTGCTGAGGGCTGCCTATGTCAGATGCACATAGTACACTCCCTATACATGGTTGAGCACATGTAGTGTCATGTTTGACATCCCTTTTACTGTATGTGCGAGTCAGAGAGAGGTGTCATTCCCTGGGTCCCTACTGTGTCAGTGTATGTGCTATGCATTGCCTCTTTGCCAAGGCCATGGCATATTGGGCATGCCTCCATCTGCTTACTGGGGAAGGCTCAGGTTGTTCTTCCTCTGAGTCACTCTGTGCCTGTGCAGACCTCGGCAGACCTGGTGGGGGGCTATGTGGCCCTGCCCCATGCTGTTCCTTCTGCAGCTGTTTCTGCAGGATCATATTGTGTAGCATGGCACACATAATGACAACTTGGGTGCATGTAGCTGGTGAGTACTGCAAGGCTCCACCAGATGTGTCCAGGCACCGGAACCATGATTTGACCAGCATCCCAAACACATGCTCTATTATAATTCTGGTCTGTGCATGTGCCTCATTATGGCATTCCTGTTCGGGTGTGTGTGCATTTCTCATGGGTGTCATCAGCCACGGCCCCAGTGTGTAACCAGCATCCCCCACTAAGTGACTGTAAGGGATGTCCCCACTGGCAAATCTCTGGTACAGCTACGTCAGATGCCAGATGTGGGAATCGTGATAGCTTTCAGGGCAGCCAGCACACACATTCATTATAATTCCCTGGGCATCGCACACGACCTGCAGTTGATGGATGGGAAGCCCTTGCGGCTGATGTAGACCTTACCCCACTCACCGGGTGATGCTTTGATGCATATGTGAGTGCAGTCTATAGCACCCACCACCTCAGGGTATTCTGCTATTTGGTGGAAGAGATGCATATTGCTGGCCAACACCTCACAGGTGTTGAGGAAATATACGTGCTCACCGGCATGTGCTGACATGGCATCCAGGAACTGGTGGAATGCTCTGGATGCTGATGCCTGTGAGATCCCCATGATATCCCCAGTTGGGCTTTGGGAGGTACATGTGGCTAGTATTCCTAGGCCTACACATACCTTGGTATCCACTGGGATGGGTTCCCCTCTGTTAGTTTTGTGTGTCAGGTGTGGCCGGCACACCTCAACAGTTTGCTGCAGGAGGTCCCTTTCCACCCTATAGCACTCCACTATCTCCAGCTCATGTAGCCCCTGGTAGGTTACCCTGGATCTGTACACTCTTCGCCGTCTCCTCACTGTGGATTGGCCGACAGCATTCTCATCCTTACCACCCTCAGCCTCTTCCACATGTTGTTGTATGATAGCTGCTGCAGCCCCTATCATTTTTTTGTTTTGTTTGTTAAAAGTTCCCCACTTGTATACACCGGTGGTGTAGAGTATAGGAAAAACCAGAGGGAAAGGTGTTTGTATAGTTTATAGTAGTGTTCTGGGCTGGTCTGGTCTGCTGCCTGTGTAATTGGCTGATTCTGATACATTTCACCTGCCAGCTATGTATGTCTCCTAGATTACCTTCCTACTGCTGTTTTCCCTTCCCATTGCCTTCCTGTTTGAGCCCATGGGTGCACTGTGCAAACAAAGTGCTGAAATGTGCACAGAGCTGTTATTTCCTGGTTTCCTTTTTTTTTCCTTTAAAACCCGGTGCATGGTGGGAACACCTGCTTAGGCAATGTAAAGAGTGCTAGGCAGCCTCAGACACACACCCTTGCTTAGCTCTGCTAAGCTTGGAGCAAGCCCGAGCCACAGGGCTCTAATCTGCTTACAGTATGCCTGACACCCCCCATGATGTCAGCTAACTCCTAGTCTTGCACCAAGCTATTCCTGCTTTTATACTGTTGGGTGCTAACTAGCATGCAGGGGAAATCTGGGATTCAGTATCATTCTGCTCATTTGCATAGGACTGTCTCCTAATGCATAGTTACATGCCCCCCCCCCCCCCTTAGCAACCACTATTCACTAGCCATGTTGTCTTCTGCCTGCCATTGAGTATAATGGCAAAATAGTGATTTTGGTTAAAATGCTTATTTTATGTTTTGTTTCTTATTTTCCACCCTATCCCGTTTGCGTGCCGCTGCCCTACGCTTAAACAGCTGAGATTGGCTAAAAAAAATAAAAGTTGATTTTTTTTATTTTTGCAAGTGTTTTCCATTCCAATGGCCTTATAGCTGGTCATTGGCATGCTTTCTACATGATCTCCACCCTTTATTTAGGGCTGTCATGGCTCTGTTTTGTAATTTGCAGAAATGTACTCCATTACTTGGCGGAGTACATTTCTGCAGATTACACTAGTCCTGCACGGCTGGTTTCCAGCTTCCTGTATCGCAAATTCACCTCAATTGCATGGATTTCTCCTGCAAATGGGGTCATTTGCATACAGGGACTGAGTCTGTGCAGGACTAGTTCAGGAGTGCTTGTGCACACCCCTACAGGTTATTCTTGGATTGCACAGCAAACATATTGCCTGCTAGAGCTCCTGAACTGGTCCTGCACGCCATGCAGGGCTTGCAGAATCCAGGGGAGTGTCTGTTTTCAGTGGAGTCCTGGGGAGAAAAGTTCCAAACTGTTACAGAGTAACATATTATAGAAAGGTAAGCAAGTTAATAATACAGAGTTTAAGTACAAACATGTGATCATACCACTTTCATAGACAAGTGCAGGTGCAATATATTTACATTACAGGGCATTATCACAGTAAGAGTATATATACAGTATTTACAATATAAACAATGAGCATAAGCAGAGTGCAGTATTTGTATCTGCCAGAAGCATCAGGAAGTAAGATCCTACAGTAGGGTGGAGCTTCAGGGAGGTCCATTGCAGTTATATGAATGGTTGGTGGAAAGATATGATTAGAGGTGGTTTTTGAAAGTGGATATACATTTTTGTAGTCTGAGGTCAGGAGGCAGGGTATTCCATGTTTTTGCAACTTCATGAGGGAAAAGAAATTCCCCAGTGCTTCATGAGGAAAAAGAGATTCCCCAGCACTGTCTTTACGTGGAATATTTTTGATCAGAGTTTTGTGACTGGATCATAGTTGTCTAGTTGAATTGTAGAAATTTAGAAGACCAGTCAGGGGCAGGGGTTTTCTCAGGATAATATAGAATTTGGTGTGCTAGGTTGAGTTGGAGGTATCATAATAAATTTGGAAATTCTAGCCAGTGTAGTGCATGTAAGGATTGGCAGTGGTGGGAGCATGATTTGGTGCTGGTTGCAAATGTTGCGATTTTGTTATAGCATGAGGAATGTTTGTTCAGGTCAGTTTTATATAGGTTTTTTAGCACTGGGAAAGCATAAAGTAAAGTTGATAAGAGATGGGTTCTGGCTATAGTGATTCTAGACTTGGAAGCTAGGTACCTTTTACAGCGATAGAGGGTCCCTAGCTTTTTGTGGACTTTGGAGACAGTGATGGATATAAGTTTGTTGTATTTTAGTTGTTGTCTAATACTAACAATTTGGCTTCTGTGACTGGGGTGATGAGGGTCTTGTTGAGAATATGGAGAAGGTAGTATCATTGGTCTTTGTTGGGTAGAAAAGCATAAGTTGTGTTTTCTTTGGGTTTAATATCAATTGGGATTTATTTACCCAATTTTCTATCTCTGTGAAGGATTGTTGGGTTTTTTGTTGGAGAAGTAGGATGTCAGATGCAGAGCAGATCACGGTTTTGTCATCAGCGTATTGGACTATGTCAGCTTTTGTGGTTGCTAAGTGAAGTTGGTTTGTAAAGATGTTGAAAAGAAGGGGGCTGAGAATCAAACCTTAAGGTATGCCTAGTATGACAGGGAGTGGGGGAGAGGTAGTTAAGCCATTTGACAAACTGATGGCAGTTGTTAAGGTAACTATTAAACCAGAGCAGGGTGGGGCTTTTGAGGTTGAGTTCAGAGAGGCAGGTTCAGAGCTTATTGTGGGAAACCATATTGGATGCTTTGGATAAGTCTAGAAAGGTGGCAGAGACAAGCTTGCCTTGGTTCCTGTATAGTTTACGGTGTTGGTGAAGTTAATTAGGGCAGTGGTGGTGCTGTGGGAAAATATCTAAATACGATTGTAGATTCATTTTTATAAGATCCATTGCTCCTACTACTACTGGAACTGTCCGGGTATAAATAAAGTTATAAATAAATAAATATTGTTGTTGTTGTTTGTTGTTGTTGGTATCTTTCTTCCATATTGCTCTCATTTCTGTCTGCAAATCCTGATATTTTATGACTTTGTGTCTCGCTGTATACAAGACACTGTAGTCACTGAGTGTAGTCATTTCAATGATCAATGCTACTTTTGTCTTCTTTTCATGGACCACTATATCTGGTTTTCTTGCATCTATCTTTTCAACTGTTGATAATGGGTGATCCCATGTGACGTAGACTTCATCATTTTCTAGGATGCTTTGTGGCTCCTGTTTCCAGTGTTTTTTAGCCACTTCAGTACCATAATGTTTGCACAATCCCCAGTGCAACAGTCTTGCCACATTATCATGCCTTTCAGTATACAGTCCTTCTGCTAGTAGTACGTCACAACCAGCAACAAAACGTGCAACTATTTCCAATTCTGTTTTAAAAAGCCTACATTTGTCCGTTTCTCCAACATGTTCAAAGGACCAATGTCTACATAGTCCACTATCTTGGGCTGCCAATATTAACCTTTCATCTTTTGGTTTGAATTTACCTCTCCTTAATTATTCTTGCATTTGATCCTTATCAACATGGAGCTGTTCCAGAAGTTTTCTATACTTGCAACTATATTTATACATTTTCTACATTTTTCACCTTCTCATCTGATCTTTCACCTTATAGTCTTTCTTTTGTTTTTTGGCACATTCAGTTGGTGCCTGATTTTTATCTACTCCAGGTTTGATTTCCATTCCTGCTTGATGCCAATATGCTTATGCTAAGCTAAGCAGGGAAGTCATCTTAGATTTATTCTCCTCATGTTTCAAAACTTTCACTACGTTTGGATCTTGTGAAGTCAGCAGATATGTATGCAGTCCCATAACTGCAGATCTATACATGTAATCAATTTCATGGAGGCCCATACCTCCTTTGGAATGGGGAATATATACTCTTGCTATGCACTGGTTTTTATAAATCATTTGATGAGCATGAAGCAGCCTTCTTGTTTTCCTGTCTAATCTGTCTTAACACCTTTTGAGGCCAGTCAGTCACTCCAAAACTGTAAGCTAAGACAGAGAAAATTGCTTTATAGTTTGAACTTTGTTCCTAGATGTCAATGCTGTTTTCAGGATTAATTTAAGTCTTGTAAAATATTCTTTTCTAAGTTTTATTCATATTTGCTCATGTTTTATTGTTGATCCTTCATCACTTCTCAAATATGTATACATTCCCTCTTGCTCAAGTTCTTTTATATTAAATTTTTGTCTCAAATTGATATTTTCTTGGTGCTGCAGCTTTCCTGCTTTAAAGGTTGCTTTTGCACATTTATCAAGACCAAATGACATTCTTACATCATCTGAAAAAGTTTTGACTACTTGCAGTTATGCCCTCAACTGATGAGCTATACAGTTTTAAATCATCTACAAAGAGAAGATGAGAATGATTTACACTTTGTTGCTTTCAGGGAGCCAAATTATAGCCATGACCTAATCTGTTAAGCAGGCAGCTTAATGGGTTAAGGACAAGGCAAAAGAGCAATGGTGACAGAGAGTCACCCTGGAATATCCCCCTTCGAATTTTTATTCATGGAATAATAATTTGTCCTGTATCATGCCTTAACTGCAAAGTGGTATGCCACTGTTTCGTGGTTGCTTTCTGTTAGTAATGGGGCATGATCCTTGGAGACAGTAGAATGCTGCTCAATGCTAGGCTCATACCCATCTGCAACACATATTCTGAGAGATAAATAATTTTTCTCTTCATATACTTTTGGAGGTGTGTCTCAGGTCATTCATGCCCACATGGACTATGACTGAGTCATTGGGGTTTCGTGACCTGAGTGTTTGCATGATCTGTTGAATCCTGGCCCCTCACTGACAGCTAACTGTAAGTTTCTCCTTATTCAGCTAGGTGAGATGGATATCAATGTGTCTCACAATGGAGTCTTCTATGACCAAAATATTGGGTTGAGTGGTGTTACACCCAATGGGCTTGGTAGAGGAGCATTATAAGATGTAGTTTTATGTGTTTTGGTGGAAGTTCTCTTGTTAGTGTGCAAGGGGATTTTCTGAGGACTGCAGCTGGGACTCCTTTGAGGTTTGTGTAAGTTACATGTGTGCACCTCCACTGGTCTTAGTAAGTGTGGTGAGTGTTACATGAATGTCACTGACAGCCTGTTTGGTGTGTTTTGTGTCTGTATGTGAGAACCTTGCCTCCAGTGATATTGTATAATGTTTGGTAAAACTGCATCTGTATTTGTCTGCTACAGAATTAAGTGGTTGCCATAAACATTTGGCAATTGCTACATTGCCTCAGGATGCCTAGGTCCACGAAGATGGAGGCAAAGATATCAGAAAAGTGCCTATCCATGGTTTCAAGTTCGTAATATGCTTTTTACGAGGGAATAGAATGGGATGTGTTTGCAATGGGAAGATGGATGTTTGCTTATGTAAGTGTAATCTACAGCAAACCTAGGTGATGCTGCTCAGTGAACAAGCCAGTTACGCTTTAGGCAGCAGAAGTTCTGATTGCTGTAATAATGTAATATGAGCTACCTAAATGGGGCGGTGCTGCTCAGTTTGCAAACCAGTTGCTCCTTGAATAGCACGTCACTGTGGAAAATTTCAGAGGTAGTTCTTATAGGGAAAGAAGGTAGAACTTCTAGTGATTCTATATATACAGGGGACCAGTAACAGTTACTGCACAAAGATTAGCTTCTTGCAAACATGAGGTTTATACAGAAGCAGAAAAATGCAAGTTTTAAATTAGCTTTTCCCACAGGCCAATCAGGTAAGCACACAATAAGCTTTCCATAAACAATTCCCAGCTCAGATAGGTAAAATCAGCCCTCTCCTGCCTCAAGAGTGCAGACTTTAACCGTTTTAATATAAAATGACGGTTTGGAGCACAAGTGTTAGGGGAACCATAAAAAAGGAGCCTAAAGCACTGATGTACATAAGAGAACTACAACTGCAGAACAGCAGCCCCTATAGCAGTGGAAAAACTTAAAACACTAAGAAAGTACAGGAAGAACAACAAATAGCACATGAATCTTTGAGAATGCAATAAGAACAAGAAATCCAAGTGCAGAATAATTCTTAATTTAATTTGCCTTGCCAAGGGTGGCTTCTGATCCAAGCAACAATCTATCAAACACTCTGTTGGCAGTGCCAAGCAATGAGCAGCTCTGAATAACTGAGCCTAAAGCAAACTGACACCCTCACAACTTTCATCCATTATAACCATATGGGCATTTACAAATTAATTCCCTGACCTGGCCAGTTTTACCCTTTAGAAAGAGGAAGGTCATTATGGAGATGTGTAAGGACAATATATTAATGGTCTCATGACATACTTGCCTTGTAATTCTTATGATTCTATGATCATATATGTTCCTATCAAAATGCCCACCTCCCCTTACCCCCTATTATACTTTCATACTCTCCCCATTCCCCTTCATTCCTTCAAAAATACATGTTCACTTTTTTTACTCTATTTGGCAGAGTCAGTTCACATGCATGTGAACCATTTCTTGCACAATTTCTCTACCTCGCTTCTGTTAAACTTATGTCCTGAAAGCATGTCATTCCTAACTTCAGTCTATCTAAAATCCTTTCTCTCATTTCATTGGATTTTATACCCCACCCTCATTACATGTCACCACCCTAACCTACTTCTGTCCGGCTATCTTACCAATCACTTCTCTGGAGATAGGTCAGTAGGCCTGCCTGATATACTGTGACTCCTCCTCTCCCTGATAATGATAATGATAGGTCGTGGGTGCCATAGGCCAACCAAGATTAGCAGCACTTTTAATCCACTCCTTGTGCTGCCCACAGTTGTACTCCTTAGGTTATATCTTGACCTTCCACTGCCTGGGTCTCGCAACCCTTTCTGTTAAATAAATTCATTCTCACTGTAACCTGATGTCCTGTGATTCCACTCTCTCTAGCACCCAAGCATATCCTCAGTCCACTGTCTCTCTATAGTTAGCCTTTAATCTTGACATGAAATAACATCTGTCATAATATCTATATTATAAAATAACATGATCCTAAAAGAAATAAAGTACTCCTATCCTACCAGAAGTTGACCAAATCATATACAAATAAATGGTCCATGAAAGGAAGGCAAATTAAAAGTTCAACTGCTTGTAATGTCTCATTCATAATCTAATAATAGCAACCAAATGCACATGCATACTCTTCATCAGCAATCTTAATTAACATTAATTGTCTTTCATTTTCAACCACTAAAAGTACTGGTCATACAAATGTGTTCATGGCAGTTTTACCTTCCTCATCTCTCCAAAATACACATATTATTACACATCTTTCTCACAACTCCTCCTATATCTATACTGAATTCTAGTTTGACAATATCAAGTAGTAATGTAGGCTTCCCGCATAGCACTTACACAGCATGTATTACATGCATCAGGTATTACAAATATTACAAATAACCACATAACCCAATGAACAGTAGATACAAAACGATATACAGTTTACTCTGGATACCATGTAGGTCTAATGTCCCTTAAGCATCAGTCCTCTAGTCCAAAAAGATCAAAGGGTCGAAGCACCAAAAGCCATGACAGTAATGTGACTGGTCATTTGCCTGAGGTCAACCAGGCCTACAGGGTTCCATCTTATACTACTTTTCTCCAACCAGTGTTACTCACCTCACATGAACACACCTTTCTTCCTTCTCTATGGTTTCATTCATGCAGTAAGAAAACACAGAAAATTAACAATATAATCAGTTAACTTGCCATGTATTTCCCTTTAGCCACCCCCTATTCTCAATTACCTTACCAGATGCCGGTGTGCTGACTCTTGTGTGTCACCTTTTGTGCATGGCAGGCTATGGTGCACTGACTTTGTAATATATTTTGTTCCTCCTGGTCTTCAGTCATAGTTCAGGTTACTTTTCTGACCTTTGCTCACATTCTGATGTCACCATTATACTGACTTGTCCATTTCCCTTCAACCTCAATTTCTTATTCCTAACTGTCCCACAATTGTCTGTGTCAGGCCATGTTATTTATGGTTGACCTAACTTTCATCCCATCTGTCATCCATTTTTCCATATTTTTTTCTGCATGGTACCTCCAACAGCACTTACTTAGTCACACCAATGTGCATAGTGCAAGGGATTGTCCCTATTCACCAAGTGCACAAATGTGCATAGTGCACGTTCTTGTTGCTATTCATCAAGACAGCAATCATTCATCAGTCATCTTGCCTGTGAACCTCTACACATGAGAGGGGTCACAAATTGCCACATGTTTCCCAACCCATTGTTGTTTTATAAGGTCCACTCCACCTTGTCAGTGATGTAGCCACAGCTGTGCATATCCATGTATCATTCTACAGGTTTGCTTTCCAATTCAATTTGTCTGTTGTTGGAAATGACACTTTATCATGGCTCCTGCCTATATGAAATAAAAAAAAAACATCCCTAGAAAAGCTCGGTCTCTGCTTGCATGCAGGAATAACTCTACTCACCTTTACTCTCTACCCTGCTAATACTACACCATTCTGCATTCTGTCATACCACTCAACCACTTGGCAGACCATGCATTCTTTAGTGCAGAATGTGCACACCTTAATCACTACATACCTTAGTTCTTTTGCGGATCTCACCATCTGCCAACCCTGTGAGCTGAATCAATTTTTGGGTTGAGACCTAACTCCCCTTTTACTAGGGAACATACCCAGTCTTAAAGATATTTAAGGCAAATAATTCAGGCATTCTCATGCTAGGACCTTTTCTCTGTTTCACTGACACTAGCTCTATCAACATGGCTCCTGTCTTGGAGGAAATGGTGCCTAATTTTTCAATATTTTTACTGATTATTACTTCCAGTTTGTCATTCATTTCATGGACCATTACACAAAACAAAGCACTCCTGAAATTCCCTGCATTTTCAGCTACCATTCTTTAACAAAGGTGCAATTTACCCCATTTGTATTTTTCATTTTAATGGAAACTATCTTGCCCATAGTTTAGGCTGTTCCTTATGTAATGCCACCCCATCTTCCCCTTGCTATTAATCTTCTTAATGTATGTGTTTTTATTGATTTATTTATATTTATTTGAGGGACACATAGACTGAGTACAAAAACCCTTTTATAGCTCAAAACAAAGCTTTTAACATCTTCACTCAAGAATCAGGGACAAAGCCAAAAATTAATGGAGAGTCAAAGGCCCAAAATCAGAGACAGATTTTAAATATTGCTCTTATACATTTACACTGATAGAATAACGTTTTTTACTTTAGCATGCCTTTTCTGAGTGATACGAAGACATAAACATACTGTAACTGTCTATCGGTACTTTATTTCTGTAATCCACAATAATTTGCCAGAAAAAATGTACATGTTTTGAGGAACAGGCCAAAAATAGGAGGCAAAATCAAAGATATACTATGATATTAAGGATTGTTGGACAGTATGGCTGCAACATGTTACATAATGAAAAAATGCAAAACTATGAGCACAAATGAAATGAAAACAAGTTTGCAGATGAACTGTAATTATTTGTACATTCCGATATTCTTTTATTTGCATCAACACCTACTCAAAAAAAAAAAAAACCTCAAAAAATTCACATTATTGACCAGGAAGACATAGGCCAAGGCATGATATGAGGCAAACGTTGACATGCATTCTTAAGTAATATTTAAGATAACACCAGTAAATTAAAAGAGCTAAGATATTATGTATCTGTAGCTTATACATACCATAACACAAATGACAATAGTGCTGAACTTAGTGTAATAACTATATTATGTTCTGTCCCTTTGGATTTGCAGCTTGTGGTTTTGATCACTTACCTGTCAGGACAGAAATACATATTCAGTGAAAGTTATGCCTTTAATTCTACTTGCAGAATATTTTAAGGAGGATTTAAAATGAATAATCCCTTGAAATGGCATTTTCAGAAAAAATATGCATGAAAGTAATTAACAATATTGAGAACCAGTAAGGATGGGCTAGATAAAACAAGTGGTTTTGTATACAAACTCAGTATTAATGTCTTCCAGATCTAGGATTTTCAAAATAAAGGCACACAGATTTAATATAATCCTATATTATATGGGAAGATATCTAATAAATTTTAATCTAAGACAGTGACATCGCATTTTAATAGAAATACACAGACATCTAAACACACTGTTTAATGCATTTTGAACGCTCTGCTATTTCTGAGATGGCTGCAACCACAGTAGTTCAAGATCCCTTTTTAGAGCATGAATTTGGACACTTTGGTTAAATTACTGCATATTCAGACTTAGGCTGAGCATAGTAAAGCCTGTATAGATTTTTCCATTAGGCAATTGTATTTTCCAGATGGAAGGTATACTACTGAGGGAGACTTGCTGAAAACCGCAGTGATTTTTTTTTTGTTAACGTTAATACTCAGACTAAGTTGACTAAACTAATCATCTGCATTAGCCAGAACCTGAAGAGTGGTGAAACACAAAATAGCAGTATGGAGGCCAGGTCTTCTGTATGTAACAGGCTATTAATGTTGGGAAGGCAGTAATAAATAGTGCAGAAATCAATGACCATAGGACTAATCGTTGAAGCACTAAAGATATGACAAATGGTATATGCGATACTTATTATTCATGCTGGGTACATGATTACTAAGAAAACCCACAGACCACTGCAGAGTGATTAATCACAAGGAAAAGAGCTAAGTACCAGTAGCAGACTTTGAAGTGTTATAGACCTTACTTATAGAGTTGTAAAATGAAAAACACCTGGAACTTTAAATTCTTTACTTTCACATTCTTGTACACTTTAATACTGAATGTGTGTGTGTGTGTGTGTGTGTGTGTGTGTGTGTGTGTGTGTGTGTGTGTGTGTGTGTGTGTGTGTGTGTGTGCACACGTGTGTGTGTGTGTATGTGTGTGTGTGTGTGTGTGTGTGTGTGTGTGTGTGTTTGTGTGTGTGTGTCTGAGACTAATTACTAGTTGTGCTATGGTCTTTGCATATTCGGTACAGCTGTTTACATAGAAAACCATATCATTTGAAATGCATCATTCAATAACACTTAATATCACACAAGTAAATTAAAAGAGCTAGGATGTTATGTAACTTATATCTTAGAAAGTGTTGACAGCAGTGAGGTGAGGCTGAAGGTTTTTACTTTATTCAGAGGTATAACTTTAAGCAAAAGAGTAAAACTGACTGATACAAAAGATCCAGAAAAATGAGCCTTTGGCAAGAGAGACCTATGGATAATATGTGCCAAACTGACAAACAAGGATGTTAGAGGCTCTGATGAATTCCAAATGCATTCAACTTAACCTTGTTCTGCCACAAAGTGGGAACCCTACCAACTGAGTTGCCTGTGTGAGAGACATAGTGGGAATAGAAAAGTTGGGTATGACATAATCATTATGATACACCACGAGAAGCAACTGCACATAGAAGTAGTTTGTAAATGTTATGGTAACAGATGAAGGTAGTATGATATGATGGCTGTTTTTATTGTAGGTGTTATAAAAGGTAGCTTTTTTCATCCCTGTCAAGGGTTTTACCTCTTTCCAAGAATGTTGATGCGTTCTCAGAAAAAAGTGTTTTTCTAGGAATGTCGCCAACTATCCTCAATACATTATAGTTATGTTTTCTGTAGTATCTAGTTAAGATATGGATAAGCATTGTTTATATAAACATAACAGCTGGAAGCTGTTTCCCTTCTGCAAACTATCATATCAAGTGCCTGTATCAAAGAGATATCTACAGAATAAGGTGTTGAGTAATACATGATTATTACAAATTAGACCACCCAAATGTTAAACTCCAAGAGAAGGCATTCCCTCTGATTATATGTCCTTAAATGACACACATCACAGTCACAAGGACTGCCGCTGCAGTATTGATGATATAGTGGAGGTTATAAGCAACTAGCATCTACTCTAGAGAACGTATCTTCCTTGGTTTGCAGGTTCTCCTTCAGTGGCAATTACCTGTCTCTATATTTCATCAGTACATTCTCTCTTTGTATCACACCTGTTGCCCATGTTACTCAGAGGTCTGACTACCTTCTCTTCACAAACAGAACTCTGTTTGTCTTGGCCACCATGCCATAATTACTGGAGGATTACTTGGCTCTGTCTGTTTCCTTGGCAACCCCCATCTTCTAAGACTGCTTCGTTATATATACCTCTGACATCTTATTGATGTCAAGTGTTTATTGCTGTTTTTGTACAATCTGTGCTATATCCTGTGCATGGATTACATTAGATGTTTATTTTGTTTAGTTGAAGACATAATTGCAAAATAATTCTACTTTGTCCCTTATATCCTGCATCATATCTCACCCACAATGACATTTACACCTACTTTGTCTATGCTGGTTTCATGGTTATTGCAGTAATATGCAAGTTATACACAAGTTCAATTTCAAAGTAAAACAAAAGTAAGTTCTCCACAAACAGAACCTATAATAAGTCCCATACCAAGAGGAGAAATTTTGTGTATTATGTTTTTGGTCCCAGAAACCTCTGTCATAAAATTAGACAACATTTAAGCTTTCCATGGATTGCCAAAATAATGCAGATTGCTTTCTTGAAAGAAACCAACATATTTCTGTTTAAAATGTGTGGGCATGATTTTTTTCAAGTTTGCTTGTACAGTTTTTCTTACAAAATATTAGGATTCCCATGAAAACTACTATATACTTTATTTCCAACACATAGTTAATGCATAACAGAAAGCAGAAACTGTTTTTATCAACTAAAAGCCAACTGAAATATTATGTCATATCATTTAATATGAAGGTATAAGTACAATACTTTATGAGCATGTACTTAAAATACCACCTGAAAATGGGGTCAATATACATATAGAGAAATGTATAACATACTCATACGTTTCTTTTCTAATTCCTGTTCAGATGCCTTACTGCTACCCTCTTAACAGAAGCAAAGCAGAAGAGAGAAAACAATGCTGCTGTGATTCTCTTTCTGCTATTAAATGATGGCCCAATTGAAGCAGCAGTAAACAAACAAGTGAAGACAATGTTTCTTTAACTGCATTGCGATGCTGCAGCACATAATCTGCCTAAGCTAAAGTGGAGCTGTCTCTAGTTTTGCATAGTGTTATAATCGATTAAATCTAACCATTTAATAAACACTGCATTGAGTGAATGCATACACAGTTACATCATATTATTTAACTTATTTATAGATTTCTGACCAAGTTAGTCCCACTAGTCTTTTCAGGGGAGACCCGAAGTAATATTTACTACTGGGGGAAGATTTGTTTAGGCTATTGGGGAGCGATAGGTGCCACAGGATCTTCTGCATCTACCTGAGCTACCACCAACATTGATAGATGGGGCCTTGGTTTAACATCTTACCCTAAGGATAACACACTCAGGAATGCAACACCTCCCCCCTTATAGTGTACTGCAGTGCTAGGATTTTATACCCCTTGTGTAGGAGTAGACCCTTCAGCCTTCTGCATTAAAGGCAGGTGTACTACCTGTTGCACCACTGACACTGTAGTCATCTCTTAAGTTACCTGTATTAGTCATCTTGCACATATATTCAAATCTCCATCAAAATATTGATTTAAGTGTTATAGTTCAAACTACCATGATTTTTCAGTGGCATAGGTATATGGGATGGGTCTATATTAAATTCTCGAAAGCCGGCAATGCCGAATCTGACATTGTCGACATGAGAATAGCGAAACTGCAGAACATCGAACAAGTAAATGGAAATCTCCATAAAGGGAGATTTCTGTTTACTTCAATGTAGTGTGGTCTCGGAGTTGGTATATTTAAGTAGTGAGGAGTTTGGGGTGTGCATCCCCCAACGTGGGGGTTGCTGGGGGGGCTTGCCCCCCTGCCTACATCGTTTAGTTATTTTTTTTGTTGTTTTTTTTTTTTTCTGAACATTCAATGTTTTAACAGTTCGATCACTAAAGGTCGACCTTTAGTGATTCAAACTGTTAAATATTCAATATTCTAATATAGACCCATATGGGAACATGGAATATATACTAAGCAATCAGTCCAATACACAATTTGGAGCCTAGTAACTACAATATTCATTACTGCTCCTTCTATCCATAATGGCATGAGGACCTACACTTGGAAAAACATTATGGACCTCCAGCCACTTATCCAGGTGGGCTTTAAAAACAGACAGCTATGCTGTCTAATAGGGAAAGGAAGCTTATCCTATAATGTAGAGATTTTTTTTGGTGTTCACACTATTCCCTTAGCATGTTTTTTTCTGTTCTAAGATATAAATTTACATGCCTACAATAGGTGTTTATATTACTATCAGTTTTACAAGTATATGGAATGTTCATCAGAACAGAGTCATTAGAGGCCATGTAAGCCAAGCAGAGGTCACTACAATGAAGTCTGAAAGAGACAGGGTAAAGTGAAAGGCTTTTAGACACTGTGCGTAGCTTAGAGAGCTCATACCCAAGTTGTTTTGGTCAGAAAACTCTGCTTTTTTAGCTGGTCAATGTGTCTGGGTGGGGAGATGATAAAGGGGGCATTGTATTTTCTTGTGGCTCTCATAATGGGGGGGCAGTGTGAGATAATTATTCCTTGGACCCAACAGATATGCCTTTATTAATTATTTTATTAATTAGTTGGGTTAGGTGGAATGATTTTTGATTGATAGTTGACACGTGATGGATGAAATAGAGCTCGTTGTCATGGTCTGTAATGACGTTATCTAATTTGAGGGGGGTATCATTTATGTAGTATGTATGAGGGTGTTCTTGTTTCCATGGTGCTACACCTCCTAGTGCTGAGCATTAGTTTGTGCTTCAGACATGAAGTTAGGCCATTTTGCAGGATGTTGGTACCATCTGTTGAGTTGAAGATAGCACCTAGTTTGTGGGTACTGGCAAACTCTGCGAGGCAGAGACCTTTGACATTAGGTTGCACATCAATGAAGTTTATGGTACACAGAAGTGTTGGCGAGACTTTTGTTAGATTTTTGTGTCACTAATCTTGCCTTGAGTAGGTTTGGTCTACAAGCTGCTTTCTAGCCAGTGATTTTATAAAGTTTAATTGTCAGCTGGGCCCATTTCTCAATAATGCCAAAGTGTGGAATGGTATGATAATCCTTAGTTAAGTCCAAGTACAAAATGTGCATAGATGTGGCTTCTTTCAGAGTCTTGCTGTGTCAAAGAAATCTACCAGCTTTAGCAGCTAGAACCTGCTTTCACAAAGCCATGTGAGTTTGGATCAAAGTCTTATAAGGTGCCAGTAGCCTTACTTGTGAGCTCCATAATGAAAAGTTACATTAGCTTACAAATTGTACTGCTAAGACTAATTGTTCTGTAGTTCTTACAGTCGGTGGTAGGGCCACTCTTCTGGAGGGATATCACTATATTTTTCTCCATGGTTTTTCAAAGAATGAAACTGCTTTCCTAAATTACATGCCAACAAAGTAAAAATGTGTTATGGCATTGATTGGGAATCCACTTATTGTTGCAAACTGGAGCAATAAGTTTCAGAACATTAAAACAGAAAGGTTGCTGGCTTCCTTGTACTTTACACTTTGCTAGATCAGGACTGCTCATGTCAAGTCCTACCTGAATCGGGGAGTCAGAGTAGAAGAGAAAGATGAGCTTTATACTGTTTGCTATCATCCCTCTGTTCTCTAAGGTTCAGTGATATCAAAGTAAGTGTGCTTGCAGATGGGAGTGTGGGGGTTACTGTCATAAAGCCACTCTAAAAATGCATTTCTGTGTTTTGTGACCTCAAGGATATCACTGATTTGGTTCAGATTAACCATAAATCAACCAAATGTCATGTGATTAGCCAAAGAAAAACCCTTGATTTTCCATTTAGCAATGTATGCAGCATGTTATAGCTAACAAACCCATAGCTGTATTTTGTTATGATAGGAAAACAAACAAGCCATGTGAACATCTAAGTTATGGTTGAGTTATGGTCAACAACATATTCTAGTGAATAACACTGAATATGGTGAATCATTCTAAGTATATTGCGAAGACTGGAGGAAGATGGGCAAAGGCTGCCAGCCTAGTCATATAGAATTTGATACATAATTCTATCAATTGTATAAATAAATGGAAAATACAGGTTTGTGTTTTTAAATGCAAACACTATAAAATGTGAACTTCAAGATTGTTGCAATATTGCCATCTGCTGTAAGGAAAACTAAGCCAAGCATTTCAAATGTATCTTTTGAAGTTGAAAATATCTTATGAATCTCTTTGATGTTTTACAAGACAGCTCCAGTGAGTCTGGATGAAGGTTTCATGCCCATTGTTGTAAGGTTAAAGTTAAAGGCCAGAATTTACATGTGGAAGGTGCTTTATTGCTCTGGTTTCTGCTAGAGTGTATACGTGAAATGCCTTTTATTGTTGTAGTCTCCTGAGCAGGTGTTAGCTAGCACTGTGTTTTCTCTTAAGATTAGCTAAAGATTAGAAAGTTAGATTAAGTGTTTTTCTTTGACATCAGACCTGTCCTACTGTATTATTTTAAGTTTCTGTGCGATCTCTGAACCCTTAGATATATCTGTGGTGTAGTAGTATAGTCTTGTATTTTAATTACTTATTATTAAATATTTTAAAAACCTTTACCTGTGGCTGGTTTATGTAGAGAAGTAGGCTCTAGAGTACATTGCATATTTATAGAGTTCATTGTAGTAGGTCACTCTAATAAGCCTTAGACTGAATAGTCACATTACCAATTGGATAATAATATTGCACAGTAATAACTGGACACCTTTTCAAGGGCCTTTTAGTAGCTGATAATTATTAGCTGGGTGGTGGCAGGAATTACTACCGTATGGTCTGGGTAATAGGGGCACAGCTAGAGAACCTGTGCCAGCCTTTTCCCAGGATGGTCTGTGTGGTTGTCTAACCTCTTCTCAAAGTATGTGTGTGTTGTGTCATCTATTGGGGCAGGGACACGAAGCACTGGATGGACAGAGTGAGTACTGGAGGTTTTAGCTTGCCCAGCTAAGCTGAGACCTGGACCCTATAGCTGTGCCAGTGGGGAGTCTTATTGGGGACATAGCGAGCAAGGGAGCAACCAGCCCCTGACTGACTGTGATCTCTGTGTGCACTTAAGGGAAATTGTACTTTCTTGTGTGTATTAGTTTTCCTTTCCTCTTCTAGGAGACAACCTCCCTGGTGTTAGAGGTGAGGATTGAGGCTTTTTGATTGCTGGGCCAGGGCACGGTCGTCACATATTGGTGGCAGTGGTTGGGATATCCTATCACATATTGGTGCAGTGGTTGGGATATCCTATCACATATTGGTTTGCTGTGGTGGGATCCACATCACATATTGGTTAGTTGGCAAACACTAATTGGTTTGTAGTGGTGTGGGTAGAGCAAATTCCTGTAGCTTATGTACAGTTATCTCTAAAAGTGTTTTGTACTCTAAAACAGCCACGCAGTATATACTCAGAGTTCAGATCACAATTGTTTTATTTCTTTTGAGCAGGCAGCATGTCAGCAGAGGAGTATGGAAAGCTGATAAGGAGCCAGCTGGCGGAGATGTGCCAGGCTAGGGGATTGGTGCATAGAAACCTGGCTAAGGCAGACCTGATTGCAGCCTTGGATACAGCTGCATCAGAAAACAGCATCCTGGAGGACAATCAGACTGACAGTGGAGATACAATATCTTAGGAGAATGGACAGCTCAACCTTTCTGCAGTGGACTTAAAAATCCAGCTGGAGCTAAAGAGACTTGAGTTGGAGGCCAAGCGTATGGAACTAGAAGCAGCTGAGAAAATGAGGAGTCTACAAGCTGAGGAAAATGAATGGCAGAGGAGGCATGAAAGGGAAATGCTAACTCTTTGCCAGAGTCATGGAGGTAATGGGGAAGGGAGTAACCGGACCCCAGAAACACAAAAGGTCAGTAAATTTCTTCCACAGTTTAAAGAGGGGGATAATTTTGATAGCTTCATTCATATGTTTGAGCGGGTAGGTAAACAGTATGAAGTTGACCAAGGGCTCTGGGTATGGTTCCTGACCCCCTTACTCCATAGTAAAGCTGTAACTTCTTTAGCAAAAATACATGACAGACTGTTTTGATTATACTGCTGTAAAAAGACACTTGTTGGAATGTTTTAAGCTAACACCTGAAATGTATAGGAAAAGGTTTTGTGAGCATAGATGCAAGGCAGATGAAAATGTATGTGAATATGTTGTTGAAATGAGCACTTATTTTCATAGCTGGGTGAGTGGATGTCAGGTCACCACTTCTGTAGGGCTGGCATGGCTTTTGGTAAGGGAACAAGCCCTTAGAACTTTGCCCGAGGACATGAGGATCTGGTTAGCTGATAGACAGTGTGCTACTTCAGAGGAGTTGGGGAAGAAGGGAGACCTATACCTAGCAAGCAGGGCAGCCCTGCACAGGAAAGGGACCCCCAGTACTGCTCATGGGACTAAAGGAACCCATGGTGAGCAGCACAGACTGCCCCAACAGAATCCACCAGTAGCAGGGGAAGCCACTAGTCCAGGTACAAATCCAGAAGCTAGGGTTAAATGTTTTGAATGCAACTAGTGGGGCCATGTGGCATATAGATGTCCATGGAGGCAAGGTGGGGAACCAAAGTTGAGGGAGCCAGTACGTGGGAAAGACAAAATGCCAACAGTGGGTTGTCTTGAGACAACAGGGGTATGGAACTACCATCCTGCAGATGTCCTGAGAGGGAAGGATTTGGATGAGGCAGTACTATGTACTTATGCAGTTACATGCAGTAAGACTAGGAGACAAGCATGTGGGTCTGGTAGCCTGGGGGAGATTCAGACAGACTGCATACTTGCAGCCAGGACTACTGAGGTGGTTACTTGAGGGAGTGAGCTACGCTGTAGCAGAGAGACTGAATGTGTGCCACAGCTGCTTGTGGGAACTGATGTTCCCTTGGACAGGGTAACTGGAAAGGTAGAGGTGAGTAGTAGTACCCAGACTAACAGTGAGGCACCACTGTCAGAGGATGCCAGACTTCCTGTAGAAGGGGAGCTGGGAAGGGTTACAAGGACAGACTTGAGACAGGCTCAGCTCTCAGACCCTACATTGCAAGGCCTGAGGCAGGTAGCTAGACAGGCACCTGACTCTCAAGGGAAGGGGGAATCTGTATACTGGAACAAAGGGTTACTGTACAGAGAGTGGACCCCTGAGGGATGGCTAGAAGGTGAGAGTGTACAGCAGTTGGTAGTGCCTAGAGCTTACAGTCTGGCACTTCTAGCCATAGCCCATGATATTCCCTTTGCAGGTCATATGGGCACAAAATGTACAAAGAGGCGTATTTTGCAAAACCTCTATTGGCCTGGAATTTCCATAGATGTAACAGGGTACTGCAGGGCCTGTGAGAAGTGGCAAAAGGTAGGCAAGGCAGAAGACAAGGTGAGAGCTCCTTTGATGCCTTTGCCTGTGATTGAGCAGCCATTTCAGAGGGTAGCTATGGATATTGTGGGTCCTCTGAGTTCCCCATGTTCCACAGGGAAAAAGTTTATCCTAGTGATTGTAGATTTTGCTACACGATACCCTGAGGCAGTGGCTTTGTCCTCCATCGAGGCTGAGAAGGTGGCAAATGCTGTGCTAAAGATTTTCAGCAGGGTTTCCCAAAGGAAATACTTTGTGACAGAGGTGCCAATTTTATGTCAGATCTGCTAGCTTGTCTGTGGAAGTCCTGTGGGGTGAAGCACATGAAGACCACCCCCTACCATCCCCAGACTAATGGACTTATTGATAGGTTAAACTCTGCAATCAAGTCCATGCTACGGGCATTTGCAGATCAGTTTAAGAGGGAGTGGAACAAATATTTGACCCATCTGTTGTTTGCTTACAGAGAGGTTCCCCAGGAATCCACAGGTTTTTCACCCTTTGAGTTGCTGTATGGCCATAGGGTGAGGGGACCTCTAGATTTAATTTGAGATGAGTGGGAAGGTGAGTGTGAGTCTCACAAGGAGTCTGTTGTGGCATATGTCCTGAACCTAAGGACAAGGCTCAGGGAATGCATGAGCCTGGCCCAGGAGAACCTGGCAGAAGTCCCACAACAGAAAATGGTATGGTACGACAGGAATGCTTGAGCTAGAGAGTATGCTGTAGGGCAGCAGGTGATGGTTCTCATTCCTGTCAGACACAACAAGTTGCAATTTGCTTGGGAGGGACCCTACAAGGTGGTAAGAAAGGTAAGTGATGTTAACTACATGGTGGAACTGCTAGGCAGAAGGCAGGGGCACAAATTGTGCCATGTTAACATGATGAAACCTTACCATGATAGGGAGGCCCTTGTGCTGTGCATTTTGCAGTGGATTGCAGGAGGAGTCTGAGAGAGATCTTGTGACTGATCTCCTCAGTGAGGCTCGGGCTGACACCTCGGTGGAAGGGGTAGCAAGGTCCCAGCAGCTATCTTCTACCAAGGTTCGAGAAATCCGAGCAGTGTTGCAGGAGTTTGGGGCATGTTCACCGAGAAACCAGGGAGCACCCACCTGCTGCAGCACCAGGTGGCTACAGGACCCCAAAGGCCTATCAGGCAGGCCCCTTATAGGGTGCCTATTAGAGTCAAACAGCCTCTGAGGGAAGAGGTACAGGAGATGTTGGAACTAGGGGTGATTCAGGAGTCCAAACTCCCTGGGCCTCCCCAGTGGTACTAGTGCCAAAGAAGGATGGCAGCACCAGGTTCTGTGTGGATTACAGGAAATTAAATAGTCACACAGAGGCAGATGCTTACCCCTTACCTAGGACAGATGAGGCCCTAGAGCAGCTGGGTGGGGCTAAGTATCTTACAAATACTGATCTTACCAAGGGGTAGTGGCAGGTGCCTTTGACTCCCAGTGCTATAGAGAAGTCAGCCTTTGTGACTCCTTTTGGCTTGTATGAGTTCACAAAGATGCCCTGTTGGATGAAGAATGCCCCAGCAATGTTCGAGAGGCTGGTAGATCATATCTTAGCAGGAGCAGGAGGGTTTGCCCTTGCTTGTCAGGGAGGTGCTGGGCAGACTACAGAGGGCAGGGTTGACCATTAAGCCGAGCAAATGTTAGGTGGGTATGGCAAAGGTCTCCTACCAAGGACATAGATTGGGGAGTGGTAAGATAAGGCCAGAACCTGTCAAAGTGGAAGCCATTCAGGCATGGCCTGCACCTGTTACCAAAAAGCAGGTGAGGGCATTCCTAGGGACAGCAGGGTACCACAAAAAGTTTGTTCCCAATTATAGTACCATAGCTACTCCCCTCACAGACCTGACAAGGAAGAACAGGCCAGATAAGGTAGTGTGGACCCTATCATGTAAGCAGGCATTTCAGGAGCTTAAGGAAGCTTTGGGAGGACCCCCTGTTTTAGCCAGTCCAGACTATAGCAAAGAATTTGTTGTGCAGGTGGATGCTTCAAACTATGGGGTGGAGGCTGTACTTAGCCAGATTTCTTCAGAGGGAGAAGAGCACCCAGTGGTTTATCTCAGTCGTAGGCTCCAACCCAGGGAGGAATGATATGCAGTGGTAGAAAAGGAATGTCTAGTCATAGTGTGGGCACTACAAAAACTTCAGCCTTATCTGCATGGAAAAAAATTCACTGTGATGACAGATCGCAACCCCCTAACATGGTTAAACAGAGCCAGTCAGCAAAATGCCAAGTTGCTAAGATGGAGCCTGGGGTTGCAAGCATATATGTCAGTGCAGCTCCGCAGTGGGAGTAGCAATGCCAATGCAGATGGGCTCTCAAGACAGGGAATGGGGTGAGGTACACCCAGATAGACCTGACACTCTCAAACGATGTTTCTCAAGGGGCACTTGAAAAACTTGCTTGAGTTCCCTGGGGGAGGATGTGAAGATTGGAGGAAGATGGGCGAAGGCTGCCAGCCTAGTCAAATAGAATTTGATACATAATTCTATCAATTGTATAAATAAATGCAAAATACAGGCTTGTGTTTTTAAATGAAAGAAAATACTGTAAAATGTGAACTTCAAGATTGTTGCAACATTGCCATCTGCTGTAAGGAAAACCAAGCCAAGCATTTCAAATGTGTCTTTTGAAGTTGAAAAGATCATATGAATCTCTATGATGTTTTACAAGTCGGCTCCAGTGAGTCTGGATGAAGGTTTCATGCCCATTGTTGTAAGGTTAAAGTTAAAGGCCAGAATTTACATGCGGAAGGTGCTTTATTGCTCTGGTTTCTGCTAGAGTGTATATGTGAAATGCCTTTTATTGTTGTAGTCTCCTGAGCAGGTGTTAGCTTGCTAAATAATGCAGTTTGTGGCCTGGGAACTCCAGACTAAGTGTCAAAATGATGTAATTTGGGAGGGCCTTAGAGTGCTGTTGGTTAGTATTTAAAAACTATTGTTGAGTGAGAGACAAGAAGCATTTTGATCTTGGACATCTAACCCAGCACTGGTTATGCTTTATGTATGTACGTAGGATTATAGCACTGTGTTTTCTCTTAAGATTAGCTAAAGATTAGAAAGTTAGATTAAGTGTTTTTCTTTGACATCAGACCTGTCCTACTGTATTATTTTAAGTTTCTGTGTGATCTCTGAACTCTTAGATATATCTGTGGTGTAGTAGTATTGTCTTGTGTTTTCATTATTTATTATTAAATATTTAAAAAAAAACCTTTACATGTGGCTGATTTGTGTAGAGAAGTAGGCTCTAGAGCACATTGCATATTTATAGAGTTCATTGTAATAGGCCACTCTAATAAGCCTTAGACTGAACAGTCACATTACCAATTGGATAATAATATTGCACAGTAATAATTGGACACCCTTTCAAGGGCCTTTTAGTAGCTGATAATTATTAGCTGGGTGGTGACAGGAATTACTACCATATGGTCTGGGTAATAGGGGCACAGCTAGAGAACCTGTGCCAGACTTTTCCCAGGATGGTCTGTGTGGTTGTATAATCTCTTCTCAAAGTGTGTGTGTGTGTGTGTTGTGTCAGCTACTGGGGCAGGGACACGATGCACTGGTTGGACAGAGAGGGTACTGGAGGTTTTAGCTTGCCCAGCTAGGCTGAGACCTGGACCCTATAGCTGTGCCATTGGGGAGTCTTATTGGGGACCTGGTGAGCAAGGGAGCAACCAGCCCCAGACTGACTGTGATCTCTGTGTGCACTTAAGGGAAATTGTACTTTACTGTGTGTATTAGTTATCCTTTCTCTTCTAGGAGATGACCTCCCTGGTGTTAGTGGTGAGGATTGAGGCTCCTTGATTGCTGGGCCAGGGCATGGTCGTCACATATATAAAGATTAATGGATGTGTTATGTAACTCCTAATTTGTTTTACTACTCAGCTTCTATTTAGAACCGATATATATTTGCCTGCATAAGAATGATTAATAATTTTCCTCCAGTCAGCCTTCTACTGCACGTAAAATAAAGTGCCATTCATTAACAAATGGTATAAAAGACAAACTCATCTTTTGAATTCGGAGTAAATACATTTCATATCTGATACACATTTATATCCTCAATGATAAAATAAAATTGATGTTACTATTGTTAAGATGTAAGAAAAAAATAGTTCTGCCTGAAAACAGCAACACGTCTCTCCTGCTATACTGTGGATCAAGGATTGTGAACTTGTTATGTACTTTAAATATAATGGCTGCATGACTAAACTTTAGAATATGGAAATATATACATATAAATACAATTCTTCTTAAACAGCAAAATAAATGTAGACGTAGTCCAGAAACAATGTTGCAGCTATCCAGATTGGAGTTTCACCTCAATATATTGACATTTTTTCACTTTTTATTTAGCTGTCTGTCACTGTTAATTGATTTTTATCTTTTCTACTCTTTCCTGAGCTCTCAGTAAAGTGGTATGTTATTCATATCTTCTCCCTGAAGTTACTGCAAAATGTGATACAAATTGCCCTTTCTTATATTCTGTACTTTGCTCTTACAGGGTTAACCAACTTGGGCAATGATATTTTAAGTGACCATTTTAATATTAACAGGACATTGGTCTCCCATAAATACTGAATATAGATCTAGTGGTACTATTACAAGCAGCAAACTACTAAGTAATATACAAATAAATACAAAAATGTTGGAGAATGTATGACACACATCCTTAATAGAGTTATTTAGTAGCTTGAATAGATAAAACTGTCAAAGCTTTTTTCAAATGTAAATTAATAAGCAAGAGACATTTCAGTAAACAATATACTGTATTACTATTACTCTGTTTATGTGCCAGTAGAATTTTAGTTTGTATTAAGGTGGTGCAGCGGTAGCGTTGTTGCATCACAGCAAGAGGTTCTCCTGTTCGATTCTTGGCTTGGGTTGGGAGTGCCTTCTGTGTGGAGTCTACATGTCCTCCTCGCAGTCGAGTGAGCGTTTGAAAGACATGCGTTGAATGGGCGTGCCTTCGTTGAAGGTTGGGTGTCGGGCTGGCAACTCGACATCGTAAAAAAAAAACAACTGCCAATCATTAGTGGACCGGAGTTCCGCTGTAGCGACCCCTAACTGAGAAAAGCCAAAAGACAAACAACATTAAGCAGGTAACCCACCTAATGCTTTATTGCAAGTAGAATTTTGGTTTATATTTGGCTGAAGACCCATATTAATGTTGTAATTATTTCAGGCCCTCACTGGAATGTAAAACAGAAATGCACTGTACATAGAATTTTCAACCTCAGCTGTGGCATTGTTAAGAGATGACTGCAACATACTTGGAGCTCCTGATTCTGTTGGACCTGCCCTCTTATGACTCGACAGTATCACAAGAAGATAGTGGAACAGATGAGGTTAGTGCAGTGATTAAAAAGTTTCACTGTGGTACAGTTAAAGAAGTGAAAGAGGTCCAGCTGTGGTAAATTTACAGAAGTGAATGCGGTCCAGCTGTGGTAAAGTCACAGAAGTGAATTAGGTCCAGCTGTGGTAAAGTTACAGAAGTTAATGAGGTCCAGCTGTGGTAAAGTTACAGAAGTGAAAGAGGTCCAGCTGTGGTAAAGTTACAGACGTGAATGAGGTCCAGCTGTGGTAAAGTTACAGAAGTGAATGAGGTCCAGCTGTGGTAAATTTACAGAAGTGAATGAGGTCCAGCTATGGTAAAGTCACAGAAGTGAATTAGGTCCAGCTGTGGTAAAGTTACAGAGGTTAATGAGGTCCAGCTGTGGTAAAGTTACAGAAGTGAATGAGGTCCAGCTGTGGTAAAGTTACAGAAGTGAATGAGGTCCAGCTGTGGTAAAGTTACAGAAGTGAATGAGGTCCAGCTGTGGTAAAGTTGCAGAAGTGAATGAGGTCAAGCTGTGGTAAAGTTACAGAAGTGAATGAGGTCCAGCTGTGGTAAAGTTACAGAAGTGAATGAGGTCCAGCTGTGGTAAAGTTACAGAAGTGAATGAGGTCCATCTAGAAGGGTTAAGTATTCTGAACATTGTTGAACGTTCCTGAGTAACAGCTTTTTCAGTGTTGTATCGAAGGACTGGTCAGTAACTTCTAACTGGAGTTCTGACCTCCATTTTCCAATAACGGTCCAGAATAGTATGGTCCATTTACAATGAAATTATAATCCTCAGTCTCACTGAGAAACAATAGGCCAGGGTGTTGGAAAAGAGACTTCATCAAGTAGCCTTGTTTAGATGCAATGTGGATTGGATTCGAACTGTGGAACTGTAACTCTTTTCTTCCAGAGATAGCTGCCTCTATGCTCTTTTTTCTTAGCCAATAATGCCACAGAGTCAAGGAGACAGGCTATCCAAGTCATTTTGGTAAGTACTTACGAAGCAACTTAATATGACTTTAGGTAATAGTTGATTTTGAAATGATAAAAGACTAGCTATGAACAGATAGAATTCTAGTTTTAGTAGGTTACATAAGGACAGAACACTGCATGTGTAAAGGTCTATAATAGGCAGTCAGTCTGCTATTAGCAGATGTACAACAGTTTGCACATGGATTCATGATAATTTATCAAAACAATATTTCCCTGATGGAGACTCCAACCACTCCAACTTATTTATACCATCTCCAAGGTCAAACAAATATGGGGAAAGGGCACCAGTTAGCATTTGCTGAAAACAGCTTTTAGCATAGTCTCCCTTACACTGCTGTCAGTCAGCCAGTTCTGTATTTCCCTTGTACATGTAGGTTTATCTACAGTACAAAATTATGCCTGAGTTGCTTTTTTATTTCTTCCATTGCCTTTTCTTTACTCTGCATTTTTAGGCATGGACTGCAGCTTGAAAATGTTCAATGAATCAGTCTATCAAGTAAAAAATATTGTAGTTTAGAAGTATTCCTTTCCCTATGCCCTGTACTTAAACAATAACAAATCTATTTTATTCATGTTGGCAAAGAAGTTTTCAGAACTGTGTGAATTTTATTAAATAAAAAAAAGCCTCAGAAACAAAACCAGAAATGCCAAAAGAAGCCTTTGTGCAAGGGGTGACCCTGGCAATCCCCAGGTGAAATGTTTTACACCAACAGCACTATCATTTAATATATACTACAAACAAGTGCTCCAGGTGACAATCGGCATTCTTTTATCGTATTCATTGTAATATAAGTGATGTAATATCTGCAGTTTGAGGAGATTGCTGGCAAGAAGCAATAAAAATTTCCATCTTCTCTGACAAAAACACAGGCACAGACATATAGGAAAGGGCAAACTGGAAATGGAATGCAGAAGATCCAGACAAGAGGTGGAATGCTAGTAGTTACAAAGTATATTGGTATATTGTGGGATAAATACCAATTCATTCCCAAAGGAAGTCAGCCTTAGGCAATGTGCAGGATTTTGTTTTAATCAATTTGAATATGGCACTAAATGTCATTCTGTAAGGTAAGCCTTTGGGTTTTAATTTTGTTTCATATTACAGTACTCTGAAATAATTTTTGATTTGACATCCGTATATACTTTTGTTGCAAAGGCATAAAGTTCTACAAGTATGTTTTTACACCTCCCAAATCAGGGGTGAATATTTGCTGATCATGAGATGGTTATTTGCAATTCTTTATATTAGTTGCTGTTTCCCTCATACAATATTCTAGAAAATTATCACATCTATTTTATTTATGTTGGCAGTGAAAGAAAAAATGAGAATAGCAACTTATCAAAAACTTAGGCGCTTTTATGTATTGCTTGTATTTTTTATTCTTTGTGTAACTAACCAACTACTTTATAAATATGGCCAGCTTGAATTGTCATTATGTATATGGATATATTATTTGTGAGCTTCAGGTGGGAATCAGAAAATATGTATTTCTTTTCCTAGTAATATTATTAACCATTTTAAATAAAACATTCATCAAATTTTATCTTGGTATGACTGCATTTTAGGTTAGCTACAAAAGTTTGCACACTTCAGAACATTGAAGACTAAATATAAGTTTTACTTGTTCTATTGCTATGACAAGTATGTAATAATGCCTGACAGGGTGGGAATTATTGGGAAATAAGGGACCACCTATGGGCATTTTGAGGCTAGACACCATAGGTGGAGGTATTATCCACCCTGGCAGGTGTTTTTTTTCCCCATATAATATCAATCCTGGAGGCCATTATTGCAGTTAGAAAATGGACTGTTAAACTGGTTTGTATTTGTTTTATTATTTGCATATATATCATTTATATATTTGATATAAAGCAGTTCCTCCTTCTAATGTTTCATAGTTCTTGTAGGATTTGTCACTGCTGTTGGAAGGTGTGTTTTACATCCAAAACAGAAATGTATACATTATGATCCAGAACATGCATTTATATATTATGAAATGTTTTAATGCTCACACAAACATATGCAAACTAAACGTTGAAAAGCCAAACACAAAGTCTTATGCAATTGTAGACACTCAGATGCACACTAATATACACACACACAGACACACACATGCCAATGCACAGATTCACAGACATACACAAAGAAATGTACACGTGTGTGTGTGTGTGTGTGTGTGTGTGTGTGTGTCTGCATATAGAAGGATAGAGAGACAGACAGACACATAATAACTTTATTTTCTTTGTGCATCATATCTGCTATAATTACTGCTGGTTACATTTGTAACTTTATTTTATTTTTATTTTATTTTGAATTGTTAACCAGTCTAGAGCACTGATCTCAGTGGACCCATTTAAGTACCAGCCCAGGGAAAACAGTAGTTACATGGCATAGCGTGAATGACAAAATGCACTATATACAGATATTATATGTGAAGTGAATATCATAGTTGGCTTGAGGGAGTAAAGGCAATAGATACATGACATTATATATACAGTCAATGAAAAAAAACACTATATATTATATACAGTTTAAAAAATACTACGTATTTATCCCATCAAATTTTTCATTTTAACACACAATTGATACTGACAGTCTAATTAATACCAGGGTACTTAGAGGCATTCAACCTAAGCTGCCATTTGAGTTTAGTTTACTATCGTTAGTTCGAACGGCAGAACATTTGTCATTCGAAATAACAAAAACTAAAACCAAAATCAAACATTTTGAGTATATACAATATCACCCCAAAAAGACCGACACATTTGAGTTGACACTGTTGCCAAAAATGTGACATGATAGGCATATAGGAGCTGATGTAAATCAAACTCCTATAACACATATCATGTTTTTGCAGGGGGTAAGCCCCCCTGCACCCCCACACCCCCTGCTACTAATATAGTCTAACTCCAAGATCACACTACAGTGGGGATATGGATGAATTTCCAATTTCCACTGTACCGCGATCTCGTACATATAGTCAAACACACTTATGTGAATGCACTACTGCATTCACATCAACTATCCAATACACTTGTCATTTTGCAAACAACATTTTGATGTTCTGCAGCATTACTGCCGACAGAATGTCATTCACACAAATGACAGTAAACCTTTGAGTTCACATATAGCTAAATGCTCAGCTACAGTCCTACCCTGTAAATCATTACCAATTTGTTGTATAACCAAAAAACAAAAAACATGGTCATTGTGAATCTCTAGGTGCCTATACAGAGCATTAGTCTTCTTCTCATTTTTATGTCTTGTAAAGGATCATTCCTTCCCTAAAACATCTACAGGTCTTTCCAATACAAAAATACAGCGCATTTTAAACACTTCGCCATATAGACCACATTTTTACTCTGGCAATTATAATGCCTGTTAAGGGCAAGTAAACCTCTCCGCCCTTGAAATTCACATTCATTAAAAGGGCATGAAAACCCAGATTCATTTTGTATCTGGCCAGTGGAGGACTAAGCTTACCTCTGGGCTCTTTTCAAACCATAGGCTCCTAACACATTTTTAAGGCCATGCATACATACATATATGCATTCTTTGATTCACCTTCCTGATTGTATTAAATTATATTCCTTGTATAATACAGCACCACTTGTTAGAATGTATTTTAAATTTGTAGTTTTGAACAGTCTTCTAGGAAGCAATGAAACAAAATGTATGAACCAATAATGACAAAATCACCAATTTCAGAAAATTTCCATAAAAGGCCACTCAAACTTTTGCCATTACAATCCACCAATCTCAGTAAATATGCAAAATCTCTACAGATGTAAAGTCATTTAAGTAATTCCACATTAAAGGGATCTGTAACTAATGAAGAGGTTGCTGCTAGCAAACAACTTTATATTTCATTGTTTCATCTACAAATAAAGTGCCTGTTGCCCTTGAAGAATAAATTGCCTATGTTACATTAAAAAATGATAAGCTAGCAATATTGCAATAGGGAATGGATGGCAAACTCATAACAGGCTCATCATAATTACTAGGTAACTCCTCCAGAGGAGGGCATTCACAGGACTGCAGCAACCACGCCCTTTAAAGTACAATACAGTACAGTATTAGCGATCCATCTGCATACTGTGGGAGTAGAACACAGCCTTCCACATCAAAAGTAAGCATGCTACCTGCTGTGCTACTAACAATGCAAATAGACTTGGCATAAGCAGCACTAAACTTCTCTTCCCCTGAAGCTCTTGCCTCCTTGTAAAGTCCACTTGACACAACTAAATCTTTCAACTTCACAGCAGAAGAAATCTGGAAAAAGCCAACATTTATTTGGGGGAGGGGGCAAATGCCCATAACCAGGGACACATTTTAAATGTTGCTTGTATAATCTTAGAGAGTTGCTAAAATAGTGCTTTGTGTTACCATGTGTTTCCTATAAAGAAAGGAAGACTGAAACTTAAAGGGCTATCATTATTTAGTGAACTCACTTCTCAGTGATTTGCCAGAAAACCACAAATTTTAAGAGGAATAGACCAAATGTATGAGACACACACACACACACACACACACACACACACACACACACACACACACACACACACACTTTCATAACAGAACACTACTTCCTTAATGAATCAGCAGAGCAGCAAGAGAACACACACACACAAAACCTCGGGAACAAAGCAAAACCTTTCATAAGAGAATACTTGTATCTAAAAGAAGCACACTAACTCCTAAATGAATCAACAAAGACAGATCAGCAAGAGAGCACACACAATACCTTTGGGGCAAACCAAGAGAACACACACACAATACCTCAGGGCAAACCAAAAGCCTTGTACCTAAATGAAGTAAAACTCTCCTTACTGTAGGTGTTGACTCTGGTAGCAGGCTGTATTTAAATTCATGTTATGTCTGCTGGCAGCAAAGATATGATCAGGAACATAGTTCTTCCTTGTTCTTTTGTGTTTAAATTGCCTTTAGCGTGCAACGCACGCATGAGTTCCCAGTTGGGTCCTCCGTAAAGAAAACCTCCATGGAGTTTTTGCCTTTGTTGTTACAGTTCTTGCAGCTGTAAAACTGGGGGGAGGGTGCTCCCTCCTCCTTGTCTATGGTTTCAGTGCCTATGGTTTGGGATCAATGATTGAAAAAGAGTGGTCTGTGCAGTACAGCCTTGCTTGGCAGGTTTGGAGGACAGAACATGAGTGGTTAAGATATCTAAGGTTGCATTTTGGTGCATCGCTGAATAGTCTGGAATCTAGTGGAGGGAAGGTGTCATTCTTGATAAGTTTAAATAACTGAGAGATAAGGAGAAAGTCATCACATTGTTTCACAGGTAGCCATTTAACTTTTTCAATGGTTATGCAGTGGTGGTCATTTCATGAGGAGATAGTGATGACATTTGAAATAGATTGAATGGCAGATAAATTTCTTTCAGAAGCTGCAGCAATTAGCGGAAGATGGTTTTCTATCTGAGCCAGCAAGATGCCTTTACCTATGGCATTTCTACTGGATCTAGGTAGAAAAAGGGACATTCTTTTTGCTCAGAATAGGAGAGAGTTTACTTTTTTCTGTGTGTGTGGGTTGGGGATCCACATGGAGTTAGAAGTTTAGGAAGGGGTCTTACCAAATCCCTGATAGTGGTAGCATTACTGGAGGAATAACAAACTGACTAGGGGTGTTATAAGGTCTGACGTTAAAGGTAGAGGGACTCTTCACCACTGGAAGGCCCATTATTTTTTCAATAACGATGGAGGGCATTACTGTGCTTCAAAAATGGGATATTTGTTAAATGTTTTTTCTTTTTTTAAGTAATACAGTTCCTCTACATAGTGTTTCATAGTTGCTCTAAGATATGTAATTGCTGTTGGAGGATGTATGTTCCATCCAAAGAATACATAATGCATTTAATGCCTACAGATACAGGTGCACACACACACACACACACGCACACACGCACACACGCACACACGCACACACACACACACACACACACACACACACACACACACACACACACACACACACACACACACACACACACACACACACACACACAGAGTTTCAGAGTTTCATATATAAATACATGTAAAGAAAATCATATCCACCCACACATATAGGAAGACAGACATACACACACACACACACACACACACACACACACACACACACACACACACACACACACACACGTACGCCCAACACTTACAAGTACTTTCTTGAGTGTCTACACCTCAGATGTCTCAGAGGTCTCATTGTGTTCAAAGGAAATTATCTCCTCCTCCTGCATACTTCTCCACTGTCCTTTATTTTGTAGAGTGCCCATAATTTTGTTTCATGTTTCTGCTTTGAGTTTTAAAATATGTCTGTTTTCATACTTCTTATTGTTCAGAAAGCACATTTCGATGCAAAACCTTTTGCTCTATCAACTTCTTAAGCGAATATTGGTATACAAATAATATGCAGCTTGTGGATGAAACCTGTGAACCTGGACCAATGTCTGAATCAGTCTTCACAAGCAAATGGTATGCAACAGCAGACAACTGAATAGAAAAAGTTGCTTACATTTCAACAAATATGAACAAACTTTACTGGATGTGTTGGAATCACTGTCTTGATAGAAAGCAGAATTCTGCATTGCTAACTTCTGACTTGGCATGGAAACAGAAATCAAGCTATACTGTGAAGACATAATTTATTATTTGAGAATGTACTTAATTATTATGATTAGCTAGTAATTGTTTATGGAAACTGCTTTTGACTGTGCTTACTCAAGAATGTAATAATCTTCTAATCAAGTTTTTTTAATTACAGCTTAACAAAATTAATTTCAAATTCATTTACAATGGTAATTTTAATAAGGAAATTAATTATAGTGCATAGAAAGATATAAAGCAGAACTTGAAGTTGAGCCTTTATGACAAAATAAAACACCAGGAAAATTTGTAACTATATAAAACTTATCAGAAAATGCTACTAACTTAGTATTATATTGCTTCTCTTAAAATAACTTGATTTTAAACAACTTGCTTAACAATAAGTGCAATTAGTTACATGAATATTTTACAATGTTGACAAATGAAAACTAAACAGAAAAGTGTATCTTTAAAATTAACTGATGACATAGCTGCCCAGTTCAGTGACTTAGCTGGATGGCACATCTTATGAAAGGTGGCAGCTATGTGCTAAACATTACACATTCAGTGAAAAGTATGACTGTTTAGCAATTAGTCTCTGCAGCTTTGATAGATGACTGTTGTGAAAGTGGGTGCTGATCTGAGATCTTGGTATATAATTGCAAAGGGAACAAAATACGACTGGCATGTATTTTTTTGTATTAAGTTTCAGCCAGGCAGGTTCGGCAAAATGTAAGTACAGTTCAATTTCCTCCAAGATAGAGCTGCAGAATTTACAAATGGCATAGACTAAATTCCAAATGAAATGCCTGTAATATAGAAGTTTGCATAATTGGAAATTGTGGTGGTAGTTAGCAAGTGTAATTGTTACAATGAATGAATGACTGACAGATTGAAAATCACTTGGGTGCAACAGTTTTGAAGGTCTGTATTCTGAATAATTCAGTAGAGGGAGTTCTTACTTCAGAATGTGTGAATAAATAGTAAATTGTTTGAAGGAATGGTGAAACTTCAGAAAAGGAAAAGCAATAATCTTAAAAGTTATAAGCTAACTTTAACATCTAATATTCCTTTGCTTTTCTGCTCTATGCATATTCATCAGGGAGAAAAAAAAAAGCTTAAAATGCAAAAATCTAATTAGTCAAAAAGAACTTATTCCAGCTACCATGACAAGCAAACCCTATCATTATTTACTTGAATATGACCGCTCATTAGTAATTTTATTAAAACCATGCTTACTTTTTCCATGGACTCTTCATTTGGACACAGCACAGTTAAAGTAAAAGAATTTAAACCTTACTAGACAACTTCTCTTTTGATGGTGTAACAACAGCTAAAATTATACTTGGATAAATTTGACAATTTGTGTCCATCAACAAAGTTTTTGCAGAATATCTTGTAGGACAAAAATAGGTTGTAAACATCTTGGATGAGTATATTTAAAAGCTTACTTCTGATAAATGAATGAATGAATGAATGATGTAATGAAGAAATTACCAATATAGAAAACATAAAATAAACAGAAATCATTTTCAAAATACCAAGAAGTAACATGTAGTGTGTGTGTGTGTGTGTGTGTGTGTGTGTGTGTGTGTGTGTGCGTGTGCGTGTGCGTGTGTGTGTGTGTGTGTAGGAAAAATGTTACTGCATCTCGTTTACATTAATGCTGTGTGATATAGTTCCCATGGGTATGAGTGGAGAAGGCATGTTGCTATATGGAGCAGGACTGTCATATCTAGACATACCCACAAGCCTGGAGTTTCATGCTTTTACCCTTGTGGAACATGCACAACTTGTCAACATAGTATCAAAATAAAAGCATTTCTGCCTTCAGAGGTACACAAAACATTTGATATTTTATAGTTTATTGCCTGCAACAGTGACAATATTATATGCCTAGCCACCTGCATCTGTGTTATTCTATGTTGGTAAACCCACCAAATCTTTCCTGGAGTAAGTAAACACTTGTCCAACATGCCATTTTCTCCACTGTAGTGCTATCCCAGAATTGGTATATATATATATATATATATATATATATATATATATATATATATATATATAGAGAGAGAGAGAGAGAGAGAGTTCTCAACTACGTATCTGCTGTGTGCATGTATAGGATTACTCTTATAATACTTTATGTCCCATTTTCACTGCTAAATGCTTTATTTAACAGTAATGATGCTATCTGATGCAATTTGCCTTTTCTGTTAGTAAGCCTTCTCCTCGGGCATGACAAAATGAGACAATGTTCTATATGTTGTTGTCTTAGTAAAGCATGAGTTCAAATCCTTGATTATCTGCACATTGTGCATGAATGGTTGTCTACCATCACACTGATGACTGCATTATGCATCATGTGTATTTGGGCATTTCTAGCATCAAGCAATGCTGTGTTCCAATGCAAATGATTGTACCACTGCTTTAACTGAACTATAGGCACAGATGTGCCTTGCAGCAATAAGATGATGTAATGGCTTCAAATACTTATATATCTCCTGTGGCACATTCAGTCTTCACAATATCATGTAGCTTCTGTAGTCACATAGGTAGGTGTTTAAACCCACAGCGAGTGACTATAATCCTTGTCTGTCAATATACTGCTATGTATGAATGACATCTACCACAATTGCAATGTGTACAGTTACAGAGGGAATACAGTACAACAACTCATTTATAAATGTTATCAAACTGGTACCAGTGGTATGGAAATGCAGCACAAGAACCCATGTAGAAATGCTATCAAACTGGTACCAATGGCAAGGGAATGCAGTACAATAACCCATTTATAAATGCTATCAATCTGGTACCAGTGGCATGGGAATGCAGTACAAGAACTCATTTATAAATACTATCAAACCGGTACCAATGGTATGGGAATGCAGTACAAGAACTCATTTATAAATGCTATCAAACCAGTACCAATGGTATGGGAATGCAGTACAAGAATTCATTTATAAATGCTATCAATCTGGTACCAATGGTATGGGAATGCAGTACAAGAACTCATTTATAAATGCTATCAATCTGGTACCAGTGGCATTGGAATGCAGTTCAAGAACTCATTTCTAAATGCTACCAAACTGGTACCAATGGCATGGGAATGCAGTATAAAACTCATTTATAAATCCTATAAAACCGGTACCAATGGTATGGGAATGCAGTACAAGAACTCATTTATAAATGCTATCAAACTTGTACCAATTGCATGGGAATGCACTGCAACAACCCATTTATAAATGCTATCAAACCGGTTCCAATGGCATGGGAATGCAGTACAAGAACTCATTTATAAATCAAACAAGTACCAATGGTATGGGAATGCAGTACAAAAACTCATTTATAAATGCTATCAAACTGGTACCAATGGTACGGGAATGCAGCACAAGAACCCATTTATAAATGCTATCAAACTGGTACCAATGGTATGGGAATGCAGTACAAGAACTCATTTATAAATGCTATCAATCTGGTACCAGTGGCATTGGAATGCAGTACAAGAATTCATTTATAAATGCTATTAAACCAGTTCCAATGGTATGGGAATGCAGTACAAGAACTCATTTATAAATACTATCAATCTGGTACCAGTGGCATTGGAATGCAGTACAAGAACTCATTTTGTAAATGCTATCAAACTGGTACCAAAGGTATGGGAATGCAGTACAAGAACTCCTTTATAAATCCTATAAAACCGGTACCAATGGTATGGTAATGCAGCACAAGAACCCATTTATAAATGCTATCAAACCAGTACCAATAGTATGGGAATGCAGTACAAGAACTCCTTTATAAATCCTATAAAACCGGTACCAATGGTATGGTAATGCAGCACAAGAACTCATTTATAAATGCTATCAATCTGGTACCAGTGGCATTGGAATGCAGTTCAAGAACTCATTTATAAATACTATCAAACTGGTACCAATGGTATGGGAATGCAGTACAAGAACTCATTTATAAATGCTATCAATCTGGTACCAGTGGCATTGGAATGCAGTTCAAGAACTCATTTATAAATACTATCAAACTGGTACCAATGGTATGGGAATGCAGTACAAGAACTCATTTATAAATGCTATCAATCTGGTACCAGTGGCATTGGAATGCAGTACAAGAACTCATTTTGTAAATGCTATCAAACAGGTACCAATGGTATGGGAATGCAGCACAATAACCCATTTATAAATGCTATCAAACCGCTACCAACCATATAAGAATGCAGTACAAAAATTCATTTATAAATGCATCAAACCAGTACCAATGGCATGAGAATGCAGTACAAGAACTCATTTATAAATGCTATCAAACCAGTACCAATGGTATGGGAATGCAGTACAAGAACTCATTTATAAATGCTATCAATCTGGTACCAATGGTACGGGAATGCAACACAAGAACTCATTTATAAATGCTATCAATCTGGTACCAGTAGCATGGGAATGCAGTACAAGAACTCATTTATAAATGCTATCAAACTGGTACCAATGGTATGGGAATGCAGTACAAGAAATCATTTATAAATGCTATCAAACCGGTACCAATGGTATGGGAATGCAGTACAAGAATTCATTTATAAATGCTATCAAACTTGTACCAATTGCATGGGAATGCACTGCAACAACTCATTTATAAATGCTATCAAACCAGTTCCAATGGCATGGGAATGCAGTACAAAAACTCATTTATAAATGCTATCAAACTGGTACCAATGGTACGGGAATGCAACACAAGAACTCATTTATAAATGCTATCAATCTGGTACCAGTAGCATGGGAATGCAGTACAAGAACTCATTTATAAATGCTATCAAACTGGTACCAATGGTATGGGAATGCAGTACAAGAAATCATTTATAAATGCTATCAAACCGGTATCAATGGTATGGGAATGCAGTACAAGAACTCATTTATAAATGCTATCAAACTGGTACCAATGGTATGGGAATGCAGTACAAGAAATAATTTATAAATGCTATCAAACCGGTACCAATGGTATGGGAATGCAGTACAAGAATTCATTTATAAATGCTATCAAACTTGTACCAATTGCATGGGAATGCACTGCAACAACTCATTTATAAATGCTATCAAACCAGTTCCAATGGCATGGGAATGCAGTACAAAAACTCATTTATAAATGCTATCAAACTGGTACCAATGGTACTGGAATCCAACACAAGAACTCATTTATAAATGCTATCAAACCAGTACCAGTGTTATCGGAATGCAGTACAAGAACTCATTCATAAATGCTATCAAACTGGTACCAGTGATATGGGAATGCAGTACAACTCATTTATAAATGCTATCAAGCCAGTACTAATGGCTTGGGAGTGCAGCACAAGAACTCATTTACAAATGCTGCTACTACATTTGTGACAAACCTCTCCATTTCTTTGCGCAAAAGTTCTGGATAACGCCAAAAAGAATCAGGGACAACTGTACAAGGCCTGGGGGAAATTTCTAAACATTATAATTCACTTAAAATTTAATACAATAACATGATTTGCATCAACATTCATTTTACAAACAATACAAGCTATGAAACTTTAATGTCTGGCATTGTTGACTGATTGTAAATCTTGTAAGTTTACCATAAAATTCAAATAATTTATATGGGAGAAGGACAAAAATATTAGGGATGGTCTGCAAAAAAGAAATAATTCACACGTGTATTTTGGCTTTTGTGGTTATAGATAAAGAACTGAATATCTCAGCATGTCATTGCTTAGCTGCAGCAAGCAATTTGCTATAGTTGCAGCATTTTTTGGTCATCTTAGTGAAGAGTCTTTATTTGCTCTTCCACATATAGTTGGGGGGAGGTGCCAGTTAGCAGAGCTGCACAAGGCACCTGATGACCAAGATATGGTTCTTGGAAAGAAATTACCTGTAGAATGGTAATTACATCATGAACCCTGCTGTAGAATAGTAATTATATTATAAACCTTGATGTTAAGGGGGGAGGCTGGTTAAAGAATGCATATTTTACTGATTTTGTATATGGGTAAATGGATTTATTAGCATTCAGTCGAAACTTGCCATACCTGTAATAGATATTAGAAATAGATAAGGCAACCAGGTGGGTAAATTGAAGAAATTGGAAATGGATTAATAAAGAGAGGGTGCATGAACACCCTGGTTTAAACATTATAAGAAGTGGGAACAATGAAATTGAAAGACTTTAGAGATACTGAGCTAAGGCAGAGTACCATGTACATAAGAATGAAATAAAGAATGATGAATTTGTGTATGTAATATAGAACAGAAGAAGGCAGATTTGTACTGCAGTTCTCATCTGTCAACCTCTTAAAGCAAGAAATCTCAACAAAGCTATAAACAATGGATGGTCAAAGGCCCAAAAATAGGGACAATTTTTAAATATTGTTCTTACAAATAGAAAGTTGATAGAATAACAAGTTTTGCATTAGCATTCATTTTCTAAATGGTATGAAGTCTGAAACTCAAATACCACTTATTATTTTCTGACATTAGTCATCAATGCTTTGCAATGGTTTGCCAGAAAACCAAAATGTTATGAGGAACAGGCCAAAAATATGAGACAAAAATCTGGGCATTCTGCAAAAATCTGTACAGTTAAAAGGTATGACAGTTGTATGAGGGTTTTTAGTGTGTACATCATGGTAAATTAACATGCTATATAAGCAGTGAGAGAGTCAAGGAGGGGGATTAAGCTGTTTTCTTAACGAAATACTTATGTGCCATTACGAATGCGTGACATATCATTAGGGATGTATGTTTACTAACTCATCAATAAGACTGAAAACAACTAGTCCTTATGAATGGATTTAAATAGGTGATCATCACTGAGTAAATTGCATTATTATAGAGTAATGTATTATAGAGTAAGGACTGCGGTGGTGGTGCTGCGGTAGCATTGTCTCCTCACAGTTAGAAGCTGCCTGTTTGATCTTCAGTTAGAGCGTCTGTGTGAAAAACATTCTCTAAAGTGGACAACACAGGGGAACAGCTGCAAATTTAGATATGTTAGACTGTAGAAAATTATAATACATTTTCTGTGCCAAATGAATTTCATTCTGTTCCCATTAACAGCCTCATTCATTTTAGATAAAGTCTCAGAAAAGGAAAAAATTCTTCAGAAGGGAAAACTGAAGCCATATATTCTTCATAAGCAGAATAATCAGGTTCAGAAGAAATTCCAGAGGGACAACCATCCCCCTGTAATGCCCATTGTTCAGATTGAAAATCCAGTTCAGTTAGGGAGAGAGAGCTTGTTTTCTTTTCTTGCCTAATGAAACAGAAGGCAAGGAAAATTATTCAATGGAACTAGAAACAGGAGTCTGCAAGCCTTTCATACTATATTCACTTTTCCTGGAAAACTCCAGTAGGTGTACTAATCCTGAATGGAGGTTCTCCTCTCACAGCTAGGTGAAGAACCTTCACCTATTGCTTCCCTTGAGACCAACAGGAGTGGTTCTCCCTTGCCCACTAAGGGCATCTCAACAGTCACATAGGATATGGCTATCCCCTAGTGAGTGCATTTGCTACACCAAGATGACCAGAAGAAAAAGATAGGCAGCCCAAGAAGAAAGTAGTGGCCACAGCAGAGTTACCCAGCAGCAACCTAGCTATAACTGGAGTCAGCCTGACACCAAAAGACTCCTTAACAACTTTCTTCTTCCAGAATGGGGAAGGCAAAACTACTAAGACAGATGGTTGCTCCACAGGTAAGCCAAGAAAGAGTCAGATAACAGAGGCTGGACAAGCTGATAACCGGTAAGGCAAGGGGTACTGTGGTAAGTAAACCATTTTCCCCCACAAGCACACTGTCCTGCCCCATACCAATACACAAAACCAGAGTAAAATTTTAGTCAAAAAAAAATCTTACACAGAAAATGTGCACATAAGCATTTACATATAACAATGCCTTAGAAATGCAATGATGTTCCTAAAATAAAATGTTTCCTAGCAAATCAACATATTTCAGATATAGAAACACAACTTTTACAGAGAAATATATTTATACATATATATATATGCTCTGGGTTTAGAGTAAAGAGGCAAATGATAATGCTTTGTAAAGGTGTGAATAGAACTCCAAGTAGCAGCCTCTAGAATGTCTTTGGTTGGTACTCTCCTTAGAAAAGCTGCTGAAGTAGCTGCAGCCCTGGTGGAATGAGACCTAATGCCCTTGGGCATAGGTTTACCATGTGTGTAAGTAGCAGAAACGGATGCAGTGGCTTATCCACTTTGAAATTGTCTGCTTTGAAATAGCCTTGCCTTCTGATCCTGCAGCATTTGTCACTAGTAATTGCTCAGTTTTTGTTATAACTTTAGTCCTGCTTAAGCAGAATCTTAGTTGTCTGTGTACGTCCAAGGAATGCAGAATTCTCTCCCCCTTGTTCTGCTGATTTGGATAAAAGGTTGGCAGATGAATTGTTTGGTTAAGAGTCACACTGGAAACTACCTTAGGCATAAAAGTAGGATTTGTCCTCAGAGATATGCTGTCTGGGTAAAATATGATAAAAGGCTCTATAGCCATGAGGGCCTGTAGCTCTGAAACTCTTCTTGCTGAAGTAATTGCTAGAAGCAGAGCTGTTTTCCATGATAAGAACTTTATATCAGCGGTATCAACTGGTTCAAATGGAGGCAGGGTGAGCTTTTCCAACACATAATTGCGGTCCCATGCAGGCAATGGTGATCTTCTAGGAGGCCTTACATTTTTGGCTCCTCTGAGATACTGCTTTAGTAAAGGATGAGAAAAGATTGGTGGCTCTGTATTGTAATGAGCCAAAATGGCAGAGGCATGGATTTTAATTGATGAAAAAGATAGGCCGTTGTCAAGCATCTCAGTTAAGTATTGTAATATCTGAGGAATATTTGGTTCTGCTGTATCAGTTCCTTGTGCTTGATTCCAAGCACAGAATCACTTCCATTTGTCAGCATAAGATTTTCTAGTACTAGGCATTCTGGCTTCCAAAATGCCATCCATCACAGCTTTACTGAGAGGTTTTGTTTGTATGACTAAACGATCAGCCATGCTGCCAGGTTCAGAGTTTTTAGTAGATTGTACAGGATCTGACTGTTTTGCTAGGACAGTAGTTGTGGTCTTTGAGGCAAGGTCCAAGCTGGGTTTTGAGACAAGTTCCTTAGGATTGGGTACCAGTATTGGCGGGGTCAGTCTGGGGCAATTAGTATCATCTTTGGTTTCTCTTGTTTGACTTTTAGGAGGACCTTGGGGAGAAGAGGCAGAGGAGGAAAGGCGTAAACTGATAGGTTTTTCCAACTGAAGGATAGGGCGTCCACTTTCCATGCTTGTCTGTGATAAGTCCTTGTGCAGAATCTTTTCAATTGATAATTTTGAGGAGAGGCAAATAGATCTATGTCTGGGCTCCCCCATTTCTCTGTTATCATGCTGAAGTCTTGTGGATTTAGTTTCCACTCGTGAGGGTCCATAAGGTTTCTGCTTAAATCGTCTACCAGAGTGTTTTGTTTCCTGGCAGGAATTGAGCTTGAAGATGTATTTGGTAGGTAAAAGCTGTGTTCCACAGTGCCATGGCTGATCTGTAGAGGGGGCAAGAGTGTGTGCCCCCTTGCTTGTTTATATACCACATGACTGTGGTGTTGTCAGTCTTTATCAGTACTTGTCCTGGATGAAGTAAGTCCTTGAAGGCTGTTAAGGCATTTTGAACAGCTAGCATCTCTTTCTGGTTGATATGCAGATGCATTTGTTTTGGTGACCATATGCCCTGAATGCATCTTTTTGCCATGTGGGCCCCCCAGGCATAATCTGATGCATCTGTTGTCATGGTTTGGTTGGCAGGGGGTAGAGTGAATGGCCATCCCATGTTTTGGTGACATGCTTTTTCCCACCATAGAAACTCCTGTTGCAGGCAGGGAATGAGAGGAATCATTGTTTCCAGACTGTGACAATGCTGACTCCATAAACTTTTTAGGTACCATTGAAGTTTCCTCATATGCAGTCTTGTATATGGAATCTGTAGTATGCAGGCTGCCATGAAGCCTGGGTTTTTGATGCCATCAGTTTGAAGTAAGATGTCAGTTGCCTTTGCTTGTCTGGCGTGAGGTAAGCCATCTGGGCAGTTGTATTCAAGCTTGCACCCAGGAATGTTATCTTTTAAGAGGGTACCAGTTGTGATTTCTTTTTGTTTATTGTGTACCCTAGGCATGTTAGAAGCCTTTTCACAAACGTCAGGTGTCGAAGAAGAATGTCCTTGTTCTTTGCTTGAATGAGACAGTAGTCCAAGTAAGGGTATATTTATATACTTCTTTGTTTGCAAAATGCAATTACTGGTGCCAAGCACTTTGTAAAGACCCTGGGCGCATTAGATAAGCCAAAGGGCAGTGCAGAGAATTGGCAATGCATTAAGCCAGCCTTGAATCTGAGGTATCTTCTGCACGACTGTCTTATTGGGACATGCAGGTATGCCTCTTTTAGGTCTAAAGTCACCAGCCAAGCATTCTTTCCCAGCATGGGCAGAAGTTGCTGCAAAGTCAGCATTTTGAATTTTGGAATGTCCAGGTATGTGTTCAAAATCGATAAATCCAGTATTGGCCGCCAGACCTTGTCCTTTCTGGGTACCAAGAACAGTCTTGAGTAAAAACCTTGTCATTTTTCCTGTTCTGGTACTGTCTGAATGGCCCCCATATCCATGAGGGACATAACCTGTTTCTGTGCCTCTGCCCATTGATTTTTTATCAGATTTGGCTAACCATTTGCCATTGGTAGAGTGTGGAAATGGAATCTGTATCCCTGTGATACAATGTTTAGTACCTACTTGTCCTGAGTTATTAACTGCCAATTTTGAGCAAAAAGTGCTAATTTTCCCCCTATGGGTGATGCCAAAAGATAAGTGCTTGGTGAAGGCAGAGGGGAAGTCATTGGGATTGCTTTCTGTAGGTTTGTGCTTTATCTCCTCCAGATTTGGAGGTGAAGCGCCCCATTGCTTTGACCTCTATGAATCTTGCACCTGGTATCTGGAACCCTTAGGGCATCTGGATTTGCCCCATTGAGCTCTGTCTGACACAGGAAAGGACCAATTTTTGGTAGGTCAGTGTCTACTAAATCTTGGTGGCTGCACTTGTAGGAAGTCTTTAACAGTTTGCATAGGCTTAGCTTTGTCTTCCATTTTCTTTAAAACCTCTTCTGCCTTAATACCAAACAGAGAATCATGCTGTAAAGGTGCATCTAGCAATTTAGCTTTAACATGATCAGGTAAATTTTGTTCCTTTAACCAGGCATGCCTCCTAATCACAGATCCACTAACTGCGGCCCTGCAGGAGGCCTCTAAGAAATCAAAACCATATTGCAAAGTATGCTTTCCAACTTGCTCAGCTGCATGCAATAATTCCTGCAATTCTTTATTTTCTGCACATTCTGAAATCAACATCATTTTCTGTTTCAGTGATCCCATAACATGTTGTTGGTACTTAAGCATATACAATTGACAGTTTAAGGCCCTGATTGCCAAGGTTGCTGATGTATAAACCTTTTTTCCCCATCTGTCCAGTGCCCTTGAATCTCTGTCAGAGGGGGTAGGATTTTTTGCTGTTGAGGCCTTAACTCCCTTTGGACCCTGTGAAATAGTTTCAGGATCAGCAGCAGGGTTTCTAAATAAAAATGTATGTGAGTCAGGGACCCTGTAATATCTGTCAGGCTTACTGGGAGCTGGAGGTAAGGAGTCAGGTGACAAGCTTGACTCCAAAAATACATCATCCACAATGTCTAAAACAGGGGGAATGGCTAAAGGCCTCTGCTGAGGGAGAAGAAGGAAATCCCTGAGCCTCTTTTTTGATTCTGAGAAGTCTTGACTCTCCCAGTGAAAATGCTCCCTCAAAGTATGCAAGGTTTCTCCAAATGAATAATACTCAGGAGGAGATGCAGATGGAACAGACTCCTCAGCATCAGAATCATCATAGGGAGGTATAGATAATTCCTGATCAGAAGAGGAATCAGAAGAAATAGAAATCTGATCTGAAGATTCATAATCAGTGTCTTGCCTAGGCCTCTTATCAGGAGGGGGATGGGTACCCCTGATCAAGGTAATAAGGACTTCAGCCATTTTGATCATCTAATTTTTAGGCATAGAGGCCTGTCCACGTGGCTCATGCATCAGTTTTTTAGGTTTAGAAGTTGCTTTTGTCTTTGGTTTTGCAGCTGTCGTTCTGTTTGATATACAAATGTTGAGGTCTGAAAACACCCTCAGAAGCTGGTGCCTGCTCAGCAGCTCCGGACCGAACTGAGGGAGATACATCCATCGGTCCGATACCTTGAGTATCTTGCAGCATGCCGGACTCCACATGGGTATCGGTAGAGGCCTGCGACTCGAAGGTAGCGGGTATCAGGGGCTGCAAAAGCACCTCACTGAGTACCGGCGAACCGGCGACTGGCTTAGGAGAAGCTTCGTCATCGGTTTTGGATCTCGACTGCCTTTCTCTGCCCTTTTCTTTGCATTTTTTATGTACTCCGGTAGTCGGATTGCTATCTGACGACAATTCTGGGTAGTTAAATCTGTTTCCAAAATACTTTGATGCAAAAATATACCGACGCTTAATAGTGCGTTAGTTAAATCTAGCACAAAACCGACAGCCAGGTACATTGTGATGAGTGCCTAGGCAAGGAATGCAGTATAAATGGAAATCCTTATGAGGAATTTGCTTCCCACAAGTAATACAATTATTAACTTTTTCTGATATCGGTAAAAAGCAAGAAAAAGGTTTCCCCAATGGGGTACTTAGCTTTAGTGAAGACTTCGGTTCTGAAACTCAAACTCGAATATTTCAGTAGTCGGCCGACCGGCACTTGCGAAAGGGTTCTGCTTCGGGCACCACATGGCATGAAAGACTAAAGAAAATGGTGTTGGCTGCATGTTTTATACCCCTGATGACCTGACATCATGGAAGAGGAGACAGCAACTGACGCAGGACCCAAGACTTTGGAATTCAGGCCGACTGAGGGCAACCTGCCAGCAGATTACCCAAATGTAATGACTGCAACAGTGAAACACGAAGAACATCTAATAACAAAATTTACTCAAGCAATAAACTCGCACTGGAAAGTAATAACAATCAAAAGAAAACTAAATGACCAAGTGGCTGTAAGACTCCAAAAAACTTTATTTTACAGTTAAGCACTTTCATCTAATAAATGTATTTAGATATCATCAAAACCAGTACACTCTTATTATCACCTTTTGATATGTTGTATAACTGCTGATGTTGTTGTTGTTCTTTCGGCTTTTGCCGGTTATGGGTTGCCACAGTGGAACTCCGGTACGCTTATGATTGGCAGGGGATTTTTATGGTGCCAAGGTGCCAACCCGACACCCAACCTTCAACGAAGGCATGCCCATTCACGCATGTCTTTCGAATGTCAATCGACCGCGGGCAGGACATGCAGACTCCACACAGAAGGCGATCCAGCCGAGAATCAAATGGGAGAACCTCTTGCTGTGAGGCAACAACGCTACCACTGCACTACCACATTAACTGTTGTTATGACATAAAAAGCCAGACAGGTAGAGCATCTCATGGCATATAATACCTTTTCAGAGAGACAGTCAAATCTCCCCCTAGTGATCCATTTTGCACTTTAGCAAAAAATTTTACATCTTTGTTAGTGTCAGTATATGGACACTGGCTACAATGACCACGTTTTAAAGTTTTACAAGATCCATTGTAAGTGGGTTGTATAGATCCTTCCAGGATTCTCTTTACACTGTTTTTATATGTAAACTTAGGGACAAGATTAAATGATGACTTAAGATCATCATTACATTGTAAGATTGCCCAGTTTTTATGTAATATATTACAAATGTCTGGTGCATCCAGTAAGTAATGTAAAACAATATTGTCACTTTTATCAGGGCAGTTCAATACAGGTTTAATAATATTAACACACCCCTGATCCATACCAGCACTTTCATGCGATGCCTTAATTAATAATGGGGCATATATTTATCTCTAACATTCAGAACTTGCATGTAAAACATATCTATTAGATTTTCCAGGTAGCCTAATTGTAAAAACATGAGTTTTAACTTCTTAGACTCTCCAATACAGACATTATCATTGGATGTTAATCTAGACACCCTAATGAACTGACTTTTGATAACTCTTCTTTTGATGTAAGGGGTGGCTCCTTTTAAAAATGCAAAAATGTGTTAAAAAGTAATAAAAAAGGCACAGATACGGGAAAAGCACTCACAGTGGAGAATGTACTACCTAATGGTATCACTTAAAACTATTTTGAAAGCCAGACCATTGAAACATTAAAATTATGTGTTGTTTTTTTGTATTAATATGTACTATTTATACATTTTACTAATAGTTATACATTTTTTAATATATTTTGCATTTAAGTAATTAAAGCTTTTAGATAAATGTACTTTCCAATTTAGTTAGTACATTCTCCACTGTGATAGGCTGTCTTTTAATTTAAAATTTGGCTCTTCAGTAGTATGATTTAAGTCTGAAGAAGTGATCAGTTTGGATCATGAAAGCGCTAACTTCCCATTAAATTTTGTTTGTTTTCTTCCTTCAGTCGTGGTTTGCTCGTTATTTTGTTGTTACTTTTATGTGTTACAAAAGGTTGGCTTTCTGGAGATAGAAGTATCAAATTTTCTCTCCAGACTTTTACTGAATTTTGCTGTTATTTACATAAGTGAATCTTAAGAATGAAGTGCTTAACTCAAGTTGCTTAACAAACTGTCTTAGTTGTTCCTCATTACCTGACCACACCACCAAGGTGTCATCTAAAATGAAAATAGCTTTTACAGTGTGCAAACATCTCCAGTTTGAAAACAACTTCTCTTTCCCACCACAAAAGTACTGCATTTGCAAAAGAATGGGGGCACATGTGGCCCTCATTGCAACACCCTGTAATTGTTTAAAGTACTATCCATCAAAGTAAATAAAATTGTTATTCAAAACTAATTCCATAAATTCAGAGATAAGTCCAACATTGCTCACAGATGGATGACCAAACTTGGAGACCAGTTTTGCCAAATCAAATCAATCCAAAATCATGTGGAATGACTGTATAAAGATTTTTGATGTCCATAGTCACCAGTAAGAAGTTATCACAATACTTGGTATTCCTGAGTTTTCAAGAAGGTTCCAAGAATTATGAAGAATATGAGGAGAAACATAAAATAATGATTTCATTAGTCTATCAATAAATTTGGCAAAGGGCTCAGTAATTGAACCCCCCCCACCACCACCACCACAATGGGATGTAACAGTGGATCTACAATATTTGAATGAATTTTGTGGATTCCAAAAATCTTAGGTATTACTGTAACCTGGACTTTCAAAAAGTTGAACAGGTCAAAAGAAATGTTATCAAACAGTATAACTCCATCAAACAGCATATTAATGGCTCTGTAAGCTATATTGGTTTCATTTATCAAGACTACTCAATATATAATCTCGTCACTCAATAAAGATGTCATCCTACCAGTATAGTCAATTAAATCCATCACTACCAGAGCAGCACCTTTGTCTGGTTTCATACAATGAATATTTTTGTTGTATACAATATTATTCAAGCTTGACCTCTCTTCCTGGGTGAGAATGTAATATTTGTGCTTACTAGCTTTTTTCAACAAATCTCTAATTTCTCGTTCACAGGACTTCTCAAATGCATTAATTACTGGGTACAAAGGAGGATTCATTGCATTTTTACCTTTAAAATTAATGCCACGTGGTTCTGCCTTCACATCACTTCCAAACAAAAGCTGTAGGTTAAGTTTCCTGGTGAAAACTTTCAAATCCAAAATTGTCTGTTCAACACTGGCCCACCCAGAAGGGATAAAGGAGAACCCCTTCAAAACCAGTTCATGATGTTCCAGCCCAATATGTAATTTGTTAGAAATTATAGATATTAAAATTGAAAAAGTAAGTAATCAACACAGTACCTTGTAAGCCAATCACACCTTCAGTATTCACAGTCCCCTGTTCCTGTTGGTGAATCCACTCTTCCTCCTCCAATTCTTGCCCTTCTGATTGGTTTCCCAGTCCTCCAGTAGATTCAACTCTCCTTGTGTTGATTCCCAGTCTTCTCCGATCATCTCAGCCAGGGTTGCTCTAAAGGGATATCTGACCCATTTTGGACTTCCACTGTATCATGTTAATATTCTGGGGGATGTGTGCTGAAGTGAAGAATGTATCTTAGGATATACAGTCCTTTGTTGATAATCATTGTTGTCCCATTGGAGTTTCTTATCCTTCTGATGATAATGTCTGCAGTGGCGAGTTTAAGAAATTAAAAGTCATGTTTTTGCAACAGGGCTGCCTGCAAACTCTACTAGATATGTTTCACATGCAAGATCTGAATAGTAGAGATAATAAATATGCCCTATTATTATTAAGGGATTGTATGAAGATGCTAGTACAGATCAGGGGAGTTAATATTATTAACCCTGTATTGAACGGCCTTGATAAAAGTGACAACATAGTTTTACATTATTCCCTGAATGCACTAAATGTGTAATATTTTATGTAAAAACTGGGCAATCTTGCAAATGTAATGACGATCTTAAGTCATCATTTAATCTTGTCCCTATGTTTACATACAAAAACTGATATAATGTAAAGAGACTCTTGTAAGGGTCTGTATGACCAACTTATGGTGGATCTTGTAATAGTTTAAAATGTGGTCATTGTAGCCAGTATCCATATATTGACAGTGACCCAGATGAAGAATTTTTTTATGAAGTGCAAAAATGGATTACTAGGGGGAGATTCAACTGTCTCGCTGAATAAGTAATATATGTGATGAGGTGCTCTACCTGTTTGGCTTTTTATGTCGGAAAAACTGTTAACACTCTAAATAAGCAGATTTATTAGCATTTACAGAGCATTTCAAAGGGTGATAAAAAGTGTGCACTAGCAAGGTATTCTATTACGTGCAAGAATTTTATAACATTCAAATTCATCAGTCTTGAAAAAATATGTCCGGTTCCATGTGATAAAGAAATGTGGGTCTATATTAAAAGCACAAAGGTTTACTTACCCGAATACCTAAACGCCGACACGTCTTCATCGAACCGCGAAAACATCGATTGTCCTGAAGGGCGAAATCCGAAATGTCGAATCATCATGGCTGGCCCTTCTGCGGTATAGCTCCGTAAGGTAAGTGTGCGATAGTTACGTACCTTAGGGCTAGGGTGCCGGTTAAGGTAAGTGCATAGATGGTAGTGTATGCGAGATTTAGTGTAGGGTTAGAAGTAGGGTTTTGTTAAGTGTATGTGTGTGGATTATTTAGTTTGGTTGGGTATAGCTTCTTAAGGTAAGTGTGCAATAGTTACGGACTTTAGGTTTAGGGTGCGGGTTAAGATAAGTGCATACATGGTGGTATATGCAAGATTTAGTGCAGGGTTAGAAGTAGGGTTTAGTTTAGGGTTAGAAGTAGGGTTTTGGTTAGTGTATGTATGTGATTTATTTAGTTTGTGTAGGTAGTATGTAGCAGGTTGTGGGATGGGACAACTATGACGGTTGAAGTTTTTGAATTTCCTAGTTCAGGGCGTTTGGTGTATTTGCGGTTCGCAGAATATGTGTCGGCGTTTAGGTATTCGGGTAAATAAACCTTCGTGCTTTTAATATAGACCCAAGAAATGTTATGGCAGCTCTGTTTAGATGCTTATAATTTTCCTGGCCTCAATTAATCTATTTCTGTTTCAAGTGAATTAAAATTTAAAACATCTAGATTGTGACAATGAGTGCTTTAACAGTATTTTACATTTTTCATTTGCTTTGTTGATTTTTGTGCAAAGCAGAAGTGTATCCTTAATTTTATTGTAGGGTTTTGATAATAAAGTGTTTTCATTGGTTGACAATGGGGGAGGTGTATTTGAAAAGAGGTTTTTAAACTTGCCTGTGTGCTTTACTCACTTTTATGGTTCTGTTGATTTCTAAATATGTGAATTAGACGAAAGCATTTAACCATAAAATAACGTTTGTTGGGGTCTTAAACCCACCTGGTCATTTAGTTTTATTTACATTTGAGCATCTGTAATGTGCAACTATATGCATTGTCTTAGATAGGGTAACCAGTTGTAACTTCCAATTATTTGTAGAGTGTCTGGAATAAGAATGATCTCTGAAGGTGTAGGTGTATTAGCTGGGGAAGTGGAGATATTGTTTAGCAATGTATTCTACTTCCTATTTCCCTACCTTTGATGTCTTTATTTTACTTAATCTAATCTCTGAAATAGAACATTAACCTTTAGAAGTTCATTTTGCATATTGCTGCAATAATATACACATATGGGGGTCCTGCATTTGATCTAAATCCAGGTTTCCAGAATGTGAGCTCTGCAAGTATGGCAGGTGCAAAGGCCCAAAACCCAAACCAAATCCAGCAACAAAATGGCTAGCACTCAAGGGTGGAACATAAATAATTTAATAAACACAGTCCAAAGGTGTTTGCATAAGCACAACACCCAACATATTCAAACCAGTTTCGGCATGAAAGCTTTCCTCAGTGAATAAAGAACATATGTAACATCAACATTTTATATATATATTGGCCCATCCCCTAAACCCATTCTTGATTGGACATATTACAAATGCTTAATAAGACTGAGAGAAAATAAACCTCCCAGTCTTATAATCCAACAGTTCTCTTTCTTATTCAATACACCATGCCAACCACTTTTATTTTTCCTGTCACCTTCAATTTTGTCAATGATAAACATAAACTGTGTTATGGGATGTTTGAGAGAATGTTTGTAAAGAGCATTAAACAACCCCTTATTCCTCATATCACTCGTGATCAGAAATACTCAGTCTGAGGGGCATGAGGTTTGTCCCACATAAAAAGCAGAAAAGGTGCATGTAGCCAGGTAAATCACCCAATCAGTACTACAAATACACAAAAATCAAATATCATAAACATTAGACATATTTTTACTAGTGAATTTTCTAGATTTGAAAACATATTTACAAAACGAGCAGTGGCCACACAGGGCTACAACCTGTAAGTTTACCATCATCAGTCATAAACTGATGTACAAGATGAACTCTAAACTTATTGTTATTTTTATAATGATTGAAGAAACTTCCCAAAGTCTTACATCTGAGAAATGAAAACCAACATCTAGAGGTTAAGATGTCACACAACCTGTCATCTGCAAGCAAAATATCCCAGTGTTTCTGAATAACATCCATGAAATCACGAGTATTGCGACCATAGGTAGTGACTAATCTAATTGTGCTATTGCTTGTCTGGTCTTTGTATTTACATTTCAAAAGAGCTGACCTGTCTTGTCTGAAAGGCCAACCACTAGCCTGAATAATACATTCCTTATTGTACCCACGTTCGACAAACCTGTTAACCAGATCTTGTTTATAATGCTTATATGATTGATCCACGGAGAAAATACATAGCATGCATAAAAAATTATGATTTAGGGATGTTGCAAATAATATGTCAGGGATGAAAACTAGTGGCATGTAATAAGGTGTTAAATTGTGGATGTTTTCGAAAAACAGTGCTATGAAGGGTACCATCATCCATCCGAGAAATATGGACATCCAAAAAGGTAATTTGGCTAACATCATGGTGCAAGGTAAAATGTATACCTCATTTGTTGTCATTCAAATGATCTACAAATTCCTGTAAATTTACAATATCAGACTTTCAGATCATCCAGCAATCCTCCAAGTACCTACACCAGATATCAATCTCATCCAAAAAAAAATTATGAGTTACATCATATATACGTTGTTCCTCGAGGTAGCCCAATAAAAGATCAGCATAAATGGGGACAAATGTAGCCCCCATTGCTGTCCCTTTGATCTGCCAATAACACTCACCATTAAAGTAAAACACATTTTTAGTTAAAACACATTCATTCAGGCACAACAGAAATGCGTTGAAGCCAGGAGTATAGAGTGAAACCCGACTGAGCCAATAATCTAAGGCCAACAGGCCTGCCCAGTGTGGTATACTTGTATATAAGGCCATCACATCCAGGGTACACATAACCCATCCAGGCTCCAACTGCATTTCAGATATGATATTCAAAAATTCTGTGGTATCCTGAATCTTAACTCTGACTGCTGACAATAATGGTTTCAAATACTTGGTGAGAAAAGCTGATAGTGGTTCAGCGAGGGACCCATTCCCTGAGACAAAGGGCCTACCCGGTGGTTTTCGTGAATCTTTGTGTATCTTAGGCAGTAGGTACAACTACTAAATTTGGGTGTAAGGAACAGATAGATGGAATACAACCAAATGCTTAACAATGTCCTCTTCTAAAGCCAACTGGAGGAAGGTGTAAATTTCATTTTTAAACGTATGAGTAGGATCTATTGACATTTTCATATTAAACCTAGTGTCTAATAATTGTCTCTCTACTTCCTCCAGATACATAGACCAAGCCATAACTACAATAGCACCTCCTTTATCAGCTGGAGCAATAACTAAGTCGGTATTCTTCTGAAGATTGGTCAGGGCCTGTAACTCAGCAGACGTTAAATTATATACTAAATAAGCAAAGAACAAACTGGAAAAATAACAAAAAAGTATGAACATGATCTGGGTACACTCCAACAAGAAGAATTTATTAACAAATAAAGTAAGCGCTTTCGTACAGCATATTACCTATACTTCATCAGACAAAAAACAAGATCATACTGAATGTGAAACCTTATATGCACTCTCCCAAAATGCAACTCTGAATGAGTTCTATCACATGATCAATTAAACATTAATTACAATAAATCAATTACTCAAAGTAGTATTAGACAAGTAAACAAATAGCAGTCTGTGGCACCTAAAGAATATTGAATTACACTGTATGAATAAAAAAATGTATTAAAATAAAAATGGCAAGAATTAAAAAAGGTAAAAAAACAAAAGATATCCAGAGACATAGCATATGTACATAAACCTGTCCCTCAATGGATAAATATGTTAAAAACATTCCTATAAACCGGAAGAATATGAAAATATATGAAATATATGAAATATGAGGAATTAATAAATTCACAAATTACAATAAAGAACAATTAAAAACAAGTAAAAAGCATCATTGAGAATAAAATTAAATTATGCCTAAAGACCCCATGAACTAAACTCTCTAGAATGTAGATCTTTAAGAACATACTGCTGGAAAGTCACCACATATTTATTCATAGGAGGCATGAATTGAAACTTCTGAAAACGAAAATCAGTAGATATCTCAGAGGACGAATCCTTTCCAAAGTGTAATCTTAAATTCAACAATAGACAAAAAGAAATCACATCATAAGCAAACACATTCTCAGACACAAAAAACAAGTACAAAATTGAGACCTTTGTTCAAAAGTTGTATTTCCACATTTGACAACTCCCCTGAAAAAATGTTATGTATATTGCAAGACTGGTCAACCATGGCAACAATAGTTGTAACAATGTGGCTAGGGTTTGTGCTTGATTTATGTTTTCTGCCGCCCCTTCATCTCCTAACACTAAAGGGTTAACCAAAGTGCATTTCTTTGGGGCTGGTGACCCTTGTCTGTGGTCATATTCTGTTTCAGTAATTGAGGAAGAATTCTCCCCCGAAGTGTCACTAATACTACTTGAAGTCTTTTTCAAAAGAGACCTATTCTACTTTCTCTTATTAGATGAGCATCCCAAATCCTGACTAGCAAATTTGACATTTTTGTGATGTCCAAAAGGCTTACCCCAACTACAATCCCCAACATCATATTAAACTTGTGGATTTTCTTCTCCTTAAATTGTTTCTCAATGGCTATAAGTTCCTTTAATAAGTTTTTGAAAACAAGTAACATAAAAAGATTGATCCTCAAAGGGTTTGACCTTATCTCAGATTTGAGAAACTTCCAGTATCGACTGGGTAACCATTATACATTCATAATAAGCAATACTTCAATGAAATGCATAGATGCATTCTGTTGTGCCATTGCCCATTCCTGTGATAGAATGTCATCCACATTACTAACCAATGGTTGAATGCAGATGCGTAAGCCCCTCGATCCCCTTTGATTTATAGGCTTTAAACAACTTTAAATGCCAGACATTGCTACGTATGGTCTTCATAAATTTAGTAAGTCTTACAAATATCTGGTTACATAAAGTTTTAGGATTATAATCAAAAGGTTGGGATTTAGTATTGGGCCCTAACCCAAATACCTGGAGACCAACTTAGTCTGCAGACAGGCCCTGTAATATGGTTAACAAATCCATGTTCAAAAAATGTAACCACACAAGCACCTAAATCCGTGTTAATAAGCCCTCACAAAAACTTAACTGTAAATCGTAATAAAGGACAGACATAAAAAGATGCCCCAGATACAAAAAAAAGAAATCACAAAATGTTATAATATAAATCCAAAAACAATAAAATAATAATAATAATAAACCAATAATGAGTGCAAAATAAAGTCCAATACCAAGTCCATCATCACAAAAAAACACTATAAATAGCAAGGAAAAAACAACTGTGGATTCAGGTAAAGAGCTATATAAGACATATATTCGTTGGTGTCCATGTAATTCAAAAAAACAAACAATCCCAGACATCTTCTGTAAATCCAAACTCTGACTGTAAGAAAGGTTTGTGAATATCTGTTAAATCGACTGACGTGTGTGAGATCAACAGTCCCTGGCATTGTGCAGTCTTGGACTTAGTATATATAATTAGCAGAGGGTATGGGTATTCAAACAGGCAACCCCCCCTGTGAAAAGCAATGTTTGTTTTTTATTGTTTATATGTGTAAATTGCATCACCATAGCTCTTCTCAGTGCACATATGGAAAAGTGTCAATGTTTGGTTTGTCAGGCTTTTGCAGTCAATGTTTCTGAAGCTGAAGTATGAGCTACTCATAGGTTCATAGGTTCATAGAAGGTTACTAGGCTATTGACCTTAGGGCCTGTATGTGCTTAGCCATGTTTTATCCTTGTTCCCTTATTGACCAAGTCGTATGCGAGTCTATGATCAGCACTGACTGCCCTTAACCAAAAGGGACATAAGTGACACCCCCAGGGTAAATTTACTGTCTCTCATCCGGTTGTCTAAGTTATCCATAAATTGCATCATTGAGGAGGTCTGTTTTATGTGAATTGGGAGTATGTTCCAGATGGGTGGCAATCTCTGGGAGATATATCTGTCTCTCCAACATGTCCTGTTAATGTCACAGACTAGGTTAGGATCCCTAGAGTGGGCGAATCTTGTCCCATTTGACTTGTGAATGTGCGCCATTTCCATTACAGCAGGGTCTGAGACTGCTCTGTAGGCCAGGCACAAGTCACCTCTCAACAGCCTATAAGATAGAAAGTACAGTGACGGGGCCTTCAGTCTGTCCATGTAGGTCATGTGCTGAAGGTGTGAATTCTCTTGGTGAGAAACATCTGAGGTCTCTCAAGCTGCTGCAGGTGTCTGGTGAGGTATGTACTGAAGGGAGCACTGTACTCTACTAGTAGTCTGATGACAGATGAGTAGAGGGAAGTTATAACATCCTTAGCTCTGGATGAAATGCCCTGGCTTATGAGATGTGGAACACAGAAGGTCTTCCTTACCACTCTGGACACATGGTGTTATCAACCTGTGTTCCCAAATCTATCACCACAGGGTTTGAGCTAAGGGGGAAACTGTTAGTATTGTAATTTGCAGGGGCTTCTCCTTTGCCAACTCTTTTTAAGGTATGATTTATGCAAGGGATATGCAATGTAAAATTATGCTCTTTGGAGGTATTCAAATAAGTTTTACAGTCATGTCTCCAATATACTTTTCTCATGCTGGAAATAACTATTTATCTTTATGCTACCAGGGCTGTTTAGGAAAAAAGTTTAAGTGTTATTTGCCATTTTCACATTATAAAGTTGTGTAAACATCCTTTTATGCAGACAACTGCATTTTGACATGGAAGACATTCATTTGTTTCTCTGCATCAGACCAGAGCTGTAAACATAACACCACTGCAATGTACAAGTGTTTGTGTTTCACATAAAATTTTATTTTATTTACATTTGTTGACCGGGAGTGTCCGACTGGACGTAGGTCTATTTTCAGTGGAGGCCCAGGGAGAAAAGCTCCACAGTTAAAATATACAGACAGTAGTTACATTGGATTTACATAGCAATTAACAATTTGATCAACATAGCAATTAACAATTACAAACATAGTTACAGATGAAGATTATAGTACATCAGTAGACAACTAGAATCTTTATCATCTGCGAAGTACATAACAGACATTAACAATTGTTACAATAAGAAGTTTCTGCTGTATAATAAGTAGTTAGGCTTATGAGCATCCGAGCTTACTATAATCAAGGTAGTTAGTGGGGTGGAAAAAAAGGTAGTGAGTGGATGAGGTGGGTGATATTAGAGTGGGAGTTGCAAGGGCATAGCCAGCATGTTTTTAGGTGCGCTTTTAGTAAAGTTTTAAAGTGGGTGCATGATGGTACGGAAGTAATTGTGGGTGGGAGGGAGTTCCATCATTTGGCTATGGCGCAAGAGAATAGTGCTTCTCCAGCAGAGTTATTGGCTTTAGTGAACTGCAAGTGATTTTTTTTGCTGGATCTTAGTGGTCTGGTGGTGCGATAGGGTTGGAGTAGATTCTGGAGGGATGGGACATTTAGTGGATGATTTACTAGTTTGTGGGCGAGTGTGAGTTGATGCCATTGAAGGAGGTGTGGGAGTTCAAGCCAGCCTAGTTCAGCATGTGAGAGACAGTGGTGACTACAGTAGGATGCCCCTGTGGCGAATTTGGTGATTTTGTTGTAGCAGGTCTCTAGCTTGTTTAGATCGCATTGCCTTAGATTGGTATATATTGGAGAGGCATAAAGTAGGGTGGAGATAAGGTGGGAATTTGCTACTGAAATCTTTGCTGCTTTGGTGAGAAGTTGCTTATTTCTGTATAACGCTCCTAGTTTTTTGTGGACTTTTTTTATGGTCATGGATATGTGAATGTCAAATTTTAGTTTATTGTCTATTTCCACTCCTAGCAATATGGTGTGTTCTGTTGGGAGTATAGTGGTGTTGTCTTTTGCTGTGATGTTAAAGTGAGAGTTGATTTGAGTATGTTTGGTGGGTTGGAAGATCAGTAGTTTAGTTTTGTTTGGGTTGAGTATTAATTGGGCACTGGATAACCAAGTTTCAACATTGGATAACCAAGTTTCAACAGTGTCTAAACCTAAAAGTACTACACTGGCTGGAACTTCCTAATAAGCTTATCTATCAACAACTTCTAATAGCACACAAAATTCTTTATCAACCATCAAAAACACCAGCCCTTTGCAACCTCTTGACTCCTTACAGTAACCTGAAACAACTACGCTCCTCCGAAAAGCTACAAGTCAACACTACTAGAATTACAAATTCTGCAGGAAACTGCCTTTTCTCAAACTCAGTTGGTAAAATATGGAATAACCTCCCCACACATATCTCCTCTCTACCCACTCTTCCTCTCTTTAAAAAACAACTTCTTTTACATCTAAACAACTTCTGGCTATGCTCTTGCACCAATCCAGACTAACCTGCTCTCATCTTTCTACTTTCATATTTCTTTAATCAACTCTGTAATGTTTCTCTCTGATCACATAATGACTTAATGATTACATTGTTACTACCATTCTCAAACATGAATTAAAAAAAAAAAAAAAAAATTAATTTTTACAATTAATGTTTTTATAAGTATCCATTACATTTGAACTTCAGTAAGTAGTAGTAAAGTATTCAATGCATAGTTGGTATTATTTGTTTTTTCTTAGATTTGTACAACCATACCTGGACTAATATCATTGTATTTTGCTCATTGCCTGTCTCATAAGTGTATTGTACTTGTTTTTAAATTACCTTGCTTTTATCTGTGGAGCTTTTCTCCCCAGGCCTCTACTGAAAATGGACTTTGATCCAGCTAGACTAGCCCGGTCAACAAATGTAAAATAAAATAAAATAAAATAAAAATAAAAAATAAAATAAAGAAAAGGTTTCCTGTGTGACTTTTTGCAGTTTGGGTAGGGACAAGGCTGAACAGATGATGGTTGAGTCATCTGCGTATTGTATGAGTGTGCCATGTTTGGTGACAGAGGCTAGATTATTGGTGAAAATAGAGAAGAGTAGGGGTCCAAGGATGGATCCTTGGGGAACCCCTATAGAGACAGGTAGTTGGGGAGATATGTCATTCTGACATACAATGGATTGCTGGCGGTCAGACAAGTAACTCTGAAACCAGTTGGTGACTGATTGAGAGAAATAATAGGTTATTGAGGACAGAGGTGAGTTGTTTGTGTGGGACCATGTCAAATGCTTTAGATAGGTCTAGGAAAGTAGCAGAGGAGAGATAGCCATTGTTTTTATGCTGAAAAATAGTGTTAGTAAAGGAAAGTAAGGCAGTGGTGGTGTTATGGTTTGGTCAGAAACCATGTTGAGTATAGGAAAGCAGGTTGTTAGTAAGGAGATAGTCTGAGACCTGTGAGTGAATGCATCTCTCTAGTATTTTGGAGAGTGGAGAGAGAATACCTATGGGGCAATAATTGGTTAGTTATGTGGAGGGGCCACCTTTGTGGAGGGGACTTATATGTGATACTTTCCATAGTGTGGGAACGTAACTTTCTGATAGAGATCGGTTAATCAGGATGGATACTGGGTAGGCCAGAGCATCAGCTGCTATTTGTAGGTATTCACTTGGGAGGTTGTCTGCTGCTAATTTGGTGGGCATAAGTTTAGCTAAGAGTTTTTTTATGTTGGAGGTAGGAACAGGAGAAAAAGAGAAGACAGTGGGGAGATTACTAGTTGAAGGTGTGGGTTGGAGGGGAGGGGGTTGTGTTGTCTAGCTAGTGGTAGTATGGTTTGTGTGAAGTGTGTGTTGAATGAGGTAGCAATATTTTCGGAGGAGTGAGAGATGTTACAAGGAGGGGTACTGACTTTACCTGGGTGGAGGATGGAGTTTATGGAGGACCAGAATTGTTTGTTGTTGTGTTGGGAGGAGTCTAGGGCAGGCTGGTAGTATTGGAATTTGTCCTGTTTTATTAGCTTTTTGACTCTATTGCATAGTTCTAGGAATTTTTGTCTAGTTGAGGGGGTTTTGATTTTGCACCAGTGCTCCTAGGCTTTATCCATGTTTTTCATTTCTGACTTAGAGGTTTTCTGTAGCCAAGGGGAGAGTTGTGCTTTGGTTCTGGAAAGTCTTATGGGGGCGTGGTAATTAAGGATGCTCAGGAAGGTAGTATTAAAAAATTCAACTGCGTCATCAAGACTGAGGTACTTTAGAGGATGCCAGTTGCATTCTTTGAGGGATGAGATGAATGTGATTGGGTTAAAGTTTCATTTTTTTATGTATTTGACAGTAGATGACAGGTTTAGCTTGGTATAGGTGTTTTTTGAGTCGGAATGTTGGGGAGTGATCACTGAAGCTATCTGATAAGCAGCCTATTATATATGACTGGGGGCTCTTACTGACTAGTATCCAATCCAGGGTTGTGTGCTTGTTAGAGTTTTTATTTATCCTAGTTGGCGACTGGACTAGTTGGGTGAAGCCATGAAGGTTTAGATGATGGGTTGGATGGTTGCCAGAACAGGATTGCCAGTCAATATTGAAATCACCTAAAATGATAGTTTCTTGGGGGAAGATGGTGGGTAGACCAGCTGAGGAGGTTTTCTAGTGGAGGGATGTTTTGTCCAGGTGGGAAGTAGCATCCAATTATGTTGATGGGTTTTTTGGTTTATTTTGAGGTTGATATATATTATTTCTTCATTGCCTCTTTGTGGAGCTGATGATTTTAAGGTCTGGATGTTTAGATGTTGTTTGAATATTATAGCTACACTGCCTCCTTTCTTGTTTAGCCGGTCTACTATTAGTATACCATAACTGGTAGGGAGGATTTGCTCACTGGTAATGTGAGGTTTTAGCCAGGTTTCTGTCAGGATGGTGATATCTCGGGAGTACAATCTATGGTGGCATGGAGTTCATGGACTTTGTTGGATATACTTCTAATATTTAGGCTTAGTAGAAGGAAGTCAGTTGGCTTTCTATTGGCTGTGATTTGGGAGAAGTTGTGGTTTCTAGTCTGATTATGAGGAGTGGGGTTGGAGATGGTAGGGCCAGGGTTGGGGTTGATGGCTCCACTTAGGGCTAGTTTTGATATGCATGAGGATATTAGTTTTCTCAGTTTTTGAATTTTCTTCTTCTTCTTTCGGCTGCTCCCGTTAGGGGTCGCCACAGCAGATCAACTGTTTCCATTTCTTCCTGTCCTCTGCATCTTGCTCTGTCACACCAACCACCTGCATGTCCTCTCTCACCACATCCATAAACCTTATCTTAGGCCTCCCTCTTTTCCTGTTACCTGGCAGCTTCATCCTTAGCATCATTTTCCAAATATACCCTGCATTCCTCCTTAGCACATGTCCAAACCAACGTAATCTTGCCTCTCTGGCTTTGCCTCCAAACCTTCCAACCTGGGTTGACCCTCTAATATACTTATTCCTAATCCTGTCCATCCTCATCAGACCCAGTGCAAATCTTAACATCTTCAACTCTGCCACGTCAAACTCTGACTCCTGCCTTTTTGTCAATACCACTGTCTCCAACCCATATAACATAGCTGGTCTCACTACCCTCTGGTAGACCTTCCCTTTCACTCTTATTGGTACTCGTCTGTCACAAATCACTCCTGACACTCTTCTCCACCCACTCCATCCTGCCTCTACTCTCTTCTTCACCTCTCTGCCACACTCACCTTTACTCTGAACTGTTGATCCCAAGTACTTAAATTCATCCACCTTCACCACCTCTACTCCCTGCATTCTCACCATTCCTCTATCCTCCCTCTCATTCACACACAGATATTCTGTCTTAGTACTGCTGCCCTTCATTCCTCTTCTCTCTAGAGCATATCTCCACCTCTCCAGGGTCTCCTCCACCTGTTCCCTACTCTCACTACAGATCACAATGTCATCTGCAGACATCATAGTCCACAGGGACTCCTGTCTGATCTCGTCTGTCAACCTGTCCATCACCATTGCAAATAAGAAAGGGCTCAGAGCTGATCCTTGATGTAATCCCATCTCCACCTTAAACGCAGCCGTCACTCCCACCGCAGCCCTCACCGCTGTCACACTACCCTCGTACATATCCTGTACCACTCTTACATACTTCTCTGACACTCCTGACTTCCTCATACAATACCACAACTCCTCTCTAGGCACCCTGTCATATGCTTTCTCTAAATCCACAAAGACACAATGCAACTCCTTCTGACCTTCTTTGCACTTCTCCATCAACACTCTCAGAGCAAACATCGCATCTGTAGTGCCCTTTCCTGGCATGAAACCATACGGCTGATCACTAATCATCACCTCCCTTCTTAACCTAGCTTCCACTACTCTTTCCCATAACTTCATGCTGTGACTGATCAGTTTAATCCCTCTGTAGTTACTGCAGCTCTGCACATCACCCTTATTCTTAATAATCAGTACCTAAACACATTTTCTCCATTCCTCAGGCATCCTCTCACTTTCCAAGATTTCATTAAACAATCTAGTTACAAACTCCACTGCCATTTCACCTAAACACCTCCATGCTTCCACAGGTACATCATCTGGACCAACAGCCTTTCCGTTCTTTATCCTCTTCATAGCTATCCTTACTTCCTCCTTGCTAATCCACTGCACTTTATGATTCACTATATGCACATCATCCAACCTTCTCTCCCTCTCATTGTCTTCATTTATCATCCCCTCAAAGTACTCTTTCCATCTGCTCTGCACACTCTCCTCGCTTGTGAGTACGTTTCCCTCATTATCCTTTATCACCCTTACCTGCTGCACATCTTTACTAGCTCGGTCCCTCTGTCTAGCCAACAGGTTCTTTTCTCCCTCCTTAGTGTCCAACCTTTTATACAACTTGTCATACGCCTTATCCTTAGCCTTCGCCACCTCTCTCTTTGCCATGCACCTCATCTTCTTATACTCTTGTCTACTTTCTTCATCTCTTTGACAATCCCACTTCTTCTTCACCAACCTCTTTCTCTGTATACTCTCCTGTACTTCTTCATTCCACCACCAGGTCTCCTTGTCCTCCTTCCTCTTTCCAGATGTCACACCAAGCACCTTTCTAGCCATCTCTCTTACTAGCTCTGCTGTAGTTACCCAGCTATTCGGTAACTCTTCACTGCCACCCAATGCCTGTCTTAACTCTTCCCTGAACATCACCTCACAAATTACCCTTTTTCAATTTCCACCATTTGATCCTTGGTGCTACCCTCACACTCATCCTCCTTTTCTTGATCACCAATGTCATCCTACAAACCACCATCCTATGCTGCTTAACTACACTTTCCCCTGCCACCACTTTACAGTCTCAGTTTTTTGAATGTATTTGTTTATTAGGGAAACTTTATGATTGTGCTCTGTGGGTAATAGGTATGGTGGGACGGTTACTATCTTAAGTTGTAGGGATGCTTTATGTTTGAGTAATATAGTTGATAAAATATGTGGGGGGTGCATAGGGATGGCTCTTGAGTTGGTGGGAGGGGAGCTGAGTGAGGGTGAGACATGAGTGGTGGTGTGAGTAGTAGTACAGTGGCAGTGGTTGAGTGGGGGAATGATGGAGTTTTGGTAGGATGTAAGATATGCAAGGAGAGTGCATGCAGTGAGCATAGGTATGGTATGCTTATACATGTTAGCTGAAGAGGAGTGATAGTAGTGGGAAGATGGAGGAGGTACTGTTGAGTTTAGTGCCGTGGTCGGCTGTTGGAAAGATGGAGGGGTTTGCATGTGTAATAAAGGTAGGACCACTGGGGGTGGGAGGGGATAGCGGGCAGGGTGGGGAGCGAAGCAGGCAGAGACCCTTTTACTTGCTCTTATGAGGGGGCTGGAAACAATCAGGTAACAGAGTAAACTGATAAAAGAACATATGATAGTGAATTTGGAGACTCAGGTAGATACACTGCATTTCCACGAATTATCAGTTAGCTGTGCCCCAGTTCAGGCAATTTTAGTAAGTCTTATGGCAGGGCTGAGCATAAGGTGCTCAAAGGGTGGATGTAGTTTTAAAAATGGTGCCTGCCACAGGTAATATTTATTAACTTTGGGATTGGCTTAAGGTAATAAACAGGAAAGGGGGAGGGGGAGAACAAGGGCGTGAGCAGGCAGTTCTTTTGTACTGTTGCTAATGAGCCAAAGCAAAGACAAGTTTGTGTTTAAGAAACAATCAGAATTGACCAAGGACTGCTCTGAAGCTGTAAGTAATTTCTTAACCATTTCTCAGGTGGAAAAACAGGATAATCTTGTATCAGTAGGTTACTGTGGTCTCATTTTAAATTAACAAACACACAGTATTTGATCAGTTATGGATACTATTTGCTAACAGAAGGGAATAAAAGAGAAAATGGAAGATGAGTGGGTGTGTGGGGGGGCTGCTTACAAGCCAAAGCAGAGTGCTCTCCAGGGGATAATGAATATTCGCTCAAACAGGTAGACACATACTTAAACTTAACTTTAGCTGTTTGTGTTTGCAGACAGTACAGACCCGGACTGCGCTTTTCTTTAACAATGTATCCACCGGTTGGATAAAAGATAAAGGTGGTAACACAGTTTAATACTTAGACTGGTGTTAGGTTTAAAGTTAACTTTAGCTGTTTGTGTTTGCAGACAGTTCAGACCCGGACTGCGCTTTTCTTATAACAATGTATCCGCCGGTTGGATAAAAGATAAAGGTGGTACCACAGCTGAATACTTAAGAGTGGTTTTAGGTTTAAAGTTAACTTTAGCTGTTTGTGTTTGCAGAAAGTTCAGACCCGGACTTCACTTTTCTTATAACAATGTATCCACAGGTTGGATAAACGATAAAGGTGGTACCACAGCTGAATACTTAAGAGTGGTGTTAGGTTTAAAGTTAACTTTAGCTGTCTGCGTCTGCAGACAGTTCAGACCCGGACTGCACTTTCCTTATAACAATGTATCCACTGGTTGGATAAAAGATAAAGGTGGTTACCACAGCTGAATACTTAGAGTGGTGTTAGGTTGGAGAGACACTGAGCTCTCATGGGGCCTGTAGCAAGAGTGGATTGTAATTTTTCAAATGATAAATCAAAATCAAAAATATAAAGGATAGTTAGTTGAAAGTAATTATTCTTTAGTCCTTTACAACCGTTTTGAGTGCAATCATTTTGACATACAAAGTTTTTCAAACTGTTTTCCCTCAAACCATACTTACGTAGAGAGTATACATATTCAGCTGACTTTCTTTGTCTTTTTATATTTGAACTATAGATTATTAGTGAGATCACAGCACCGTAATATTTATTAGCAGGTCATGTAGTAGTTCATCATATGATTAGTATTTCATCACATGATTATTTAAACTGAGTTTTTTGCTTCTGTTAATTAGTCTGATGAAGTCTGAATCTGAAGTGGCTTACTTGAGAAGAAAGTGGTTAACCTTTTATTTATTATTTTATTAAAGGTTTTTTTTTTACATCATCAAGTTCTGGTCAGATTCATTCTGTTCTTGTTTTAATTTCTGCTTTAAGTCAATTATTATTTGGTTTGCAATTTGGGTGCTGTAATATATCATCTTGTTTTAATTTACATTTCTAGAAATGTTTCTGAAGCCCTTGCATATGGAGTGCAACTAAGCACTTGACTGAAAACCCAAGATGTTCATTATACTGATCTCTGCTTCAGCAGCCTTTGCTATATTGGTTATAGCCATACCTTCCAACCTCTTGGAATGAGAAATCTGGACAAAGCCTAAAGTAATGGGAGGACAGCACCCCAAGAATAGGGACAGATGCTAATTATTGCTCTTATAAAATCAGAAACTAGCTAGAATAACATAATTTGCATTAGCATCATTTCCTGATGGATATGAAGTTAGGAACTCAAATGTCTATCATTATTTAAAAACTTCATCTACCCATCTCTCCATCCACAACCCCTTTTTCCCATATTTTGACATGGGGTTGGGGTGTCACTTCAACAGTGACAATTATCTAGAGCCAATGTTCACATAGCCAGGTCTCTAGCCCTGCCATGTGGGTTCTGTCACACCACACACATACATCTATGGCCAATTTAGAGTGCCCCATCCACCTACTGCATGTGTTTTGAATGTGGGAGTAAACCGGAGCACCTGGTGGTAACCCAAGCGAGCACAGGGAGAACATGATGCCACAAAAATCATATCAGCTGAGAATCAGTACCACTCATCAGGGGCTCCTGGACTCCTCTCCTTTCACCTCCCAAATGTAGTTAGCTTAGGTAATATACCCATATAGTTAAGGCTACTGCAGTAGTGATCAATATGATGAACATAGTACAGTTGTGTAAGCTGAACGTACCATAACAATAGATGTTCGAATAATCACTAATGCAGTAGCCATTTCCTCCATCCTCTTTCTTTATTTGCTGTGTTTTTTATGCTAGGGTATGGACAGTTACCTTTTGTTTTTCCTAGCACTGTCCTTTCAGAGCTCAGCCTACCTGCCTGTGGTGGCAGGAAAGCTCTGAAGGGCTTCACACCCAAACCTGTCTTTTAGTCGGCTCAGCATGAGTTGCTTGACAGTTTGGGTGTGTGCAATGTGCCCTGAAGCTTTGTAAGTCAGCCACCTGTTATACTCTTGGCAAGATATAATCCATATAGTTAAAGCTACTGCAGCAGTGATCATTTGAACATCTACTTTTGTAGTACATTCAAATTACACAACTTTACTTTCTATGAACATAAGGTGAAGTTTTGGCAGCATGCCATCAAATAATGTTCCTGTATATAACATTCCATTTCAGTTATTTTAGCCTTATATAATTTTTTAATTTTTTTTATTTGGTTTTAAAATAATAGATAAACAAATCAATTATAAAACAAACAAGCAACTATTTCCATAGGCCCACATCTGATCAATACAGCAAAGTTATACATATCAACAATTAATATTTTTCAAGCAAATCTTTAAGTTTAAGCCAGGATTTATATGAAAGTGTAATATTTGAAGTTCTCATCTTTATAGTATGTAATTCACTACTGCAAATAATTTTTCCATATTAATAAATTCAACACTAGAGAAGGTAGCTTTACTTTTCCAATTTTTAGTTATTACTTTTCTGGCTATAGCAAGAAAAGACCAAAGAAGAGGCACTTGTTTTTTTTTTTTTTGGGGGATTATCCCTGGATTAAATGAAACTAAAGATTTAGAAATATTACATCTATTTGACCATAGAGCTTGAATGAAGTTATTAATTTCTTTCCAAAAACAGGAGATGAGTTCACATTCATATACCATATGCATACAATCAGCTATTTCAGAATCACATCTCCGGTATTTAATTTTATTTGACTTATACATAATTGTAATTTTGGTAGGAGTGACAAAAGCTCTCTGTAAGAATTTCCAAGTGAAAATTTGTCAATATAATGAAGATGTAGTTTTATCTGTAGATTTTAATATTATTTTTTTGTATTCTTCACAGAAGTCGTCATTATTAATTTTTGAGGAGTAGTTCCAATAAGAATTCTCTAAATATGTGAAATCTGACTTAAGAATTTTATAAATTTGTGAGAAATATGATTCATTAGCCTTATATCTCTAAAATCCATAAAGCAGAATGCTCATACACGCACTATTCTGTTATTTAAACATTGTCCTATATTTTACTTTATTTTAGAAATGTTCAATGTTCACTTTATTCCCTTAGATGTGTTACACTCCTATAGTAACCTTTTCAATTGTTAGTCCTTTACCACAGATGAATTTGGAAATGAAACTCTCCTAACATATTCACACACACACACACACACACACACACACACACACACACACACACACACACACACACACACACACACACACACACACACACACACACTCACACACACACACACACACACACATCTATCTATCTATCTATCTATCTACAGTAACAGTATGGTGGTTGCATGGTCGCCATGGTAAAATGCTAAACCTGGCACTGGACAGACATATATCTGTGTATTAGTGAGAATAAGATGCATGATACTGAGAAAAAAAAACTGCTTATGATGTTAACACAATTTCTGTATTTAATATATAACACATTGTGGGATAAAGTACAGCATAGTATCATCACTTTATGTGGAGACACCTGGAAAGGAACTGTGAGTGACTCTAGGGACATACCTGCACCTATTTAAGGTGTAAGGAAACACAGAGTCACAAAGCATACGTAAAGAAGGTCTAAATGAGTCTTAGGAATCCTATATCAAGGAGACATGAACAAAGGCAGGAACATCAGTTCTGTGATAAAACAAGCTCAGATATAATAAAATATCAGCAGGAGTCTTGATACAAACTTATCTTGGAACAGAGATAATTTTGTCAGTAATTGAGAGCCTTTTATATTTGTTATATGACTATTAACCACTAGAAATTACTTTTTGTTCTTCCAATGTAGAATGTATTCATACAGAATAGGCCGATTATGTGATATATGAGCTCTACAATTCTTTAAACAGTTTGCATTGACATACTCTGTGTGTGTCAGAAAAATCATACTAAAATGCAACAACTAAATGGGATGTCAATGTCTAACAGTGGCAGTTAATTCTGGGAGAGGGTCTATATTGTACAATATTTGTCATTTTTTTTATTTTAACAAAGAGTATATTTTTATTAGACAAATATAGGAATAACAGACATACATAGAAAAACATACTAAACAACAATTGCAAAATAAAAATAACTAAACAAACCGGATGTTATACAGTCCAAATAAGGTAGAACAACACATGACATCATCTTGAAAATTTTCATATAGCATTAGATATTAAATATGAGAAAATAGATCACTATTTCCTGTATTCTGTATAATCCATATCTTTAAAATTAATGCTGTTGCATTTATGAGTATTACTAATGTTCTCAGCTTGATCATCCATGATATTTCCCATTGATTAAATTGGTTAAAACTAAAATTGTTGCAGTGATGATTCACTTCCACCAATATGCAATCAGAGGTTGCTTAAAATACAAAGGAATTATTCTCAACAACCAAAAAGCAAACATCATGACAACCTGTTTTATTTTGGCAGCTATTATATCCAGTTTACTAGTGACACATCCATACTTCCGATGCATATGAAAGTAATTAGCAATAGATATCTTATATCTCAAACATTTATTTATTTTTATTTTATTTTACATTTGTTTACCAGGATAGTCCAACTGGACACATGTCCATTTACAGTGGAGGCCCAGGGAGAAAATCTCCACATTCAGTACAGAAAAACAAATAGTTGAACAAATGATAACAATATTATCATCTATATAGAAGCAAGAAATTGACAATAGATAAAAATATACAACTTTTGATACAAAAACAAAATCTGACACTAGATAAAAAATACAACTTTTGATACAGAAACAGAAACTGACACTAGATAAGCATTATAACTGACTATAAAGACAGAGACTACTCATAGAAATCAGTTAGTGTAAGTTTGGCATGAGCTAGTATAACTATTAGAAACTTGAGCAGAAAATATAATTCCTGATACTGTAGAAAAATTACAGTAGGTATAATTGGATATGAAGCTATCTGTGGTGGTAGAAACAGTAAAGATTAGGTAATGCATGGACATGACTAACATATATTAGTTGTACGAGAACATATTGTCTATTATTGACTAGATATGATATTACATTTTTTTAATCCTATAGGCCAGCATTTTGCAAATATTTGCTCATTTTTGCTTTTGTTAGTACACTCAGGCTATATTCTATACTGCGGTGGTGCTGGTGCTGCAGTAGCGTTGTCGCCTCACCGTAAGACGTTGTCCTGTTCAATTCTCAGCTAAAGCATATTCTGTGTGGAGACATGTGTGAACGGACGTACCTTTGTTGAAGGTTGTGCGTCAGGGCTGGCAACTCAGCATGTAAAAATCTACTGCCAATCATTAGCGGACCGGAGTTCCGCTGTGGCGACCCCTAACCGGGAAAAGCCGAAAAACACAACAACAACAACAACTCAGGCTATATCCTCGTGGTTCTCTATAGTATTGATGGCTAAATACTGCAGAATCAGTGTTTATTATTGATTAAAATTATATTCATGAAGTAATCAAGCTCACTCATCCAAGTCATTGCTTGCCTGCAACAATCCATATAATGAAGCTCATTTTGTGTGCTGTTACTAAGATACAAGTGGCAGAACATTTGTGCATCTAATGTTTTAAGAACAGAAATTTACTTCAAAATAAACTTTGTTGAATATTTTCTACACTTTTTTAATTTACTTTAATTCTTTCTTATAAAACATATCATGGTGATGCAATATAAATGAAATTTAAAATAATAAAGATTCTAGATGTGGTGCTGTGTCACAAAAAGCATTTACTTGTGAAGAGATTGTATATATGAGTGCGTTGCACATCCTATGACTTGACTGTATATCCCTTGTATTATTAAATCACTGCAATATTCATCAATGTGACACTGACACATTATTCCTTTACTAAGTACAACTAGTCTGTTGGATTTTATTTGACTTTGTGAGTTTACATTCAGACTGCAACTAGGATATAAGTGGTGAAGTATTAATACACAGCATACAATAGAAATATAATGAAATCCAATATGAGGTTAATAGACATTTGACATCTGCAAAATGTCTGAAGCACCACTTCGTACATATGTGGTGAAATGCATGCAATAAAGGCACCAAGAATTAAGGCTTGTAGAAAGGGTACAGTCCCCTGATTACAGCTAAATGAAAATAAGGTCTGAGTACTTGACGGCCTCTCCATCTCCAATCATTTTTGAACTACTTCTTAGAGTTTCATTGTTTTCATTAATTGCTATAGACTGCTTAATACTTCCTGATTGATGATTATTTTAACTTCAGCTTAAAACAGATGCTGAGGTTACATTTTTTCATCTCAGACATGAAATACATAATTGCAAGAAGGTACATCATGACAATACTTGAGTTTATAGTCTAGGTGTTCAAAAATGTTGTAGACAGTGCTTTCAGAATAATGGCTTTGAATGACATGAAAGTATTGTTTTAAGATTTTTACCTGTTGATTTTTCAATTCAAACACACACACACATATATATATATATATATATATATATATATATATATATAACATACAGACACACACATACGCACACACACATATATACATGCAAGCTCACACACACACATGCATATATATAACATACACACATATAACACACACACATGCAAAGATACATGCATAGACACACAAATACTTTATATAACACACAGACATGCACAGACACATCCAAGCTCACACACACACACAAACAAACATATGCGTATATATAACAGACACGCATATATATATATATATATATATATATATATATATATATATATATGTATATATATATAAAACACACACACATATGAAAGCTCGCACAGTCACAAAACACATGCATATATATATATATATATATATATATATATATATATATATATATATAAAACACACAGATACACACAATAAGCGAGGTCACATAAAAAAACCTCTTGAATCAGAGGCCCATGGGATATATGCAAATGACCCTTATAAACACCAGGGGTTTCAGATAAATAGCAATTTTGAACACTCATAACTGGTTTCATCATTTTAACAGACAAATAAAGCCAAGCACCACTAGCTATAGATACGCATACTTCTGCCTTGTTTTGACCTGATCATCACAGCAGATGTCCATTATCATTAGGGCGACTGCAAAATATCCCAAATAACAGACTAAAACATTAAGTGAGAAGGTTACACAGAAAAAAACAAGCTGTAAAAACTAAATAAAAGCTCCAGCCAAGCTAGAACTTCCAATGCATGACCTCGCAAACATCTTGAATCAGAGGCCCATGGAATATATGCAAATGACCCTTATGAACACCATGTGCTTCAGCTAATTGGTGCTTCTGAATGCCGATGACTTGTTTCGTCATTTTAATGGACAATTACAGGCCAATAAAGCCAAACCCCACTAGCTGTGGATATGCATATTTCGGCTTTGTTATGAACACCTGGTATTCATAAGGGTCATTTGCATATATTCCATGGTCCTCTGATTCAAGAGCTTTGAGAGGTCACTCATTGGAAGTTCCAGCTTGGCTGGAGTTTTCATTTAGTTTTTACAGATTGGTTTTCCTGTGTGACCTTCTCACTTATTGTTTTAGTTTGTTATTTGGGATATCTTGCAGTCACCCTAATGATAATGGACATCAGCTGAGTATAACAGCCCTGTGTTTCTTACATTTAGTTAAACACTCTGTTTGTGCTATACTGATGCAATCATCCCAAGGAAAAAATATGCATATCTGCAGGTAGTGGGAGGTTGGCTTCATTTGCCTATAATTGTTTATTAAAATGACAAATTATGGGCATTCAGAATCATCAATTAGCTGAAATGCCTGGTGTTCAGAAGATACATAATTAAACACACACGCACATATATATTGCATACAGACACATGCATACACACACAGCATTTATTGTTATTCATGCCTCCTACTCATTGCTATTTACATGCTAGTTATTAGTTAGCTGAAGCTATTATTTACAATTTGTTTGTTGTTGTGTATGTTCTATATTAAATGTACATTGCACTCATGTTTTTTAAGTAATTATATATACAGCCAGAGAGTAAAGCATTTAAAAATATTAAGATGCTGATGTGGCATACAGGGTTACAGCTGTATTAGTTTTGCTGCTTGTAGCTCAGTCCTAAATATATTCCAAAGGGCTTGGTTTGAGGTCCATGCTGAAATACTCATTTCTTTTTACTTGTAATTGCATATATTCCTTAACATATGCAAACCACACCTATGTGTCTTTATAATGTCATTTAAATGGCATGTCATTCTTTCTGGTTGTGCAATACTATTAGTCAATTCACAGTGCTATAGCAATGTTAACTGTTGGTGTTTATAGACATTTTAGTACATAAACTAAGACTTTGAAATTGCTATCAGTCTTTACCTGAAAATGGTGGATTTGGTTTCATCATTAAGTTCTTGCATGGTCTATGAATCAGTCTGTGTAAGTTAGGGAGACCAGCAGTACCTTGCAGTCACCTCAGAAAAAAATACATTTGTGCCTAATGCCTTACTGTTTTTAAAATGACTAGTAAACACATGAATAACTAGTTAAAATATAATTTATGCCAATCAGAACTACAAATCAAAATGTATTTTGATATAGAAGCTGTATTTTTTCACATTAAACATATCATACCAAAATAATGCATACATCTAACTTGTACATAGCATAAATGAATATGACAGAGGACTGTCTGAATATGAAAACATACTGTTGTAAAGCTATCTCTAAGACTCGTCCAACCCAATCAAAACAATTAGGAACAGTCATCTAGTCAGGTTTCTTCATATCTATGTAGGATGACTTCCCACATATGGAGCTCAATATATATAATTTGCCATTCTTCACAGTCTCACAAAGATGCATTGGTGTCAAACAAGGCAGAAAGCACCCTACATTTAACACAATAACATTTTGTTCAGTAATGCTGCTGTTGTGTTTGACACAGTCCTGAAAGTAGTTAAAAACTAGTATCCATCCTCTAAGATCATTACATCTGAATAATCTGTGTTACATATTGCAGTATTTACAGCGTAGTTGTGAAATAATCACACTTACTTGAGCTTTATAAAAGTAGTTCACAATTTGTTGCTGTCAGTTTTGTATTATTAAAAATACTGAAGTTATCCAGTTAAATGCATTATTGCAATTCATCTTAAAGTCTATAAATAGTCTTTGACAAATGAAGAAGCACAACATTTCCAGTATATCTAGTAGTTTTTTAAAAGTAACTTTTACAACTGATTCTCAATTTAATATCATAAAACATTAAAATGTGATAAAATAGCTTGCTTCAATAAAACTCACCAGAATCATCATGCATTTAATCTATGCAGAGAATAATATCAGCAAAAATTCTATTTCTGTTTACAGTGTGTGTGTATGTGTGCGTGCGTGCGTGCATGCGTGTATGTGTGTGTGTGTGTGTGTGTGTGTGTGTGTGTGTGTGTGTGTGTGTGTGTGTGTGTGTGTGTGTGTGTGTGTGTATGTGAGAGATACAGCTCAAAATGCTTTGGTATATAGATATTATAGACAGCTGAGATATTTATGGCTGTACCTCAACTCCTACATGCAGATACAAAAGGTCTAACAAGACCCAAAACCTTTTTGTGAGATATTTGTTTGCCTGTGCTTTGGTCTACATTATCAGTTGGGCATACCCCAGCATTGATTATTACTCCCATATGTAGAGAGAGAGAGAGAGAGAGAGAGACCATGCTTTGAAAGGCAAATTATTTTATTCCATTAAGTCCATCAGCAAAAAATGCTTAGTTGAACTGACTACGATGCTTTTAACTAAGGACAATATTATTTTCAGTACAGTAACTTCATATTCATGTGTCATTATAAACACTGCTATAGATTTTAAGGGCTGGGACAGAACTGATCATAAACAATATTGAATGAAAGAAGTTACTTAATGTTAGAGCTGAATACGTAATTGATTCATATGTGATAACATACTTCTGACATCCTAATACATGTTGACATTTTCAAGGAAAACTACACTGAGAGAGTATTACAGATGGCAGTGCTGTTCATTGGCAGTGGTAGCCTTGAATATTCATACACAAAAACAAAATGAAACTACTGCATTAATTTTCTTTTGAGCTATGAATGACTGTATTAATAAAAGTACCAGTTATACATGAAAATAATGAACTGCCATTTTCAAATGAATACTGACAAAAAATACATTCACTTGATGAAGGCAAGACTTCCATCATGGACTGGTTTAACACTGAAAATATCCACTTAGCATTTCATTTCAAATAATGAAATTGCAGATCTATTCCAGCATTGCTCCAGTGTGGATATTTATTTTAAATAGCTTAGAAAATGTTCAGAATGTTAACAAGTGGAAGAAGAACATATGATCAAAAATTATCTATAAGAATGCAGTTTAAATTCTTGTTTAGAGGTCATCTGTACGGTACAAATTGACTCTGCTATCATGTCACTTTAAATGTATGACAATTTAAAATGAGTTGTACAATAATTTTACAACATTCGTATGAAAGCAACACGAGAGTCCACAAACATGTGCTGCTTCCTTCTAATCGATGTTAATTTGCAAAGTCAATCAAAGGCAGCCATTTTACAAGCTACCACTGAAGGAGAATAACACTGGAATGGAAGCTGTGTGATTTTGGTTTAGATATTCATATTTCATCTTCCAGAAGTATTACTTTCAGGCAACTGTCAAATCATACATCTATGAAGATTATGCATGATATGTGACTGCTAAGCTTCTCATTTGGTTTTATATACATATTTTTTATACTTCATTACAGCAGAAAAGGTTACTCTGCACTGTGGTGTGTCAGATCTATAGATGCAGTCAGGTGGAGAACAATATTAGCAATCTACTAAACAACTGACTATCATGACTTTTCCAAGACTTTGCTCTTTTTTTACTTAAATTGCAGACAATATGTTCATTCTTTTGCTAGTCACAATCTATTCTTCATTAGGAACTATTTATTTCTGACACTCTGTGCTTATATATTTTACAATACTTCCCTAGAAATCAATGCAGTTTACACAAAAAAGAACTGTTACAAGCTTATGATATTCTAGATGTTATGTGTAAGAAATAAAAACGTGCTCTCATTAAAGTCTACAGAGAAGTATGGTGTAGAAAGAACAGCTTTGTAAGGCAATGCAAACAATGTTCATTAGTATATGCTGACTGTAATCTAGGTAACTTCTTATGTTATTAAAACGCCTGGGGAGCTTTTACTGTACTCCTAGATCTGATTTTTATCCCAGTGAAAGATACACAATGTTGAAGTAGTGAAAAAAGTCTACTGTCTATTTATTTATGGCACAGTGGTGCAGCTATAGCATTGTTGCCTCACAGCAAGAGATTCTCCAGTTTGATTTTTGGCTGGAGTGCCTTCTGTGCAGAGTTTGCACGTCCTCCCTTCGTTTGTGTGAGTTTTCTCTGAGTGCTCCGGTTTCCTCCCATGTTTCAAAGACATGCATCTGGAGCATTTTTCCCTGGGCCTCTGTTGAAAATTGGCTTTGTTCCAAGTTGGACTTTCCCAGTAAACAATGTTAAATAAATAAATAAATATATATATTCTAACATGGAGGAAAGGTAGAGTGGTTTGCATGGTTGTCTCCCAGCAGTTTAGCAGAGTGATTTGCATTGTTGTCTCCCAGTAGTTAGCTTTCCAGTTCAGTTCCTAAATGTGTTCCTGGGGTAGTCTTTTATATTTAGTATAGTATTTTACCTGACTAAATAGTCTGGCAGTTAGTGCAAAGAAATGAGGCTAAGAGCTGTTGATGAGGTGCTTCCTGAAGTCCCGTGTTTGATTCCTTCAGCCTCCATTTATTAATCCTTTTATTGACTGGGTTAGTCCCACTAGGCTAGTAGCCTCTTTGCAGGGGAAACCCAAGGGAGGCATCGGG
>NC_056735.1:748201436-748203936 GCF_019279795.1 Protopterus annectens | reverse complement strand
ATAGAACTTCAGTGATGTAACTGGAATAGACTAAAAGTACTCCCACTAGATGAGGTAGTATCACACTTTAACTCCATATTTCTTACAATCCTTAACAATCATGCACCCACCCGGACCATCAGAACAAAGCACCGTGGCTGTCCAAAGAAACTAGGCAAAAAAAATCATGAATAGAAATAAAGCTTGGTCCACTTGGAAAACCAATAAAACCCCTAAGGATCAACTCATATATAAACAGCTAAGGAATGATGCTAAGAAGTCTATAATATTAGACAAAAAAGACTATTACTGTAACCTACAACATAAACATCAAAATTGACCACAAAGATTTTGGTCCAGCTTAAACAATCTTCTCCATCCAGGTACTACCTCTACCCCTGCGTCTATCCTCAAGTAACCTCCAGAAAATATTGCCACCACCCTCAACACCTTCTTTACGAAAACTATACAATCCCTTGCTAGGCCCCAGTAGCCTAGACCCTACTAACCCATATCCAATACCCACCCATCCTTTAACTTTCAACCTGTACCAACAGCACTTATCCGATCCTTAATCAAGAAACTGAAACCCACCACCCTATCATCAGACCTACTCCCGGCTGAATATCTCCAAAAGACTGCAGATGCAATAGCATATCCCATCTCAATATTAATTAACAGAATCATCTCTGAAGCATACATCTCCTCCATCTGGGAAATTTCCCACTTAATTCCTCTCCACAAAGGGGGCAACTCCACTGATCTATCAAATTACCGGCCCATCGCCATTCTGTCCCCTCTGGTTAAAATTATGGAAAAATGTATCCACAAACAACTCCTTCATTACCTCAATTCATAGGTTCATAGGTTGGTACTAGGCTATCGGCCCTAGGGCCTATACAAGCCTAGCCATAACAATTCCCTGGCTATTTCTTCCCACAGTATTTACTTCCCTGGACCCCTGTCTAGCAGGGTGACTGACATGATCCCCGGGGTTAATTTCCTATCTCTCATGCAATCACCAAGGTTCCTTTTGAAGAGGGACACAGAGGCACTCTGCTTGACATGTATGGGTTATCTATTCTAGAGTCTGGGGAGTCCCTGGGTCAGGAACCTATCCCTCTAGCATGTTTTGTTCATTGTGATGACAAGGTTTAGATCTCTGGAGCGTGTGGCTCTGAGGGTTGGGATGTCTTTAACTGTAGCATGTCCAACAGCTCTGGGTTTGACATGGCCTTGTATGTTAAGCAGATATCACCTCTGAGTAGACAATATGTGACAGAGTATAGGTGGAATTTTTTAGATGGTCAGCATAGGGCATCTGCTTTAGGCCTGTGATTCTTTTAGTGAGGTATTTCTGTGGCCTTTCCAGTTGTTGCAGATGTCTTGAGAGGTACATTCCAAATGGGGTGTTGTATTCTATAATGGGTCTTATGAGGGATGAGTACAATGAGACAATGACCTCCTTTTTTCTGGATGAAAAGCCCTTAGTGATGAGGTGTGCCACATAGAAGGAATTCCTGACTGTTGTGGCGATGTGGTCATCGAAGGTGAGACCACTGTCCACCTGTGTCCCTAAGTCTGTTATCACGCTTTCGGTGTTTGGTGTACTGCCACCTATGTGGTAATTCATGGGTACATGTTTTTTTCCAAAGGGGATAACTATACATTTCTTGGCATTGAGCTTGAGTCCATGGCTCTGGCACCAAGCATCTGTTTCTGTAAGGCCCTTTTGTAGAATATCCACATCATTTGGAGATTCAATAATGGCTTCCAGTTTGCAGTCATCTGTGAACTTTGTTAGCCAGAGTCCCTTAGTGTTGGCCTGTACTTCAGAGAAGTAGATGCCAAACAAGAGCGGTCCCAGGACTGAACCCTGAGGTACTCCACTTGTCACTTGTCTGGAGCTGGATTTGAAGTCAGCTACTTTTACAGTGTGGGTACTGTCAGTAAGCCAGTTGGCAACCCATCGAATGACATAGGGATTAATGCCCAGCTTTGTAAGTTTGTCTATGATTCCAGAGTGGGGGATGGTGTCGAAGGCCTTGGTGAGGTCCAGATAGGCTATGGACCACCTTATCCTTGTCCATGGCTCTGGAGACTGATTCAAAGAAGTCAATCAGGTTCAGGAGACAAGATCAGCCCTTCACGAACCCAAACTGAGTGGGATCCAGTGTTTGAAGGTTGCCAATGTCTTTGTTTATAGGTTCCATGATAATACGTTCCATGGCCTTGCAGGTCAGGCTCATCAGACTAATGAGGAGGTAGTTCCTGGGATCCAAGGTGGATCCCCCCTTGTGGAGTGGGATAACTGTAGCTGTGTGACACTCAGTGGGCATGAAGCCTGATGAAGCGATGTCGTCCCGGCGATGTGGTCGTTGGTGATCTGGGTTTTCTTCCATCTGACATGGACCCATATATATATATATATATATATATATATATATATATATATATATATATATATATATATATATATATATATATATATAAGATCACTGCGGTGGTGGTGCTGCGGTAG
>NC_056735.1:748058936-748196436 GCF_019279795.1 Protopterus annectens | reverse complement strand
CTTCCTTCTAAACAACTATGGATAGTGTAAACTTGCTTACATTCTGTAGTACTAATTGAAAATGTGCCATCTACCAATATATATTTGGAGGAGCATACCATTCTTAAATTGCCCTCTGTTGTGATAATAACACTACTTAATGTGGAATCTGATAAAGTACTATGTGCAATAATAAATTCTCCATTAATAATAGGTACATGTTCAGGCTTAAGTTCTTTTTTAAAGAGTGTAAACCTACAAACATGCTTTTCCTTTTCTTTTACCTTTAGGGCTGAACTGTTAGGTAGCATATTTACTACACAAGTGGATGTACTTTCTAGTACTCCTGAAACAATGTTACATGGGTCCGTAGGGTTGCCACCTTTTCAAATGTCCAAAGTGGGACATTTCTGGTACAAACATCAGATTTTGCAGGCCGAAACATACCTACAGCCAGTACAAAGGACAGAACCTCACTTTTTTGCCTATAAAAGCTTATTCTTGTAGCATTTTAGTTGCTTATTCTGTTTCTTATAACATTTAGGTGTTTCAGATACAGAATAACTGTTTTATGCAACTATTACATAAAATATAGAAAATATTTTTGTCCTAAAATCTCAGGACATCTGCCATTTTATAATTTTTTTACAGGACACAACTGCCCAAAGAGGGACTGTGCCTCGCAAAGTGGGACAGGTGGTAACTCTATGGGTCCGCAACAGAATTCTTAGCACTTCTTTTAATACTTTCATGCACTTTAAATTCTTCTACGTTTAAAACATTTGGTGCATGGAAATGAGCAGTACTTTCATCTAACCTGTTACCCTGGGCAGTACACTCTGTAATGCAATGTCCTTTACACTTATCTTTTATTTTAAGAACACAACACCAGTCCTTCTGCAAGCTTTTGATTTTTCTAAGTAGTACCGATATCCATCTGTGCACAGTGATTCCTTCCATTTCTAAGACATTACCGTTCCATACACATTTCCAACTATTCCAGGTATGCAAACATCATCAACTGACTCCATAATTGATAAAAAAAAGAAGTTATGTACTCACCATAACGTTCCATCTGAGTAGGTACTTCATTTGTCTGCATCCTGTGGGTATCGGATCCGATCTCGGATCCGAGCCGGCAGCTTTACTAGCTAAAAGATCCGAGCTCCTAGCTCCTCCCCTTGTCCATAATCCCCTGCTACATACTCCCTTTCCCCAGATCGAGTTTGCCTATGCTAACAACCAAGACTCTCGACCGAGGACCATAACCTACTGCCTAACTGCATGAACAATGTCATTCATAGTCAGGAAGCACGATACTGGATAGGGGGCATGGAGGGAGAGTCGGTTGCAGACAAATGAAGTACCTACTCAGATGGAACGTTATGGTGAGTACATAACTTCTTTATCTGAAGTAGTTACTTCATTTGTTCTGCAACTTGTGGGACAGAGGCCCCAGCTACCTAAAAAAACCCTGGGAGGTCCTCAAGGAAGGATATTCCAGAGCACCACAGAGCCAAAGGAAGCCCTACTCCTGGATATCATATCCAATTTATAATGAGAAATGAATGTATGAGAAGAGGACCAAGTAGCTACTGAACATATATCATCCAGAGGAACTCTGGACCAAAACGCTGCAGAAGTAGCTATGGAACGAATTGAATGGACATGGACTCCGGAAGGAGCAGGTTTCCCTGAGGCTAAATAAGCATGGATGATGCATTGCGAAATCCAGTTTGCTAAAGTAACTTTGGTAATAGCCTTACCTAAGGATGGTTTGGCAAAGGACACAAACAATTGATCAGACCTGCGAGTAGCCTTCGTCCTGTGCAAGTAAAAGCGCAGTTGTCTATGTACGTCCAATTTGTGTAATTTATATTCCCCTTTGTTCTGGAAGTTGGGAAAAAACACTGGTAAATTAATTGACTGATTAATATTTGATTCAGAGGCCACTTTGGGCAGAAAGGAGGGGTTAGTCCTGATAGACACTCTATCCTTATGAAAAATTAGATAAGGGGGTCTCATGCAAAGCGCTTGAAGTTCTGAAACCCTCCTGGCTGATGTAATAGTGATTAGAAAAGCTGTTTTCTAGGATAAAAATTTTAATTGAACCGAAGCAGACGGTTCAAAGGGTGGATTCATTAATGCCTGCAGAACCAAGGTCAGATCCCATGGTGGAACCACAGTCTTAACTGGCGGCTTCAACAGAAAAATTCCTTTCAAAAACGTTTTGCATATTTTTGCAGAAGCTAAGGATCCCAGCTCATCTCCACTGTGAAAATGAGAGATGGCTGCCAACTGTACTTTAACTGTAGATGCACTGGCTCCTTGATGAAAAATATGTGACAAGAATTCAGGAACAGTTGGGATAGGGACGGTAAAAGGATCGAAACCCTTGTCTCTAGCCCAGATGGAAAAACGCTTCCACTTACTACTGTAAATTTTTCTGGTAGTAGGTTTGTGTGCTGCTACCAGAATGGCTTTCACTGGTGAGGAGATACCGGGAGTCCTTGCCATCAGTGGAAATGGATCAACCAAGCCACGAGCTTGAGGTTTTCCAGGTTTGGGGGTTACAATCCTGCAGGATGCGAAATCAGATCCGGGATGGGATCCAAGATCCAAGGAGGAAGTACACTGTGAGACTGCAGATAAGGGAACCAGATTTGGCGAGGCCAGAATGGGGCTATGAGGATAACCTTGCTCCCCAACCGACGTGCTTTCTGTAGGAATTTCGTCATGAGAGGAAGAGGGGGGGTAAGCATAGAGGAGACCGGGTGGCCAAGCATGAACCAGAGTGTCTCTGGGGCTCTCCCCTGGTGGGGAAATTAGAGTGAAAAACTCGCTGCACTTCGTGTTTGACAGAGAAGCAAAAGGATCACAGCAAGGTCGACCCCATTTGAGGAAAATCTGTTTCACTACTGACGGGTTCAGAGACCACTCGTAAGGTGTGAGGATCAAGTGACTCAGCTTGTCCGCAAGAACATTGGACCATCCCGGAATGTGCATTGCTATCAGAAAATGGTTGGTAGATATCACCCATTCCCAAACTCTCATGGCCTCCTGACAAAGGGGATAAGATCTGGTCCCTCCCTGTTTGTTTATGTACCAGACTACCGCCATGTTGTCTGTCTGTATTGCAATAGTCCCCAGGGGAAGAAGGTCGTGAAGAGCTTGCAACGCTAGAAGCACCACCCTCATCTCCAGGACATTGATATGCAGAGCGGTCTCTAAGGGAGTCCACGTGCCTTGGACGGTTCTGCCCATAGAATGCCCCCCCCACCCAAGGCAGGAAGTGTCCGTGGTCAACGTGGCTTGGGTTGAGGCATCACAAAGGGTCTCCCTTCCCGGTGCTCCCGTGAGCGAAGCCACCAGAGGAGGGAGTCCCTGCAAACCTTGCTCAAGGGAATAGGAGTGTCTAAGGGGTGTAGCAACAGAGACCATTGGACTTGAAGGGTCCACTGAAGAATTCTCATCCGCAGATGTGCGTGCAGGGAAAGACTGATTGCTGCTGCCATAGAGCCTAGCACTCTCAGGACTAATTCTGCTGATGGATCTGGGGACTGAAGAAGTGCCATAACATGACGTGACAAACTGCTCAATCTGTCTGATGTTAAAAGGGCCTGAGAGAGGCAAGTATTTATTTTGGCCCCTATGAATTTCAGAACCTGTAAAGGATGAAGGAAGGATTTTTGGAAGTTTATTGAAATGCCTAGATGCTGGGCAAGAGTGAGAGAATAGTCTCTGGCAGAACAAAGCTGATGCCTGTTGGAGGCGGTGAGGAGCCAGTCGTCCAGGTGCGGAAAGACCTGAATGCCATGGAGTCTCAGGTGGGCTGCAACAACTGCCATGACCTTGGTGAACACCCTGGGGGCTGTGGTGAGGCCGAACGGAAGAACCCTGAACTGATAATGACTGGCTCCCAGCCGAAAGCGGAGAAACCTTCTGGATCATCTGTCCATAAGAATATGGTAGTATGCATCCTTGAGGTCTATGGAGCACATCCAGTCGTTCTCCCGAAGAAGGGGGAGAATTGATTGCATAGTGACCATCCAGAACTTTTCTTTGGGAATGAAGAGGTTCAGGGAAGAAAGGTCTAGAATCGGTCTAAAGTCCCCCGTCTTTTTTGGCACTAAAAAGAACCTGGAGTAATTGCCCAATCCGAACTGGTCTGGGGGGACATGCTGGATGGCTCTTTTTTCTAGCAGCTTTGAAACCTCCAAAGCTGCCGCCTCCCTTTGATCGGGTGGGACATCGGGGAGGCGCTTCATAGGAGGAGGAAGACTTAGAAAGGTTGGTGTAACCTCTGGATATGACTCGGAGCACCCACCAATCCGTCATAATGGACTCCCAATTTTGGAGGTGCTCCGACAGATGCCCCCCGACTGCCTCCAGAGAGGGACAGTTGGGTAAGCCCTCAGGACTGTTGCGTGGGCCTGTCCGAGAATGGTTCTCTGGACCCAAAATTACGCAGCCCCCCTCTGCCTCTGGGCCGGCGTCCTTCTTGCTCTCCTCTGCCTCTGAAGGATGAAGGGTCCGAAGCTGGACGGGACTGCTGAGACTTCCGGAACCACATCTTCTTTTGTCCCCTCTGATTCCTAGAGAAGGATCGTTGGGGATTAGAGAAGTAGACTCCGATGGCAGACAGCGTCTTTCCGTCCTTCTCGCTTTGGACCAGCGTCTCGCAGACGGTCTTGCCAAAGAGCGAAGAACCGTCAAAGGGCACATTCGCACAGGACACCTTGAAGGGTTCTGCAAAATTGCAAAGGCAGAGCCAGGCATGACGCCGCAAGGTGACCCCTGCTCTGCCAGCTCTAGCCGCTCCCTCTGTGGCATGGGAGAGTAGCCGCATAGACGCGTTAGAAATAGATTTCAGGGTGGCCATGCGAGTCGAGAAAGTCCTCTTATCCTCGGCCATCATGGACTCTGGGGGAGCCCCAGCGTATTCCTTTATTAAGTCTCGCTGGAGTCTGATGACATGCGCCATGTAGTTCAGCGCCCTTATAGAAAAGGTGGCTGAAGCAAACATCCGCTTTCCAATGTGGTCCAACGTCCGAGATTTCTTATCCAGAGGATGGACCGAGGAACTCTCCTGTGAAAGTTCCTTCTTCATGACGGCCGCCACCAACATGGCATCTACTGGTGAACCCTTAGACCAAGCCTGCCTATCCAAGGGAGGACTAAGAATTTTATCTGGCCTTTTTGGAATTGGCTCCATGGTGCCAGTTCCTTCCACGCCCTGGTAGTAATTAAGTCTATCAGGGGATCAGCCGGGGGAGAAACCCAGGAGGTAGATAAGCCTGCATCAAACACCTCCAGAAACACAGACTCGTCCGAGGAAGGTTTTTGGGCAGACCACCCTCCTCTAATTCACAACATTTCCATGATGTCTCCAAAGGAGACATCCTCAGGGGGTGATAGACATCCTCAGGGGGTGATCTTGGGGAACCTTCCCCTTCATCCAAATCTGTGTCTTCCGTGAGGGACTCAGGGGAGTCCAGGTGCCTCCTTTTGCACTTCCGTTTGCGAGGGACCTCCTCGGTGGGGCTATCCGAGGAGGGCTCGCCCACGGGGTCCTGTTCCTCTAAGGGAACTAACTGGAGTGTTGGCGCAGGCCGTCCCAGTGGCTGGATGATGGAGGATAGACCCAAATGCATAGGGGGGGTGGGAGGGTCCGTCGCCCGGACTGGGGATCTGGAAGATCTCGACAGAACCCTCTCCACTACCTCAAACGCCAAAGGTGACCCGCTTTCCCCAGGCTCTGAAAGCAGCCCCCTCGGCTCCGAGGTAGGGATCGGCGTCAGAGCCGAAGCGGTCGGACCCGAGAGGGAAGTGTGCTCCGACCTGAATGGAGCCGAAGACACACCTACCCTCACGGATCCAACGCTCGGCTCTCAGCCCCCAAGAGCCAGGATCCGACAAGCTCGAGGGTAAAGTAGGCGTCGAAGTAACCGGTACTGTCGGCGCCAACTCCCCGGTTCCGAAATGGCCCAGATCCGACGACTCCGAAACCCTAAGCCGGGTCAGAGAAGGAGCTATTGGGGAAAAGAAGGGGGCTGCTCTCCCCCCCTCCGGGGGGGAGGCAGGAGCACCCCTACCTGCATTTGAGTCTGCAAAAATCGACACATCATCCGATCCATGTCCGCGTCGGTCAGGCTCCTTGTCGATCTACAAGAGGTCGTCGAGGCGGGCCGGGAGGGCCACCTCAAAGACCTCGAGGGAGACCGATACTCCTCCTCTGGCTCCGGTGAGAAACAAGGCGAATGGAGCCGAGAGGGAGAGGATCCGGAGGCCCTCATGGAGGGACACGCAACTTTAGATGGCAGGGCTGAGGGATGAGTCTCAGCCCGCCTCTTGTGACTCTTGTGCTTTTCTTTGTCTTTGTGCCTCTTCTACCTAGATGAGGAAGAAGAGTCCCCCAGACCCTGAGAATCTGAGGGAGGTTGAGTCCCAGACAGGGTAGGGGGGTCCAAAGGCCTGGGGGCCGCAGTCACAGCCTGTGCCTTAGAGGGAGAGGAGGAAGAAGAATCCTGCAGTAATAATCCCGCCAGGATTAACTTGTTCCTCCTATCCCTGGTGGCCTGGGGGTTAAATGCTGCACAAATTTGGCAGCTGGTGGACAAATGGGCCACCCCCAGACAAAGAACGCACTGAGTGTGGCCATCAGCTGGGGAAAGCTTATGGCCACACTCAGTGCACTTAGAGAATATGGCTTTGGGCCCTTCAGCCATAATACACAACACACTCACACACTAAGGGGGAGGGAAATAAAAATTAAGGCAAAAATTACCACAAAAATATATACACTAATAATAATATATGATGACTAGGGCACGAATAAACACACACACACAACAAAAAATATCTGAATCTGACTTTTTAAGGTTTGATGAACCAGAAAGTTCTCACCCACGCCTAGGAGATCTTCACTTGAAGCTTCTCTCAGCCACAGCAAACGAGATCTGGGGAAAGGGAGTATGTAGCAGGGGATTATGGGTAAGGGGAGGAGCTAGGAGCTCGAATCTTTTAGCTAGTAAAGCTGCCAGCTCGGATCCGAGATCAGATCCGATACCCACAGGTTGCAGAACAAATGAAGTAACTACTTCAGATTAAAAGTTTCACATCTTGCATTTAATCAAATAACCAGTCATAGCGCTCAGCTTGTTATCTCATCATTAACTTATCGACTCCTTTCAAACGTATTTTGTAAGGAATACGTTATTAAGACAGTACTCCACAGACTTCACATGTACAGGCCTTCATATACAGTATGACAGTTAGACGTTATGACTTCTGCGATCATTTCAAACATCATGCAAGCAATGCAGAATTTCCTGTATGCGCATGCTAAAATGTGAGTGCTAATTAACTTGAATTAAAGGGAGATGTCGACACTTTCAGAACGCATTATAATGTGTAAGTGTTACCTTGATTATGTGAACTGTATACAGAATGTTATGTTAAAGAACATGCCCCTAGTTTGGCATCATCAAGCAATTACTGATTAAATATCTGTTTTTACATTAATAAAATGACATTCATTTAAATATACCTATTAATTATGTTGTCTTTTGATTGGCAATTACTGCTAGCACTGCTTACAGACTCAAATGTCTTCGATTCTAGTTATAAAAAGGAGTACTGTTTTCTTGTCTGGTTTACCAATAACTGATTGTATTATGTTGTGAAACTGCTCCATTTAACCATTAATTTCATTGGAAGAGTGCACATATGAAGAGTTTCATTTGACATGAACATGACTGACCTCTCTGGCTTCATAAAACTCAGAATAGCCTGGAATTTACAATACTGACATCACATTAAAGCTTTCCAGTTCTCTTTTATCCATAGCAGCGAGCAGAGACTAAGTTGTCCTTCATTACATCATATGAAAAGCGTATATATCTATTGTCTATGACATTGCAAGAAAAAAGGGTCTATTAGTAAGCCATTGCTCTGTCTCTCTCTCCCCTTTCTGTCTTCTTCTCTCTGTCAATATCTCCTTTTCCCAGCCTGTGTCTTTTTCCATCCATTACTGTTGGGTACTGGTGCAAGGAAATTACTACTTAATAAGCAACATATCTGGTGCAAGGAAATCTCCCGAGAAAGCCTATACGGGAAAACATTACTACCTGTTGCCCTAGCAACAGAAAACAAGATAGTTCTATGTACGACTAACTAAAGAAATCAAGATACAATGTTTGTTCTATATCAAAAAAGTTCCAGTAATGAGCAAGCACACTCTTAGAAAACTGTAACATTGTAGAGACATAAATAAATAGAGCTTGGTATCAAGCTGAACTAAGTGCTCATTCTACAGTGATAAAATTCATTGTCTGATGAAGTGCAATGGTACTATGCAAAAGCACTTACACGTCTTTTGTTTGAATAAATGTGATTATTTTTATGCCATGTTGGTCTTTTACCTGTCTGAATTCGTTGGATAAATTAAAATACATAAAAGAATATCAGAAACAAAGCAATCATAGTATGACAGTGTTAAAATGCTGAAAATATAGCATATCATGAGGGAATTTTAAACATTAGCTTTTTACAGACAGGAAAAAATGCGGTATGCATGGCACAGCTGCATACTTATAACAACAACATTTCCGCGAATTGTTCAAACGTTGCATACACAAGGTGGAAATGGATATGTATGCTAATGTAAACATCAACTGTCAATACAATGACTGAAACATACCTTTTGACCATTTCAGATGCAACAAAAATTCAGCTTGATATTTTTAACTTTTGCACCTTTACCCTCAACCATATGATCGACGATAAGGTGAGTTTGCAACATTTGATTGTAAAGCATATATATATATATATATATATATATATATATATATATATACATACATACATATATATATATATATATATATATATATATATATGTGGGTGGCCACGGTGGTGCAGCAGTTAGTGTTGTCGCCTCACAGCAAGAGGTTCTCCGGTTCGATCCTCGGCTGGGGTGCCTTCTGTGTGGAGTCTGCATGTCCTCCCTGTGGTCGCGTGGGTTTCCTCCTGGTACTCCGGTTTCCTCCCACATCCCAAAGACATGCTGTAGGTGGATTGGACACTCTAAATTGGCCCTAGGTGGGAGTGTGTGCGTGTGTGTGCCTTCTGTGGACGGTTGGGCGCTGGGCTGGCAACTCAACACTGTAAAACTCCACTGCCAATCATGAGCAGACAGGTGTTCCGCTGTGGCGACCCCTAACCAGGAAAAAGCCAAAAGAAGAAGATATATATATATATATATATATATATATATATATATATATATATATATACACATATACATATACATATAGATGGAGACACAGAGGAAGAGAGATGGACAGACGCAGAGACACAAAAGCACATTGATCATTAATCATTGATGATTGATCACCTTCCCAAAGCAAACTTCAAACTACTTGCATCCGAAGAGGAAAGCTTCACTATTCCCTTGCTGAAGGATAATGATATCCAAGATGCGGAATCCTACTCAAAGGCACTCTATGCATCTTCAGGATTGCATGGACCGTGCTATCCCAAATAAAACCCAGACTCCTTCCTCAAGCAAGAAGAAACCAGCCTGGTGGACCCCGGCCATAAGCAAACTTTATAATAAAAGGAGGAGACATACAAAAAAAGGCCAAATCTCAAGTAGAAAAATCATCCCTGATCAGCATTAGTAAGAAATTGAGGGCCCTCATCAAGTCAACTAAAGCTAATTTTGAAAAGAAAGTTGACAAGGATGCCAAGGATAACCATAAGGCCTTCTATGGCTACGCCAAAAACCTGAATGGCAACGCTCAGGTCTGTTCTGAGCTAGTACAACATGGAACAAAATACACTAACCCTTCTGACATTGCCAACATCTTGGCTGACAGGTTCAGTGCAAATTTCTCCTCCCCCCTCACCTATTACCATTCCAGGGGATTGTGTAAGTCCAATTATTACTGATACATTGGTTAGCAAGGCTCTATCTAAAGCTAAAAACACTGCCTCCATGGGACCAGATGGCATCCCAGGCTGTGTCATACGCGAGCTCCAAAAGGAATTAACCCCGCATCTTAATACCGTGTTCAGTCTCAGCCTCACCACAGGATATGTGCCCAGAGAATGGCGCACGGCAACGGTGGTCCCGCTACACAAGGGTGGAGCCACAACTGATCCTGGGAACTACCGACCAATAAGCCTGACCAGTCTGATCTGTAAGGCTATGGAATGAATCATTATGGAACTCATAAATGGAGAGATTGGGAACCTCCAGTCGCTGGACCCCACGCAGTTCGGCTTCGTCAAGGGCAGATCATGCCTCCTGAACCTGGTGGATTTCTTTGAGACAGTTACTCAGGCTATAGATAAGGGAAAGGAGGTACACATGGCTTACCTTGACCTTGCTAAAGCATTTGACACCATTCCCCATTTGGGTATTATTGATAAGCTCACCAGCCTGGGCATAAACCCTTACGCCACAAGATGAATCACAAACTGGCTCTCAGACAGATCCCATAAAGTAAGAGTAGCGGGATCTATGTCCGAATCCAGACCAGTAATGAGTGGTGTGCCTCAGGGCTCTGTCCTGGGGCCCCTCCTGTTTGGCATATACTTCTCAGAAGTACAGGCAAGCACGGAAGGGCTGTGGCTGACTAAGTTTGTGGACGACTGCAAACTGGGTGCTATAATAGAGTCTCCGGCTGACATGGAGATCCTCCAGAAGGGCCTAAATGAGACTGATGCATGGTATCAAAGCCATGGTCTCAAGCTAAATGCAAAAAATGCGTAGTAATCCCCTTTGGAAAAAACAGAGTACCTGCAAACTACAACATAAGAGGTAATCCCCTGAAATCTGAAGAAGAAATAAGGGATCTAGAGACCCAAGTAGATAGCCAGCTTTCCTTTGATAACCATGTTGCCAAAGTGGTTAGAAAATCCTTCTATGTGACCCATCTGATCATGAAAGGGTTTGCATCAAGATCTAAGGATGTAATGGTGCCCCTCTACTCTTCCCTCATCAGACCCATTATTGAGTACAATGCACCAAATGGAATGTACCTGGCTAGACATCTCCAGCAGCTGGAGAGACCACAGAGGTACCTAACCAAGAGAATTACTGGCCTCAAACAGTTGCCCTATGCAGCACGATTGAAAAAGCTAAGACTGTTCTCTGTTGCGTACCGCTTAATCAGATGCGATCTCTGTCTAACGTACAGAGCCATGTCCAACCCAGAATTGTTGAACATGCTCCATCTTAGCAAAACCAAATCTACTCGAGCTACACGCTCTAGGGATATAAACCTCAACACAACAATGAATAGAACATGCTGGAGGGATAGATTTCCTTCGCAGAGACTTCCCTTACTATGGAACAGGGTCCCGATCTAGATAAGACAGTGCCCCTCACTATCACTCTTCAAGAGGAACCTTGATGAGTGGATGGGTAACAGAAAGTTCACACCGGGGATCACACCAACAGCACTACTGGATAGGGGCCAAGGGTACTAGCTGCTAGTACAAGGGTCTAGGGAACTACTAAAGGGGCGGTGAATACCACACAACGTGGCTGGGCTAATATATGCCTTCGGGCAGATAGCTCAGTACCAACCTATGAACCTATTAAGTTCAGTGGTTACGCATACATAGACGATATATTTTCCGAATAGCTACCTTTTAAACATTTTCTTGTAAATCTCAAGGTTATGGATATGCTGTCACATTATAAGCAACCAGAATTATGAAGATAGCATATATAGCATTTACACTGCTTTATCAGTACTGGCTGCATAAACACACACTACACATACCTAGTGATTGCTAGTGCCTGAATGGATTTGTATTCTGTGCAGTGCTTGCCTCTGTCATTTACCTTACTACTTTCTTAACATCTACCAACGGGCAGAAGTAAAGATAATGGGAGAAGTAATAACAGTCCTGCTGCAGTAAAATGATGTAGATACTTACAGTGACTGGTAGAAGAAATACTTTATTTCACCCAAACAGTTAAGCACTTTTATCCTATTTTTTATAAGAACTGACTTTAACACAGACAAAAAATTCTTTAAATAACAAAAATAAAACAGTCATGTGCTGAAAAAGCACCAATAAATGACACCAAACTAAATGGAATCAATTAGCCACTTGGTTCATCTGCCAGGCCCTAGCTTGTAAATGTTTCATCTCCCAGGCCCATGCTTACACTTATCAAAGATATCAGAACTTGTCAGAGATTTGGGATACATAGCTAGGCTTAAAAATGCCCTTGTGGTTGTTAACCTACTAAACATCTATGAACTTATGAACTGAAATACTTTAGCCTGAGAACTGAACTACCTTACAGCCTTACTAAGCTCAGGAAATGTTGTTGCATTTAATTTAAGTTGCCATGCTAGATCTCTTTTAAAGAAATGTGCATCAGTAAAAAAACAGCTGTCATCTTATAAAACCTGATCAACAGCTAAAAATGTAAAACAATGATCTGGATTTGTATTAATGCGCCTATATAAGGCATTTGTAGTTTTAATGTTCCATACAACAAGCAGATGTTCATGAATTTGAGTTTTAAACTCTCTTCCTGTCATCCCCACAGAAAAAGCAGGACAGTAATCACACAATGCTAAATAAATAACTCTCCTGCTTAAACAATTATAAAAGTCATTAATAAATATGGTGTGACTGTTAACGTGAACTTGATTTAGTTTTTTAATATGTGGGCATTAAGAACAAAAGCCACAACTATACATACCTGCAGTTTTTTCAGTTAAAAGCAATTCCCTTTACTAAAGTTAGCAGGCCTTTCAAGAAGCTGCTTAAAGGGGCTGTCCCTCCTGAAAACAAATAAAGGCTTATCACCTAGACTGACTAGGAGGGAACTGTCCGTTCTGAAAACACTCCAGTTTCTAACCATACATTCTTTTCTGGTCTTACAATCAACTGTATCAGTAATGACACAAGTTCTACTAAATTTCCCCTTTATAATTCCAGTCATCATACAATCATTTTGTATTAACTCTACAGAGACAGAATGAGATAATATAGGCTTATAAAAAACACAGGTTTTTTTAACACATACCTCTGATTTTATTCCCTGTATGAAGTCAGGGATGTAGCCACATTGTAAAAACATGTCCATTACAATTTCAATTTCTAATATAAAAGTGACATCATCTGAAATCATCCTTGCAAGACAAACCATTTGCCCCTTGACAACAGTTTTTTTTATGACAGGGGGTGCTAACTTTGAAAATACAAATACATGTTTGAAAAAGTATTTTTTCTGAACACATTAGATTCGTATTGTTCACTGGCTGAATTATTAATTAATTGTACATCTAAATAGTTGATCTTGTCAGAATCAAAGTCCCAAATGAACTTTAAGAATTCACAATTATTGTTGATGTAATCTAAAAAGTCTGTTAACTTAGACTCAGAATCATGCCATGAAATAAAGATGTCATCCAGGTACCGGCAACAAAAACTCCAGCTGTGATAGAACTGACTGGCAAACAAACATTCTTTCGCCCAGTATGAAATTGCTAAATTTGCAAAGCTCGAGGCATGGGCAGTGGCCATTGCCACACCCGTGCTTTGTTTGTAATAAACATTTGTCAGACATTATAAAATTGTTTTTAAGAACTAACTCCGTCAGGCTGATGAACATATTAGTCTTATCATTGCTTAATATTCCTACATGGCATAGTATATCATTAAACCATACTAGGCCTTCATCTTGTGGAATTACAGAAAATAAGTTTGCAATATCAATAGTTAAAAATATTCCATTGGGAAGAAACTTTATTTATTTTAGCCAAAACATCCCAGGAATCTCTGCATATTTGTGGAATACTATCCACACTTGATTTCAACATGCTATCAATAAACTTAGCAATGAAGTAGGTTTTTGATCTGCTGCTATCAACTACTGGCCTGAAGGCAGGCATTTTAATACAGTTCTGCATTTTGGTAAGCCAAAACTAATAGCTAAATGGTGTATCATTTTATATGAAATTAAATTATTTTTCATGCAACTGTCCCTGTATAAGCATATCATAAATATAACATCAACTTTCTATAAGCAGTTACAATTTAATTTTTAATAGCCAGCAAATAGCCTTCATCGCTTAGTAATGTTAACATATTTCTTTCATATTGTTCTTTTTCCACTATCACCACCCCACCCCCTTTGTCAGGTTTCATTATTTTTAAGTTAGAATCATCAGCAATTTCTTTAAAAACAGCTTTTTCTTCTCTGCGAAGGTTGTGAAAGTGGCAGTTACAAGTTTTTTTCAACAAATTTCTTATTTCTGGTTCTACAATGTTTTTTATACAACTGTATGAATTTGTTCAAGGGTGGATTAAAACAACTGTTCCTTTTAAGCTCACACTCAGGGCTTGAGTCATTCATCAGGAACCAAAAATCCAAATGTAACTTTCATGTGAACAACTTGACACCAATTAATGTTTTAACAACATCAGCCCTTCTAGTTGGAACAAAGGACAGACCTTTGGATAGAGCACTTGCATATCTGATAATATTCTTGGGTCATCTCATTGACCTGATAAAAAAGTATGTAAATAAATAAGTAAATAAATAACACCACTGGAATAATAATAATAACACTAGCACCATGGAAAAACTAAGAATAACTTTAGCTCTGCATTGTAATCATAGCAGAATATAATAATAAGTAGTCTACAGTATCACTTCTTGCACATTTACCTATCTGCATGCATGTGTTTTCTTGTTTGCAATTTTTTTCTTCAATTGTTGGACTATATACAGCATATACAAACACACACACGCACACGCACACACACACACACACACACACACACACATATATATATATATATATATATATATATATATATATATATATATAAAATACAACAATGAAAAAACAGGTGCACAAGCCCGGAATGGGGTGCTACATTCCAAACAAACTGTAAAGAACCACAAAATATATTTACAGAGTGCCAGACCTCGGCTAACTGTCACGTTGTGAGTAGAAGAGGGGTTGGACATTATATAAAATTGCATTGCATTGTTGAGAGGTATGTGGTAGAGACATTTGTATTAAGCGCTGACCGCTGAGATAAAGTCTAAACAGGTAAATGGAAATGAATGCACTTTAGGTTACCACAGTCAGGGGTGGGTGCATGAGTGAAGGGGTATTACTAAGTCAGTATCATTTGATATGGTAGGGGTCATGGTTGGATATACTAAAGACTGGTCAGACTTGATACTGATGGTGAATACTGAGGAATCAAATGCATAGGCCAGAAGGAAGAAAAGCAATGCCACTGTTCCTTATGAGGTGTGGGCTTGCCCATGCCCTGACAAGGGTACTTCACATGTGCCATGTCTTGACGCCATTGATTTGCAAACAGGTGGTATTGGCACTATGAATATCTAAAGCCCTAATGGCTAACTTTTGTAAATTACTGCTCTGCATACATGGTTGTAGAAGAAATGTAGAATAAATGTGAGCATGTTAAATGGTCCATTTTACTTCAGGAAGTGCTTTTTGAGAGACAAACAAGTTTGGAATAGTGATGATTGCTGAAAATGACTCCCAATGGGGCTGTTGAGTTGTCAAACTGGTTTTGACTGGAAATTATAAAAATACTCTGCTCTGGTCAGCCATCACTAGGAAAGGAGGCATATACTGAAATGTTGTAACCACAATGTGCTTTTCACCTGAGGAAGGATTTACCAAATTGCTATATAAGTTATAACAAAAGTAACTATGAATATTTTGCTCTAAAAAATTTGAATATCAGCTGTGATGCAGTCTCATATTGAAAAGATCAGCCTGAAACACAGATTGGTAAAGCTATATAGAGGCTTTCAGATGAAGCAGGAGAGACCAGCTGTCCAGTAAAAGAAAAAAGTACAAAATAAACAAGCAACAGTCACACGCATGGAGTATTACCTGCTAATAAGGTGAACAGGTTGGCAGACAGAACAGGAGAATTTGAAAATTATAGTGATTTTTGTAGATGTGGCATACGTTAGGACAGTGAAGTGAAAACTAGTGCACATGTCCTAGGCCAAAAACTTATATAAATAAAAAAATGAAAATCAAAACAACTCTAACGGCATAACAGAAATGAAGGGATAAAGTGTTACGGTTTATTGTCCTTTGGATTTAAAGAGAAAGATGATGTGAGTAGTTAGAAGTTAAAAAAAGGATTTAAAATGAGTAAGAAGACAAGAATTGGACAAAGGGAAAAAATGTGTGGATTGTCTCAATGAATACAACAGCATGCATATCAATTCAAAGTACTGAGAAGAATTACAGTTAATGAAAAACTGGAGCAATGAAACACTTAGCTCATAAGAAAAGATTGAAAAAATAAATAGCTTGCAAGATAGTCAATTAATGGTAGTAGAATGTAAAAACAAAACAAGCAAAAATATAGAAAAGGGCTGGGGAGGGAGAGAGTAATTGTGCTTTTGTTAGATAAAAATAAATGTTCATGTATTACGCTAGATAATAGGAAGGGAAGTGGGGTACTCTGGGTTAATGTTGTACTGGTTTTTGGTACGTCATAAAGTCATACGGAATGCATTTATGGAGTTTAAGCCTTTGATTACTTTGATTAACTGAGTCGTGACTGTATGCATGCCAACTTTCAGTAGCAGGTAGCACACTCGGTTATTATGGTGACTGGGTGACTTCATTACTGTTTCCATACACGCAGATTTTTTTTTTTTGCTTTCTTATCAATCCTAGTTTGTTATAGCTGTTGTGTAATACTGCAGACATTGAACAATATCATAACTCTTACTAACCAATTATTACTGTTATTATATGACTTTTATTGCATTTGGTTACATATTTATCTTGTTCCAGTTGTGTGAATACTGAGCATGTGTAGAGGGATACCTAATATTCAGGGATGCTTGCACATCACATTAAGCAGAGCAATAATAACAACACATAAGATAAACTGACTTCTGAAGCCTTACAGATAGCACACCTTATCATATGTTAGGGACTGCTGTGATTCTTAAGGGAAGCAAAGTGCTTTTATGCATCTCCATAGAAACAATATTTTTCATCTCTGTCAGCCTAATTGTGATATATAAAACGGATTGTCATAGAATCACACAGAGCCATTCATTGGCAAACGTATGTGTGTATGTGTGTGTGTGTGTGTGTGTCTGTGTGTGTGTGTGTGTGTGTGTGTGTGTGTGTGTGTGTGTGTGTGTGTGTGTGTGGAGGAGTCTGCTGAAGGGTTATGATCAGAATGACAAGTTAAATGGAAATTAAATCTGAAGTTAACACATTTTGAGTGAAAATTGGGGTGTATGCAATGTGTTCCTCTGAGTTTTAATTCTAATTGCAGTTATTACTTGAATGCTAGGAAGATACAGATGAAAGGGAATAATTCATAACTGTGTAAGCTGGTTGCTTTTTAATATCCAAGATGGATGGATGAATATCCACGTGGGAGTTACATGGTAACCATTCAGAAGTATGTTTCTATTCAGTCTCTACATCGTGGTATACTATTTGAATAAAATTATAAAATATAAGAATGTGATTGAAGCAAGAAAGCAGTTAATGTAATAAATTAATGCTGCCAGAGGCTATGTGTAGCTATGTGTCTGTGGTGTGTGTGTGTGTGTGTGTGTGTGTGTGTGTGGGGGGTAAGTAGGGGAACTGTGTGCAAATTAAGTAGACAGTGTGTTATGTAGGTGGGACTGTTTATGTTTTAATGACACAGCTTGAATAGGTATGCTAAGATACAGAATAATAATCTTATGTGTGGCTATGGAATAAATGAATGTAAAGAGAGGGGGGAGCATGAGATATGTAACATGCTTGGGATACGCAGAATGTGTTTAATTCCAATAAGTATACTGGCCATTTCATATGACCGGAGCATATAGCAGAAGTTTCTGTTACCCACAAAGATAACAATAGCATTTTGTAGTAGTACACTCTATATTAATTACTTCTACAGATCTGTGCTGTACAGCGCACACACTAATACTATGCAGTCTGAGACCCTTCACAATGCCCTGCTCAATACAGTAAGAAAATTGTCTGCTGCAACATCTGTTTCAGCCCTTCTGCCCTATATTGTTTACACAGGACAGGTGACTTCTTCAGTTATCTCGGGTTGTAGTACACTGTGGGTATCACAGGGCTCTAGCCTTAAGCTCTTTTTTATTTTTTTTATCTTTATAAAGGATGTGCAGACATGCAGCAGCACATTGTGCCCCCATTCTTACTCAGTATGCAGATGATTGCACTATACTGCATCCTTCTCTGTGAAGCACAGGCATCTCCTCAACACAGAATGGACCCTTGTCAATTAATTCTGGCCTATACTTTGGCACCAGTAACACAAAGTGTAAGAGCATTATTTCCAGCTCCTTTAATTTTAGTTATTCCTCTGATTTCCCATTATATGTACACAAAATCAGACCATATTAGCTTGTCAATATTACTATACATTAAAGGTTTCCATTGCAAGCTCACTTAGATTTCATTTCCATGTCAGCACTGAGATGAGCAAAACTAAACCAAACCTATAAAACTTATACTTGCTTGTTCCTAATGACAGGCCAACATTTTTTAGTGTGTGATTCTACCTCCTCTTCTCCTTTGGGATGCACACACCTTCACTCAATTTCTCTTTTCAGAATTTCACCTATTAGAGGCTGCATATGATAAAACCACAAAGCTTGACACTACCTACATTGCCACATCTCTAGTTTGATGGAACTGCAGAATTATTATAGCATGTTGCATGCTTCACTTAAACGTGCCCCAAAATATCTTTATCTTACCATAACTGCCCTTCACCAACCTATAGGCTTTGTTTATTTATTTATTTACAGTTCTATTACTGGGTTAAAGCAGTAATCACAAATCGAACAACTGCAGGTTCAGCCCTGGTTAAATGCAATATATACAACATACACGGAGGACAATAATAATCAGCAGTTGAATTGCACATGTTGTGTACAGCATCAATCAATCAAAACAAGAACAATGTGCCTATTAAGATAACAATAAAGAGGAAGACAGACAGTGAACGAATATAAGGATTTTAGTTTACCAATAAAAGAACTGCCATGGATGCTGCAGGAAGGCATGTGCTGTTGATCATATGAACATATTCACACAAGAAATCACAATGCATTAGTGTCTCATTACCAAAAAGGCAGACAAGTAGCATGTGAGGGAGAAGCTTGTTGGTTTAAGTGATGATATTTGTGTTTACGTTGTTTTTAAAAGACAGTGTTTATAATGAGGCTGAAACTCAAGTGTGGTTGGCTGTATGTTAACAGGGATTTGCAGGTCTTCGTTCTGCTCTGGATTGGTTAGTGTGGAGGTGGAGTCACATTGCAAGTGGAAAAAGGGGTGTCTTGTAATTGCATAAAATAGAGGGTCAAGAAGTAGTTTTGATGTTCCTGGAAATGAGGCATTTGGCTTTTGAGAGCATGATGTAATGGTGCTTATGGCTAGGAGAGATGGAAATAAAAAGGCATATTTTATTGGACACAATGTTTAGTGTTGCACTGTTTCTGCTGGAGGTGAAGGCAAACAAAGGTGACTATAATATTCAAGTTGAACAAGGAGAATGCATTTATCCTGGCTGGGGGAGAAAGGAACTGAGAGAGATTCTGGACCCATAAGATAGATAGTTGATGTCTGATTTTAGTTTTTTGATATGTTGTTTTATGTTAAGTGATTGGTCAAGCAATATGTCCAAGTATTGTGACAGTATGGGGGTGTTTTAATAAGGCTGTTGTATTCATCTTTAATCTGTAGAGTGTTGTTGATTCCTCCAAGTTCCAAGTAATGTGGGTCTGTTTGCTTAGGGTGGAGCAGCAGATTTTTGGTGTAAACTATATGTTAAGTTCTGGGAAGTCAGTTTGGACATAATATTGAGTATCATGGAGTATAGGGCTAGCTCTGTAAATGACCATACCATTAGCTTTACAGCAGCAGCAGTTGCAAATGTAATCGGTTAAACCCAGTCTATTTACATAAACTGAGGAATACAATTGGGATAGAATGGATTCCTGTGTTTCTCATCTGTTGTTTCTCTTCCTTTTTCGTTTCATCTACTGTTTAGTTGAAAACAAATTTGGTGCACATTTCTCATGCTGCTGTAGGTTGAAATGTTCTTTATTTTCATTTTAAAATTATAATGTATTTACTGCAAATTTGATGAAAATAGATTGTGTTTGAGATTGTTTGCACTTCTTTTTCTCATGTATCTTGAACTTTCTGTATTACTATGTATGTTTTTCTTGTAAATACTATATTGCTGAATTCCTGTAGATACATTAACCTTTTGAGTCTCTCATGAAATCTTCAATGAAAATGGAAACTTCTTAGCTAGACAGCCTTAATTGCAAGACAAAACAGATACAAACATATTGCATGTACTTTATTGTGACACAGTGCTTGCTGATCAGAAATTAAGATTTTACAATTAATATTCTTGTTTGCTAAAATATCAAATAGCATTCTGATGGGATATTAAAAGCTCTATCAATAAGTGTCTCTGAAAATTGACAAAAGGTGAAATGGTACATAGGATAACATTTAATCCTCTCAGTGGCTGGCCATCCTGTTCAGTTTCTAGCTTGGGTGCTTTCTGTGTGGGTCTTTATGTCCTCTCTGTGAACAAATGGGGTTTGATTGCTTTAATCTCTTCCCATGTCCCAGATAGAGTGAACTGGTGAGCATCTAAATTCTCTTTTGCTGTGTTTGCACTGTGCGGCAGAGAGAGAGAGAGAGAGTGTGTGTGTGTGTGTGTGTGTGTGTGTGTGTGTGTGTGTGTGTGTGTGTGTGTGTGTGTGTGTGTTTTGAGTAAGATTGCAAGTGGTGTTTTTTCAAGCAAAACAGTTTAAGGAGAATGAGTAAGAAACAGCCCCAGTTATTCACAGCAGGAAAATGAAAAATAACAAAATTTATTATGTTAGCGCTTTCACGGTATTCACCGCTTCATCAGACATACATTCTCTTAAAATACAGAAGCATTTTAAAACCATATCAATTAAAGACATCACATATCAATTAACAAATTAAAAACACATTATCAAGCACTTAATTTTTTTTAAAAAAACTATCTTAAAAATAGCAGTCATACTTTAATGCTTCAAAGGTCTCTCTTTTAAGAAGGGTTTTAGAAAGCCTTTGGCATTCAGTCCCGGAGATCTGTCTGCCTGAAGTTTAATTATCCAGTTTTGCTCTGCCACTTCAGTTTTGTTTTTAAAGTCTCCTCCCCTTATACCTTCACCTAACACTTCTTATACAAAGAAATTAAAGTTATGATTCATTCCTTCTTTTAAAACATGTTGTGCCAAGGCACTAGTTTCTTTTGTGTTCTGTACATCCCTGTAGTGCTCAAGCATCCTGTCTTTCAGCATATGATTGGTTTTACCAATGTAGTATGCTTAACATATCTTACAGAAACTGAAATAAACCACATTTTTTGTCCTACAATCAGCATAAAAATTAAAGTCAATGTTAAAGTGCAATATAGGGTGTTGATAAGATTCACCACTATATACATATTTACATGCACTACAATTTTGGCATTTATGCGTACCATTTCTTTCTGAAGGAATTCCTTGGTTTATATTTAAATTACAGCAAAGATACCTTTTAAGGGATGTGTTGTTCTTAAATGAAAAGCACGGTGTTTCACCTATCACATTTTTAAATTCATCTACAGTTCTTAGAATGTTCCAATTAGCTTTCACAATGTCACATAAACTGTTAATATCACTGGAGTATGGCAGGGTGACCCTAAAATCACCAGGCTTCAGTTGATTTGGTTTTGAGTTTATTTCAAGTGGAGTGTCTTCTCCATAGTATGGCCTGCACCTAGTCTGCCTTTCTTTACAGGCTCCTGTGATACAGCTATCTATCTCTGCAGCTTTGTAACCCCTACTAAGGAATTCGACTTTAAGATTTGCTAGTGCCCTTTCCAGATCGATGTCATCATTGAAAAGTCTCATTGTTCTGAAGACCTGCCCCTTCAAGACATTTTTCTTTACATGTCGAGGGTGCATACTACTATTATGTAGGATGTTATTTCTCCCAACCGGCTTTCTATAAAGACCTGTGTGTATTGTGTGTAGTTCCCCTCTACTAATCTTAACATCCAAGAAATCAATGTCACTATAAGAATATTTATGTGTAAATTTAAGGAAACTAGTAGTGGTATGCAGATATGCAATAAAGTCATACAGGTGTTCAATAGGGTTGAACAACCAATAGAAGCGTTGAGGGAAGTACCAGAGTCTAATGTTATAAAGGAAGCACCGAATACATTGGCTACTAATGCTAGTGACATTACAAGTATGCAGATCGAGCCCACTGAGTCCACACAGTCAGTACAAGTGATTAATAGAGCCAGTGCTAATAATCTCTCTAATGAGAGAGTTGTGAGACTGTGGATTATTGCATCGGCTTCTATAGAGGCCGAGCAGTCAGAAACACATATGCAATCAAACAGAAAATTTTTTTATTAAAAGACCCACTCACAATAGAAGAACGCTCCAAGAGCAGAGGGAGGAGAGGGAGACTGCGATGGCTACAGAGCACCAACACTTCAGACAGAGAGGAAGAGACAGGTTTAGTAATAAATACTTCATCTTATTCACTAACTGATACTCAACTTTCTGTACTGTCAAAAGGTCTTAATTTTATACCTGCCCAAAGAACAGATTTGGTGGAGGTGTTGAAATGTCTAAAGTTGTTTGGGCGTAATTTGAACTTAAAAGTTTTATTTAAGGAAACGACATCTAAGTATGAAGTTTTTAAAAAAACATGTACTTTCATTCCACCCTCACACCCTATGGTATAGACTTTCATTGGAATGTGTGAGAAATAAATTAGAGAGAAATTAGCTGGACAAGGTAAAGTTAAGTTTTATAACATGTCAAAGGCTGAACACGATGCACTACATGAACTAAAGAATATATCTAGTGCTGTTATTAGACCAGCTGACAAGAAAGGGGGGGTTGTAGTCTTAGACGAAGACCTCTACTTACAGCAGATGAACATTTTATTAAATTATGTTGACACATACTTGAATGTATCTGGTTCCACTGTGAAAGGGATTATTGAGAAGGTCTCTTTTTTGGTATTTGATCTACTGATTATCAATTTGATTAATGAACCTTTATTTGAATACTTTCAAGTAGAATATCCATTAATTCCTAACGTGTATGGACTGCCCAAAGTACATAAACATCTGAATATACCACCTATGCATCCTATAGTATCCAGCAAGGGCTGGGTGACTGAGGGTCTACATTATAACATCGAAGTCTTAAAACTTCGAATGTTATAATATCGACCCCTATTCAGCGAACGCTTAAAATAGCGAAGCTGCAAAACACCAAATATTTTCCTAGGGAAAGTATTCGGTGGGCCATTTCTGTGGCTTCGCTATTTCCTCAACTGTGGTGTGAAGGTGACAGACCAGGTTAAGGTAAGTGTGTGAATGGACCGAGGTGAGGTCAATTTGCAATAGTTAGGAACCTTAGGGTTAGGGAGTGGGTAAGGTGAGTGTGCATTAGTTAGGGGCCTTAGGGTTAGGGTTGGGTTAAGGTAGCTAGTAGTGTATGTACAGTTTAGTGTAGGGTTCTGTGAAGTGTGTATGTGTGGATTATGTATTTTGGTGTGCTTGTGCTGTGTGTGTGTGTGTATTCTCGGAACAGCACATTTTTTCACTTGGAAAAAATTTGCTGTTCTGAGCGTTTGAGTATATCACATTTCGAGATTCCAAGATCGAGCTTATGGTGTTTGACATTTTGGAATTTTGATAATGTGATAAAGACCCATGACTGAGCCTCTGTCTATTTATGTGTAAAATAATCTACACCCCTTTCTAGATCAATGTGTTACTATATTGAAGGACACCAAGGCATTTCTACACAATTTGTATACAGAAACATGTAACTTACATACTGATTATTGGTTTGTGACCATGGACATAGGATTCTTATTTACCATCATTCCCATTGAATGGGGAATATCTAGTATCAGGAAATTTCTGAGCAGTAAGAATTGGAATGACAGAAAGGGTTCTCTTATCTGTACACTGTTATAAGTTATACTTGACAACAATGTTTTTACATTTAATAATGAATTTTACCTGCAGAGTGTTGGCATAGCTAAGGGCACACCATGTGCGAACAGCTACGCAAACCTTTGCTTATTTCAATGGGAAATGGATTATGTTTTATCTAACAATGCATTTACTGAGAATCTGAAATGGTATACATGCTTTGTAGATGATGTATTTTTGTTGTGGGATGGCACTATTGAGCATATGAATGACTTTATTGCATATCTGCATACCACTACTAGTTTCCTTAAATTTATACATAAATATTCTTATAGTGACATTGATTTCTTGGATGTTAAGATTAGTAGAGGGGAACTACACACAATATACACAGGCCTTTATAGAAAGCCGGTTAGGAGAAATAACATCTTACATAATAGTAGTATGCACCCTTGACATGTAAAGAAAATTGTCTTGAAGGGGCAGGTCTTCAAAACAATGAGGCTTTTCAATGATGATGTCGATCTGGAAAGGACACTATCAAATCTTAAAGTCGAATTCCTTAGTAGGGACTACAAAGCTGCAGAGATAGATAGCTGTATCACAGAAGCCTGTAGAAAAAAGGCAGACTAGATGCAGGCCATACTATGGAGATGAGGCTCCACTTGAAATAAACTCAAAACCAAATCGAGAGAAGCCTGGTGATTTTAGGGTCACCTTGCCATACTCCAGTGATATTAGCAGTATATGTGATATTGTGAAAGCTAATTGGAACATTATAAGAACTGTAGATGAATTTGAAAATGTGATAGGTGAAACACCGTGCTTTTCATTTAAGAACAACACATCCCTTAAAAGGCATCTTTGCTATAATCTAAATAAGAACCAAGGAATTCCTTCAGAAAGAAATGGTACACATAAATGCAGAAATTGTAGTGCATGCAAATATGTATACACACACATATATAAATATATATATATATATATATATATATATATATATATATATATATATATATATATACTGGTGAATCTTATCAGCACCCTATATTGCACTTTAACATTGACTTTAATTTTTACGCTGATTTTAGGACAAAAAATGTGGTTTATTTCAGTTTCTGTAAGATATGTTATGCATACTACATTGGTAAAACCAATCGTATGCTGAAAGACAGGATGCTTGAGCACTAAAGGGATGTACAGAACACAAAAGAAACTAGTGCCTTGGCACAACATGTTTTAAAAGAAGGAATGAATCATAGCTTTAATTTCTTTGTATTAGAAGTGTTAGGTGAAGGTATAAGGGGAGGAGACTTTAAAAACAAAACTGAAGTGGCAGAGCAAAACTGGATAATTAAACTTCAGGCAGACAGACCTCCTGGACTGAATGCCAAAGTATCTCTAAAACCCTTCTTAAAGAGAGACCTTTGAAGCATTAAAGTATGACTGCTATTTTTAAGATAGTTTTTTTTTTTAAAATTAAGTGCTTGATAATGTGTCTTTAATTTGTTAAATTATTTGTGATGTCATTAATTGATGTGGTTTTAAAATGCTTCTGTTTTTTAAGAGAATGTATGTCTGATGAAGCAGTGAATACCGTGAAAGCGTTAACATAATAAATGTTGTTATTTTTCTTTTTCCTGCTGTGAGTAACTGAGGCTGTTTCTTATTTATTTTCCACTGCTTTGTTGCTGTTGGTTACTCTGAAAGTGTAAGCTGTTTTCTTTTTTTTTTCTTTTTTAGTTTAAGGAGAACATGGCATACAGAATCAGGTGATAAGCTTTTCATGATAATTAGGATATGAAGAACAGGGAGTTCAGGACCTTAATTGATAACTCTTCAAGACCTTTAGTAAACTCAATAAAACATTTTTCAGTTTTAAAGTACCATATAACAAAATATACACTCCACTTCTCACAGCAGTGAAAGGTAATTCCCTAGATCTAAAAACATACATTTCAAATTCTAAGTACATACTTGTGCAACATGACAAGAAAAGCTTGAGGGCTTCACAGTACAGCATCATTTAAGTCCATGAAGAGGCAGTGAAGTAGAACAGTGCCCCTTCTATTATACACTGATTTAAAAACAATTACCCATTTAGATTATACTGTCAGTGATTTATAAACTATTGCCCCATTACCCCTTCGATTATACTGTCAGTGATTTATAAACTATTGCCCCATTACCCCTTCGATTATACTGCCAGTGATTTATAAGCTATTACCCCTTCGATTATACCGTCAGTGATTTATAAACGATTACCCCTTCGATTATACTGTCAGTGATTTATAAACTATTACCCCTCCGATTATACTGTCAGTGATTTATAAACTATTACCTCTTCGATTATACTGTCAGTGATTTATAAGCTATTACCCCTTTGATTATACTGCCAGTGATTTATAAACTATTACCCCCTTTGATTATACTGTCAGTGATTTATAAGCTATTACCCCTTCGATTATACTGTCAGTGATTTATAAACTATTACTCCTTTGATTATACTGTCAGTGATTTATAAACTATTACCCCTTCGATTATACTTTCAGTGATTTATAAACTATTACCCCTTCGATTATACTGTCAGTGATTTATAAACTAGTACGCCTTCGATTATACTGTCAGTGATTTATAAACTTGTATCCCTTCTATTATACTGTCAGTGATTTATAAAGTAATACCCCTTCTATTAAACTGTCCAGTGATTTATAAAATATTCCCCCTTCTATTATACTATCAGTGATTTATTACCTAGTACCCCTTCTACTATACTGTCAGTGAATTATTAACCAGTACCCCTTCTATTATACTGTCACTGATTTATAAACTATTACCCCTTCTACTATACTGTCAGTGATTTGTAAACTAGCACCCCATCGATTATACTGTCAGTGATTTATAAACTTGTACCCCTTCTGTTATACTGTCAGTGATTTATAAACTAGTACCCCTTCTGTTATACTGTCAGTGAATTATAAACTAGTACCCCTTCTATTATACTGTCAGTAATTTATAAACTAGTACCCCTTCTATTATACTGTCAGTGATTTACAAAGTAGTACCCCTTCTATTATACTGTCAGTGATTTATAAAATATTCCCCCTTTTATTATACTGTCAGTGATTTATAAAATATTTCCCTTTCTGTTATACTGTCAGTGATTTGTAAACTATTACCCCTTCTATTATGCTGTCACTTTTTTGTGCTTTAAATTCCACACATGTATGCATTAATTTGTATCACAACTGTGTTGCATAGAGTTATCAATTCCTCATACATCCAGAAACAATTTTCAAGACAAAAATATTACACTTAACATGGGAAATACATCTTCATTTAGGACACATTCAAGAGCAACAAAATTTACATGGCAAAATGTTGAATTTTAATAAGTGAAATTCCATATTGTATTGTAGACACTGACAGCTTTGTAAGCTGGACATGTACTTATACAGGATATATAAAATTCATATTTCGTAATTTCTGATACTACTCATGGAATGCAAATGTATCTATTATAGTAGTGCCACACGTGGAACCTGACAAACGAAGAACGAAAACAGGGCATTCCTGTGTCTGGAATAGCTAGTGTACTGTGGTGTCTTGTGACACTTTCAGAGAATATTCTGGGTATCTTTTATATTGAACATGAAAATGAATATAAACATGAGGGGTGTCTTACCATCTTGTTGATACAATTCCCATACAGAATCAAGTGACACTGTTGCAAGGAAAAAGAAACCAAAGCAGCTAAAGCCATTAATGTCTTCCACTCACAACTATTTTCTGTTGTACTTATATGTGACTAAAATGTAAAATATCTGTCTATGCAATGTTATTAAAGATGGAAAATATAAAGTCTGTCTAAAACTGAAGGTTTAATTTCTGTAACTAAGCAGATGTATGTGCATTTCCCTAACAATCTTTTAAATAGCTTAGAATCATATCCTGTGCGTTTATAATCAACATTATGATTCTGAAATATTCTAAAGATAACACTATGTTTTATATCCTAATAATATGAACGCAGTCACTCAAAATATTAGAAATATTCTATACTGACTTAAAAAAATTCCAGTGAAATAACTGTAAAAAGGCATTCACAGGAAATTAATATTTTGTACATGACAGAAGCTCCCAGTATCCACTGATACCTAATGCAGTAATCTCCAGGGTCCACGTTGCCTACAGAAGAAGCAATAATTTTAATTTTTCAAAAGAAAATTAAGTATTTGACATTTAGTCACCACATCAATTTGGTTTTATCATAAAATTAAGAGAATATACTCTCTAGTTTTATTTTATGCTACGTTTTCCAATTATTGTTCAAGTGCTTTCCCCATTTGGCTAAGAAAGGAAAAAATAGAACAATATAGTTCAGTTAAGCTAGACAACATCACAGAAGAATATTAAATTGTAACCACTTCAGATGAAAAACTGCTATACCACATCCAAAAAACCAGCGACACCTTTTCCAAATATTCTGTTTAATTCCACAGTGAATTGATGAAAAGCACAATAAAAAAACTTGCCAGTTGATTTCTCTAGCGCCTCGGCCATATCAAACTTTACAGAGTAACATTAACACAATGAATGCTCTCAATATTACCTCTTATATCATACTTAGCTTCAATAAATCAATTAACCAATTCAAATATTTAAAGTGATATCTACACTATACATAACTAAAACAATTGAAATTAAATAAAACTTTGCCAATGGCATTCCTTTTTCAGCCCATTCAGCTGCAAAGTAGTATATTTCATTATTAAAATTGATTCCTTCTTCCTTAATAAATATTTCAATAAATTTTCACCTGAAAAAGGTAAGGTAACGTGTTCCAAAATCGTTACCGTTAAACTTTCAATTTCCCCCCTTATGTACCGTATTAAAATGATCTGCTACTGGGCTATTAATTTTATTGTTCTTTATATCCCTAACATGCGCCTTAATTCTCTCACTTAAACTCCTTTTGCTTTCACCTATATAAAAACAATTACATGAACACTTTATTGCGTATATTATGCCTTTCATTGTACAAGTAAAACATTCTTGTGTTTGAATTTTTTTTCCATTAATATAATGGAACATAGGTACTATATATTGGCAAATAGTACATTTGCCACACGGATAAGTACCCAGTTTCCTTATATTAACTCTCATCAATTCTTTAGGTCTATTATATCTACTATGTACCAAAAAATCTTTTATATTTCGCCCCCTTTGATAAGATGTTCTTAATTCTATTTTCGATAGACTACTTACTTGTCTCCTAATTATTTTCCAATATTCTCTTAATACTTTACTAAATCTATCTGAAAACTGGCAAAGTTTTATTTAATTTCAATTGTTTTAGTTATGTATAGTGTAGATATCATTTTAAATATTTTAATTGGTTAATTGATTTATTGAAGCTAAGTATGATATAAGAGGTAATATTGAGAGCATTCATTGTGTTAATGTTACTCTGTAAAGGCTGATACGGCCGAGACGCTAGAGAAATCAACTGACAAGGTTTTTTATTGTGCTTTTCATCAATTCGCTGTGGAATTAAACAGAATATTTGGAAAAGGTGTCGCTGTTTTTTTGGATGTGGTATAACAGAAGAATATTACTTATGTTTTATTCTGTATTTCAGCATGCTGAATTCAGCATAAACAGAATATTTGGAAAAGGTGTCACTGTTTTTTGGATGTGGTATAACAGAAGAATATTACTTATGTTTTACTCTGTATTTCAGCATGCTGAATTCAGCAGTAACATTTTATATTATGTCACTATTGTGTTGCTCAGATAAACCATGCCTATAATGCACTCAAGCAAAACATTTCACCATTAAGCTAATATGCACAATTTGGTTGTAATCTCCTTTCTGACAATTCATGCTACAGAAAGTTTACTTAATGCAAAATATTATATCAGTGCTGCCAATGCCTAAGGATATAGAGACATAGAAGGAAGCTGCTGTTGAATCACTGTGAGTGTTTATTAAAATCCATGACTCGTAGAAAGTACTATGCGTAAACATTTACAATATCATAGCTTAGCTTTATTGCTTTTTGAATCAAGATGACATTGTATAAAACATACACATACACATGTACACGTGCACACACACACACACACACACACACACACACACACACACACACACACACACACACACACGCTTCTGTGGTGGACATACCCGTATATCAAAAAGTTTTATATTCAGTCACATTTCTCCAGCTAGAATATGATGTGCTGACTATAGCTTTCTGCAACATGCTTTCACGAACCTGACCTGCCATTTAGTGACTTCTCCAGCAGATAGAAAGCCTGAATCTTTTGTTTTACTGATCAATATAGTTTGGTTTTCCATTAAAACAGGGAGAAAATAAATTGTTTTCAGGCATATTGAAGAACTAGTGCCAACTAATATACAGCAAAATGCAAACATGGATTGTAAGATGAAGGACCCTATGATGTAAGAGGGTAAAGATCATACACAAGAGCTGAATGTTCATGTCATGGAAGTGTCATCCATGCTTAGAAATAATTAAATTCATAAGGATGAAATAAATTGGTGTTTTATAAAAAAAAAACCTAAAATAGCATATCAGTAAAGATAAATGCTGTTCAACTAGAAAACGTAACATTGCAAAAATGCATTTCTCTGTTTTCTAAAACCACTCACAATCTCTTCTTTTCCCATCCAATATAATTTGAGAACTAGAAATCTTGTTGCAGTGAATTTTAGCTACAAACACACAAAACAAATAAAAATGCTTTGCCCAACTTTATTAACACCCATTTCCTCATATTATCTCTGTTGTCTTGCAAAAGTCCAAACATTTAACTGCTCTCATTAGTCAGGTTTACTTCAAAAACCAACCACGATGACCAACCAGTAAACATCTTATAATAGACTGGTCATCCATTATACAAAACTATAGTAGTAATAGCATTTCTGATAAATTGTAAAATGATATACTATCCATACAAGGTAAACATCTCTCTTTTAACTTCAATGCATTATTGGTAACCCCATTGCTTTCTAGGGTGTTAAAGTCAGGACTCCACAAACTGGGCAAAACCTACACAGCATTATAGAAAATGCATGGCCTCTCATCACTGTCCAAATCTTACTTAGGTTAAGCATTGTATGACTGTAATGACATTTGCCAAATCATCTCTTCCTTACTAACTGTTAATAGATTTCTAATTACTCCATAACATTTCTGAGCAGGAAAAAATAATTTTAAAATGATACCTGAATTTTTAAAATTATACCTGAAGCAAAATTTCTAGACCCATGGTAGTGGTGCTGCGGTAGCTTTGTCGCCTCACAGCAAGACGTCGTCCCATTCAATTCTCAGCTAGAGCGTCTTCTGTGTGGAGGCATACATGAATGGGTGTGCCTTCGTTGAAGGTTGTGCATCAGGGCTGGTAACTCGGCACGTATAAATCCACTACCAAACATTAGCGGACTGGAGTTCCACTGTGGCGACCCCTAACCGGGATAAGCCGAAAGACACAACACAACATACCTGAAGCAAAATTTCTCCACTTCCCCAGTTCCAGACATATGCAGCCCTTCTGACGTTGATTGTAAAAATGTCTCTCTGCTCTTATTTACTTCTGCCATAGACTTTGCACATACTCTAAATTCTTATTGTAGTATATATTCCAGCACTGTAGTGCAGTGGTAGCATCGTTGCCTCACAGCAAGAGGTTCTCCTGTTCGATTCTTGGCTGGAGCACCTTCTGTGTGGAGTCTGTATGTCTTTCCCGTGGTTGAGTGGCGTTTGAAAGACATGCGTGAATGGGAGTGCCTTCGTCGAAGGTTAGGTGTCAAGCTGGCACCTTGGCACTGTGAAAATCTACTGCCAATCATTAGCAGACTGGAGTTCCGCTGTGGCAACCCCTAGCTGGGAAAAGCCGAAGGAACAACAACTATGGGCAAACACATCATATGTTAGTTTTATTTAAAAGAATTTCCACAACTATAGGTAAAAAAAATGCTTTTTGAACAACCCTGAAAAAGTTCAGCTACTGCAAATATGTTTTATAAGAAATTCCTCAGATTTGCTAACTCCATTATTTCCAGTCCTTTAAGTCACATTAATAATCTTTCATTAATTTTTGCATAATTAGTAAAATTTGGATGCCATCAATCAGTTTGTATTTATTCAAGACAGATAATCCCAAATCAGAGAACATGATAGGTTTACTCCTAATATTTATTTTGTGTGGACATTATTCTAGAAAAGACTTTCTATAACATTTAACATGATTGGAGTCATATAATACTTCAAGTATGGCATTTGTAAAGGATACTCCACATAAACTGAATTACAGTGGGCCAGATTCCAAAAGAGTTGCTCTCAGTTTAAGTTTGCCCTGATTCCAAAAGGCTTGCTGTCAGTGAAAGTGACCTACTTCAGTGTTAGGCCTGTATATAAACTGGCAACACCAGAAGCAATATATGAAAAGACTTGCTCTCAGTATAAGTGGTGACTTACACTGAGAGCATGTCTTTTGGAATAGGGTCCTGTGTATCAATGTCTGCAGTATTGAAAAGCCATTTAACCAGATTCATGCACACAGAGTAATCTGTGTCTTTCAGATTTCTATGTGGATCTTTTAGACTTAGAAGAGTTAGTTAAATACAGGGAATTTTACTGACTCTTTCACAGATCAATGCTCCAGCAAAAATGCTTTATTTTTGCATATAATTTCACCAAACAGCTAATATCTCGGTTTTCTGGTTTTCTCACTGAAAAATGCTAAAATAACAGATTTGGCTTACACTCTGGTTACAGCCAATTCATGCATAAATAACCCCCCATTAATCTTTATTAGTGAACCTGTAAAAAGTTTCTTATTATTATAATGGGATGTGTTCTGCCTTTCCACACATCCAAATGTGTTTTTAAAACATGTAACTAAATGATAAACATTTGGTTTTCTGATAGAGCTAACCATAATATATTTGCACAGTATGGAGTGTGCCTTTACAGAATAGATGTTTAAGACTTTTGTTACCTATAACAACTTTGTAGTAATCAGTCTCCCAAGTAGGGACCGCACCACTCTTCTACATTATCGTCATGGTGACTGTCCCCAATCAGTGACAGCATATCTTGTCTACCAAAAAAAAAAAAACATCAAACATTACATTAAGGTAAGACAGGCATTGATAATTTAACTAGAACCTTTGCATGTAAATGTGAAATCTTCCACTGAGTAACAAGATGACTCATTTATCTATAACAGTCTGGTGATCAAGAAGCTTTCAACAGGTCCATTAGCCTGGACTACAAGTTATTTAGTACACACAGTTAAATCAGTTTAGGTTAATAACACTTTCCTTATCGTATTTGTCCTCTCTGCAGGTACACAGAAGTAGTTCTAGAGCCACTGGTATTTCTCATTTCATTAATAAGCAACCTTGGAGTTAAAACAAAAATACACAGCATTACATAATTGCATTAAGAGACCATAAGACAGTCTCACAAAGCTGGCAAAATCTATAAAGTAGGCTCACTTAATTATGATAGTGGTGAAACAGGTGTCATGTCAATGTTGCATTTCAAGAATGTATTGCGTGACCTTTGGAGCTCCTTAGTGTCTTGTGAACCTCTTACAGTTGACACAAAAAACCCTAATGATGTTCAAGCCCACACCTCAACTGCAATAAATAATTTGGGATAATTTTAGACCCTTCCCTTGCATTCTGCCAACATACAAATTATGTTGTGGAAAATGAACTAAAGACTACGCAAGAATTGCTTGAGTTATGTGATTAAACAAGAGCAGCTATTGCTGAAAGTGCCATTGTCTGAAAACAAAACTACTTCCTTCTCCTCTGTGCCTCTGATATAGCCTAAAACTCACTACCCTCATACGTTGCTTAAAAACGCCTTCAAATTTCTTCTCTATCTCATCCACTCAGTACAACTCTTACTCCTTAGAGAACATCAAGTCTTATTTAATGTGCACATCAGTTTCCCATTTTCACAACAACTGGGACATCCATGTACTCAGTAGACCCAGAAAAGGGATGCAAAAAAGGAAGATTTACCATATCATACATACTCGCTGTTCTGACAGGCTGCAGCCAAGAATCATACAGATAAATACTGATAATTAACATGTTGTTGGAGAGTTACCAAATGGTCTAGTGATCATTGCTAGATTGATATCTCCCACCATAACCATATGGATTTTTGAAATCAAAGGAAGAGAAGAAAGGAACAGTGTATAACATACCTCTCAACCCCTTAATACAAAAAAATATAGATGACTTCTAAAACAATGGGGAGACAAACACCCAAAAAATAGGAACAGATTTTAAATATTGCTCTTATAAACTTAGAAAGTGGATAAAATAACAGGTTTTGTGTTAGAATGCATTTCTGAAGGATATGAGGTCTGAAATGCAAATGTATGTCATTATTTAATGAATCCAATCCTCAATGACCTGCCAGAAAAACACAAATTTTATGGGGAACAGATCAAAAATATGAGGCAAAAATATGGACATTCTGCAAAAATCTGGACAGTTCAGATGTATGGTGTATAACCCCAGAATGATGGAAATCCAGGCCTGCACATTGTGATAAGTTGGTTGAGACCAGTCTACTAGAAAGATGGATGGCTGAATGAAGCAATAAGCACAATTACACATACCTGCATAAAGCAATGAAACATTAAGAGGTCCCATGGCTCTCAAAGCAGAAGGACTAGCAAGGGGAGACTAGACGTACAATGAAAGATTGAACGGTAAGGCACTGGGGGACATTTAAAGTCTTCTACTTTGCATTCTGTTAGAGATGACGCTGCAACTGAAGCACATAAGCTAGTATGACTACAAAAAAAAAAACAGCATCTGGACAATTGTACAGGCAGAGGTATTTTGGAAGGAACTTGTACTAAATACCACAAAGGCACTAGACACTATCATGAGCCCCACAGAAAACTGCCACTGAAAAAATGTGCGTGTATGCTTTAAAACAATAACAGCATATGATAATGCTGTAAATGAATAATCAGTTGAAGAGATGCTGTTTTAGTATAGTACTACTGATGTTTTTCTTTGACAATCTTAGGAATGATTCGTCAGACTGTAACTCACTGTGCTATAGACAAAATAGATGTCTGCTTCATAATAAATCTTTATGTTTATCCAGGAGTATAATCAGTATTTTTTCCCAGAACTGTGCAACTTCCAGACTGTAGCAGCCACATGCTATATACAGTACAGTATTTGGTTACAGTATAAAGGATTATGAGTGGGCCACAGATCATAACCTGCTTACCATGTGTTCGAGACATGGGTATCAAGAAATTCACCTCAGGAGCAAAGCCCAAGTGGTGAATCTTGGCACCCATGTCAAGAACACATAAAAAAGGGTTATGATCAGAGACCCAGTCATAATTCTTTGTTGTGCATGGAGCTTTATCTGCTCAATGTACTACTAGTTACAGTGGGATTCATTAACGTCTGCACTAAGTGTGTACTGTTCTGAGTGACCAGACAACACAAGCACAATTCATATCTTCTTCCTCCTAATTTTTTAGTTTTCCTACTGGTTTTCTTGCAGCCTTAAATATTGAAAGGGCTTCCTAAAGTTTGCCACAAAGTGTAGACTACATGCACATGTTGTGTAATATTTCTGAGTGAACTAGAAAGCAGAATATATGTGTTAGGAATGTTCTTGAATAAAGACCATGTACACTTAGTGCAGGCATTAATGAATTTGGCCAGTTTTCAGAGCTGTAAAGCACTTAGCAAGCACTGTCTGAAAAACTGTGCAAGGCGATCTGTTATGTTGATGGACATCAGGGACACATTACCAGCAAAGACCGCATGTGGAAACAAATCTGATTTTAATTCTGCTGCTGTCATGTGCCAATCAGTGCTGGCAGAATTAACTGCCTAGTGTGATAACCTGGTCATAACAAGTGAAGCAGGAGGGTGCTTAGTAATTGTTAAGACCAGGTCTCATACAATCTGACTTGTTCTTTCTTGATATCAGCATGTAATTATTGTGCTCCATGTACTACATATTTATTACTTTATTAATTTATTAAAATATTTGATTTTAGGCATTTTATAGTCCAAAACAAGACATCATAATGTAAAGAAAATGACAGATTAAAAATTCAATTGTGGTTAAAGAATAAATAACTGAATAATTAAAAAAAATATGAGATGCAATAGCAGAACTCCATAGTGGTTTTAAAGTAACTCTCCTAACGAGATAATGATTTAAAGATTGACTTTTTTTTTGTTGTTGTTGTTGTGTCTTTCGGCTTTTCCCGGTTAGGGGTCGCCACAGCAGAACTCCGGTCCACTAATGATTGGTAGTTGATTTGTACGTGCTGAGTTACCAGGCCTGACGCACAACCTTCAACGAAGGTATGCCCATTCATGCATGTCTCCACACAGAAGATGCTCTAGCTGAGAATCAAACCGGACAGCATCTTACTGTGAGGCGACAACGCATTTAAAGATTGACTTAATAGTACAGAATCACAAGCTTGAATCAAGTACATCAGCTGATTACAAAGAACCAGCACAAAGTGGGCAGAGACTGTCCCAGATTACTAAAGCAATGTCCTTGAAATTCCTAGTAGATATTCACCTCCCAACCTAAGGTAGCGTGTTAGGAATGTGGCACTAGGAAGACCTTTTAATAAGCAAGCAGTAGCATTGAATGTCACAAAAAAAATAAATAAATAAAAATAGTCTTAAATACAGGGTTTGCAGAGTTCAGCAGTTATTAAAAGTGCCACAGCACAGCTGGCATATTAGACACATATGACTTTTCAGCCAAAAAATCTAATGTGGAATTTTGTCATGGGTACATTTATACAACATTCCTGTCAGCAAAAACAAAGTTGTTATTCACATTCAAGATATAACCATTATTAAATACACATCACGTATATCAAAAATCTTGTTACAGAACCCTTTTATTGGATATTAGCACACATCTCTACAGACACATTTATCATCATAGCTTCCTCATTTGCACCCTTTGTGTTTCACTTATATGTTTGATTATTTATTGCACACTACCTTTTGTTTTGTACAAATACTGTTCTGGTCAATAAATTACTTTGCAAGATGACTTATTTTCTCTGTATCTCAGTACACACCCATGTAAATGTTTTGCTAGGGATCATAATGATTCTTAGGTTCTCCTTTTGGTAGGGCTGAATGAAACACAATAAGACCTTTGAAATAAACTGTTAGAAGAACAGAAAATGTATTGCCTAGTATGTTATGCAACAAAAGCTAGAAGATTTGGAATATTAGTACAGAAGTGGTGCCACAGACACCTTTATACTCTAGCAATGATACGGCATATAATTCTGATGGTGCAAGGAGAACATTGGAAATATAATGATCAGCAAAGGATGTGTGGACATGTGGCTTCTGCAAATGTCTAGTATTATATCAGTTTGTGAATAAGGTTAATGAGGTGTTAGATTAGTCTTGAAAAAGAGTGTTAATTGAAATGCTAATGGTTCAGGGGACAGAATTGGGCCAGGAAATAGGGTTGATGGGAGGAGCTGGAAACTACAGTTATGCAGGCAATAATTAGAAAAAGGAAATGCGAATGACAGCCTGAAATAGTACATGCAATTGACATCATGTATGCACTATCTGAGGGAAAAAGGTGATGTGGAGGTACAATAAAAACAAAGCAAGGAAACATTACATTAAATGACAAAGGTATTATTAATAGACATACCAGGGAGGAGTTAAAAAAGGAAGATAAATATATTTAAAAAAATGCTGGTGATACTGAAATAAAGCCAACATAATTGGTAATTTGCAACCTACTTGAGGTATTTATTTTGGGACTCAAGTAGAAATGACAAAATAATATATAAAGATAAACAATGGTTTGTGGATAGATTATGCAGGGACTACAATACTGTAATGTGCCCTTTTTTGCTGTGAAAATATTTGTTTGGAATGTTGAGTAAAAAATTAAACTGCTAAACATATACAGCTTCGGCTATCACTGTATCACAGTATTGAAAACAAGAAAGAATTTTTAAAAATTTGAGTGTTCTGCCACCCTCCAACATGGGTTGTGTGTAAACTCAATAAAGGGAAAAGACAGTCTGTGGTCTGTATAATTATATGTGATGTTCTATGTCTTGTCTTCAGAGCTACATCAAACCCATCTCAATTTACATGATCCCTTTTCTTCAAAAATACAATTTCCTTAGCTAATATCCATTCCAAAGGTCTAGTCTTATGATAAAATATCAGCTAGACCAGATTCAGGGATACAGTCATCATTCAACATTTCTGTCTCTCTCTCTCTCTCACTCTCTTACCTATGTAACATACCCTACATAATAAACAGTATAAAACTTCAGTTAGATGAATTGATGACAATCTATAAAATCATTATATGAGTCAGTAGCAACAAACTTAAAAGTATTCCAAACTAAACATTATGACACCTAGGAGTATAATCCCCCTTCTGACATCAGGAAAGTTACTTATCCCCCCCAGTTTCCGCCATTACTCAGTAGCTGCTGTGTTCCTGACCCACTTGGCCATTGGAAAACTGGGTATGTCTCATATTAATGCTGTACTAGTATCTGGATGTGTAAAATTTCACTAGCGACTGTTAATTAATTACTGTATATATTGTTGTAATTTACTATAAGGTTTTGGTGGGTTTTGAACGATTAAGCAACGGCGTGTTAATTGTTTGCGAGTATTGAACTGATATTGCCAGCATACAGGAACTAAACTACATGCTACTAGAATAATTCTGTAGCCATAACTTAGCGTTTTTCATACAACCTAACTTGTTAAGTCTATTATACTAAATCTGGAAAACTGCTTTGACTAAGTTGTTACCTGGTCTATTAAGTAGCGTACCTATAGAACGCCATTACGCTACTAGTGTCGATAGAGTAATAGCAACTGGTACTCCTTAAATTGCCTATGTTTTACTGCACTGAAGTCCCTCTTGAACGCCAAAAACAAGGCTAGAAGCTGTATCCCACATTTACTTTAAATAAGCGGGAAATATGTATTGAGATATTCTAACTAAAACGCTGCTAACGTAGTGCACTGTATTGTCTATCTAGGTACCTCCCAGAACTCCACCATATGGTAGACACTCAACTGCCCAAGCCAAACCGGCCTGACAGAGTGCGGCTGCAGGATAGAGTCGCAACCCCATCGCCAGCACGAATTTCTGACTAAGGTTAAAAAATAGAAGCCATTACCTAAGAAACCTAACTGTTGACCAGCCATCTAGTGGGTTCTAACACAGCAGCCAACCCAATACAATCTCTCAACTTTAACACAAAATCTGGTAACATCTCTCTAAATTGGGTGAGGAGAGCCTGAAATTATTGCAGACTTGTATAGCTGCTACAAAAAAACAAACAAGGTTTCAGCCACCTAAACTCTGCTATCCCACATTTACTTTAAATAAGCGGGAAATATGTATTGAGATATTCTAACTAAAACGCTGCTAACGTAGTGCACTGTATTGTCTATCTAGGTACCTCCCAGAACTCCACCATACGGTAGACACCCAACTGCCCAAGCCAAACCGGCCTGACAGAGTGCGGCTGCTGGATAGAGTCGCAACCCCATCGCCAGCACGAATTTCTGACTAAGGTTAAAAAATAGAAGCCATTACCTAAGAAACCTAACTGTTGACCAGCCATCTAGTGGGTTCTAACACAGCAGCCAACCCAAAACAATCTCTCAACTTTAACACAAAATCTGGTAACATCTCTCCAAATTGGGTGAGGAGAGCCTGAAATTATTGCAGACTTGTATAGCTGCTACAAAAAAACAAACAAGATTTCAGCCACCTAAACTCTGCTATCTCTGAGATTGGGCTGGCCCCGCTCCGCCCTCACTACGCTCGGGCTCGCTCCGCTCCCCCCACTACCTCTAGATTTATAGCCACCTGGCCACTCCCACTTCCTCTCCCACCCATCATACTTCCTCTCCCACACACCCCACCCCCTCTCACCCTATCACCATGCCTAGGCCAAGAGGGATAATAATCCTATTCATCCTACCACTCATTGCTATACTGTACCTCCTAACAAGTTATGAACACCTATCATTATCAGGCTTCCACTATCCAAATTATCACACAAACACCCACTCCCCCCCACTAATAGTCGAATTCTACTAGAACAAAACAATCCCCAAAACAAAAAATCTCATAGAACCTTACCTTAATAAACAACACCAAATAACTCTGAAAACAAAACAAGGTCTAAAGATACTAATCAAAGTCCTAAAACTAATAGCTTACCTGAGGAAAAACATCACCAAAGATGGGGACATCCACCCCAACCCAGGCCCTACCAGCTCCATAGAGACCACCAAACATCCACTCTCCCTTAGACCGACCAACTCCCTACTTATCTGTCACCTAAACATAAGAAGTCTGAACAATAAGATACATAACCTTCATGCCATGCTAGAAACCTACCTACCTGACATCATGTGTCTAACTGAAACATGGCTTAAACCATCAACCAAAGATAATCAGATAATGTCACCTGGGTTTAACATACTCAGAGCTGACCGTATAAAGAAAAAGGGAGGTGGAATAGCTGTCCTGTATAAAAATACACTAAACATTATAACCAACCCCAAACAACCACCACAGACTGCTAACACTGAAATATTAGCACTGATAATAAAACTAAATAAACAAAAGAGTATAAACCTAATAGTTATCTACATACCCCCAGGGAACAATATTGAAACTCTAGAAGCCATTCTAAATTGGATAGACAACAACTATCCACAAGAAACAATTGTCCTGGGAGATGTCAACATTGATTGGAACCAATGCTCCGCACAGTCCAATCATACCCCCTTAAATCTCCATGGGTTCACTCAGATTATATCCACTACCACCAGGCTAGGCAATAACAAGCAAAAAGAAAGCATACTTGACTGGATGCTCGTCAAGGAGGACCCCCTAAAATATACTCCAGGAACTCTCCCCAATGATATTAGTGATCATTTGCTAACATACATTTTGAAAAATAATACAACCAATGCTAGGACGCCAGTGTATAGAACGATCAGAAACAAAAAAAATTTGACCCAATCAAATTTAACACAGAACTTAAATACTGTAACTGGTCAAAATTGAAATTCCTTCCCATAGATGAGGCAGTCTCACATTTTAATGAAACATTCCTCACAATACTGGACTCTCATGCTCCAAAAAGGGTATCTAGAATCAAATCCCACATAGCACCCTGGCTAACCACAGAGACCAAAACCAAAATAAATCGCAGGGACAAAGCATGGACCAAGTGGCGTACCACCAAGTTACCATTAGATCGAGTCTTCTTCCAACAAATAAGAAACAAAACTAAAAAGGCCACTGCTCTAGACAAGAAAAACTACTTTCACCACCTACAAAACAAAAACCAAAAGAACCCCCAAAAGTTCTGGGCAGGATTGAACAAACTTCTCCAACCAGGAAAATCCACCACTCCCACCCCAGAAACTCTATCTGATAAGAACCAAGAAGAAGTAGCGAACAACTTTAATACATTCTTCACCGAAACCATTCAGTCACTAGCTAGCCAGCTACCTGCTCCCTCCACCACCCCCAAAAACACCACACCCAAACCCCCAATATCATTCAATCTACAACCCATATCTACCACTTACATTCGATCCTGACTAAAAAAATTAAAGCCAACTACCCTCTCAGCTGATCTTCTACCAGCAGAATACCTGCAAATTGCTGCAGATGTAATTGCCTACCCCATATCAATCTTAATAAACAGAACCATTACTGAGTCCACAATCCCAGCAATATGGAAAATATCTCATGTCATACCTCTTCATAAAGGTGGAACATCCACTGAACTTTCTAACTACAGGCCAATAGCCATCTTATCACCACTTGCAAAAATAATGGAAAAGTGTGTGCATAAACAACTAATGTCCTATCTCATCCATAACAAGTTATTAACTGAATGTCAGCATGGATTTAGACCCCATCATAGCACGACAACTGCCCTTCACTCTTTTACCGAAAAAATCAACCATCATCGGAACAACAAAAATATCTCCTCTGCACTCTTTCTAGATATGTCGAAAGCCTTTGACATGGTAAACCACCAGATCCTTCTCAAAACCCTAGAAACCTTTCACCTAGACACCCATGTCCTAAACTGGTTTCAGGCCTACCTTGTAGGCAGACAACAAGCAGTTATATGGCAGAACAAGCTCTCATCCCTACTACCAAACAGCATAGGCGTACCCCAAGGGTCCATATTAGGACCTCTTCTCTTCTCAATATTCATAAATGACCTGCACTCAGCCATCCCCGAAGCCACCTGCATCCAATATGCAGATGACTCTACTCTCATCTGTTCCAATCCCACACTTGACAACCTTCTAAAAACCACCCAACACTGCTTTACTATAGTTGAAAATTGGCTAACTGACCATCACCTCATATTAAACCCCAAAAAAACCCAACTACTTCTCTTTCACCCAACTAACCCTACACCTTTCACACAATTTACTATCCAATCCAATAATGGAACTATTATCTCTCCTACTACCAATGCTAAACTACTAGGAGTAATTATAGACAATAAACTCCGATTTGACACCCACATTAACCAAACTATTAAAACGGTAAACAAAAAACTAGGGTCTTTATATAGATTAAAAACCTTCCTAACTCCAGCCACTAGACTAGCCACTGCCCTCTCACACCTTCTATCCACACTACTATATGCCTCCCCCATCCTCACTAACCTTAATAAATCAGACCTAAATCGTCTCTCCACTTGTTATAACCACATTGCTAGATTCATCACTGCCCTGCCCTACAGAACACACCATTGTATTAACCTGAAAAAACTTGACTGGCTAGAACTCCCGAATCTTCTCCAGAAATATCAACTTTTAGAAGCCTTTAAAATCCTGAAACACCCAGAGAACACACCTACTCTAAAAAACATACTAACCCCCTACACCAACCTTAGTTCTCTACGCTCATCTGACAAACTCCTAATACAAACCAGCAAGGCCCATAACATAGGTGGGGATAGACTGTACTCTAATGTCATTGGAAAGGTGTGGAACTCTCTCTCAAATAAATTAACGTCTTTACCATCACTAGCTTTATTCAAAAAAGGACTTGAAATCCACCTTAAATCGCATTGGATATGTCCTTGTATGAACCCGGACTAAGATTACCATGAGCAATTCTGCACAGATATGGGCAATTTTTGACCTAGTCAACCAAGGGTCTACTAACCTGAATACAATGAATCTAATCAAATGAAACTTCTATTGCTGCACTGTTATCTCTCTAAAAACTATGTATATGTTTTCTGTCCTTTGCTTGCTGTCTTCTGTCTTTTATTATATGTCATTTTAACCCTGTTGGAGCTTTTCTCCCCGGGACTCCGCTGAAAATGGACATGTATCCAGTCGGACTATCCCGGTCAACAAATGTAAAATAAAATAAATAAAATAAAATAAATTATTTTTTCAGAACTGCACACCAACTTCCATTTTTAGCAGCTCTCCCCCATGATATATACTTTATGGTATTTAGTTATAACATTGCCATGTTTTTCTTCCCTTGAGATGAACATATTCATCATCTTCCGAACTATTCGGTCACCTTCAGGGGTTATATAACTTATAATTCTATACTACTGTTGGCTAATCCTGCAAGATCTGACATATTGCTGGTTTGTTGTAAATCTGTGAACCTATGACCATAGCAATTCTCTTTATTCCATGTCTCCCAAAATTGGAATTAGCATATATAAGTAAAATAAAGCATATTGAGAGAAACAGCACCTGATGGAATCAAACTCCCATAGTTCAGCCATTCACAAAACATATATGACATATAAAGTGCTGGCAAAATGAGGTACAATAATGCACAGAGTTTTGATTTTGCTAATATGCATATTTCTCTGGGTACAAATATAAGTGTGGTAATATATCATATTCATGTGCTCCCATCTTTGAAATCAAGGAGCAAGTATACCAAAGCAGAGCTTCTGTCTCCTTGCATGCATTTTATTTTAATGACTGCTTACCAGTATGGGGCAAACACATAGATGACGCATGGTTTGTAAAATAACTGATTTACTTTTTCCAGTCTTATGGTAGAGGGGGAGTTTATCACAATTAGCTTTATTACTTGCAGGTTTACAAGCAAGTAGGAGAGAATAACTTTTCACCAATATGTTTGTTCTCACATTAAACTTCAAGGAATATCTTTTCTGCCTCAGGTGAAAATATGTCGTACAGCTTTTTAGGCATAATCTCAGTGTGGAACATGGAAAAGAATCCATGATAAACAGGAGGCGATGGGACTAGTGAGAGGAAATGAGAAATAAAGGCATCTAACTGAGTTCTGGATTGGGAGACATATCCTGGCCACAGCTATTCTGTCAAGCTATAACAAAAATGGCTTGAGAACAATAAGTACTGTGATGCCATCTCCCTCTCTCCCTCAGCCTCAACATTAAAAATGGATTTAAAGGAAAGTACAGTTTTGTCGATAACTTAACATGATGTAACTGTAGATATATGAATAGATCACTGTTCTTCACAAATGGGTCTTGTCTGCTAGGATACCTGTACATCCACCCAGTCTACAAATCTCAGGCACTTTCCATGTGTACCATACATCCACCCTTCGTATAAGCAGACATTCTGGTAAAAGAAGGCTGCATGAACATGCCAACAACACAGATCTTTTTTGCCTCTTAGGTAGGAGCTGAAACCTATAACTCCAAGTCAAGTCCAAGAATGGAATACAACATGGAAAACATAAATACAGGGGAAAAGGTGCCCCAACCTGAATGGAAAAACTGATTACCAAAGGGAATGGAGAGAGGGTACATGCACCACAACAGAGATCCATTTAAACATCTACCATTATGGTACATTGCCCACACAACTGTGCTATGTTCTTCATAATATCACTGCAGCAGTATTCTTCAGAAATGGGATGCTTCCCAGAGCTTCAAGAAGCATGGGGGGAGGGAACTGAACCAGAATCCAAGATGTCCTGCAAAACAGCTTTGACAACTCCAGTTCTGAATGTGCAGAAAACAACCAATTTATAATGATTGTTAAATGTGTGAACAGAGGATGGAGCAGCTGCTTCAAAGATGGACCTAGTGTCCACACTTTCAAAAAGTACTTGTGCAGTAGAACCCACTTGCTTCAGCTGAGTGAACTTTTAACATTTTCTGGAATATCCTTGTTATGATCACAATAACATTTATGAACAGAAGGAGAAAAACACCTAGAAACAGTTTGTTTAGAAACTGTATCTCCCCTTTTCTTCTCATTATGAGAGTTAAAGACTTTTAGACTACCTTTGGCATGAAGGAAGATTTAGTTCATAGACTCACCCTTTACTCGTGAAATACCAGGGAAGGTTGAATATACATCAGGGCATATAATTCAGGTTCTACTGACAAAGCAATCCTTCAGAGTAGGATTTTAAGAGAAGAGGTGGCTGCTTGCTCAAAGGGAAATTGAGTTAACTTGAGTTAACATTTCTAACACATAATTTAAACCAGATAAAGGAGCCACCATTTTCGTTAGTGGTCTAATATGCAATGTTTTATTAGAAACTGACCTGATAAAGAAAATATAAAGGAGGATCCAGGGGCAAACAGAATGAAATGGTTGAAAGGTGAGCCCTTAATGAAGTGCACACTAAGAGAAAATTAAGGAATTCATACATGTAATGAAGAAACAGGGATATCCCCACTTAAGATGGGCCCCGTCCATTGCTTTGGCACTAAAGAGAAAATCTCTGCCATTTAAATAAATAAGATTCTGTAGTATTAGGTTTTCTTACCACTTTAAACACATATGCAAATGCACCTTGTGACATAGATTGTGGTGATTGTCTCTAACTAGTTGCATTTGAGGGGAGACCTAGTCTTTTGTCTGGGCTAAAAGGAGGATCTGTGGAAGCTCCTTTTGTATCATGAGATAAACTCTGGAGGTAAGAGGAGAAGGGGAAATGTGTACTGAAAGATCCCTTTACAGAGAACTGAAATGGTGTTTGTCTTTCAGGCCTCTATCCAATATGTTCTAGAACAGAATCATTTTTGTTGCCTGTTGTGTTTGGAGGTAAACAAATCTGGCAGATCCCCACTAATGGATTATATGCAGGAAGAGCTCTCATTGTAACAGCCTCTTGTGAGGGTCTATTCTACATCTTCTTAGGCTGTCTGTGGTTGTATTCTACTCTGAAGGAATGCATGCTGTTGGGAGATAAATGTTGTGTTGAAAGGCTACGTCCCAGGCCATCATTGCTAGTTTACAAAGGAGTAAGATCTTGCCACCATGTTTGTTTATGTATCACATCATAGTGGTGTTATATGTCACCACCAGTAATGTGCCTGGAGTTAAAAACAGGTATGGGGCTTTGATGTATTTTCATTGAAAAGAGCCATCATTTCATTGGGGGTGATATGTTTCTGTCTGTGTTGCTGATCCTAGAGTCTCTGTACCTTTATACCTTGAGAAAAGGCTACTCAGATGTGGTATGAAACATCTGAAGCCACACTTTGACAAGGAATTCAAGGGGAGAAAGAGCCCACCACATTGGATAGAACAGGACTGAACCATGAAAGCTAATCCTTTTTAACAAAGTAGAAACTGTTATTGCCTGAGAGAGAGGATGAGAGTGTTGAGACCAAACTGACTTGAGGTATGACTGTATCATTCTCATTTGAAGACTGTCATAAGGGATAATCAGAACAGATAAGGCCATTCCATTGTGAAAGACATTTGTAGCTTGGAAAGATTCAAGAAATAGAGACACTATGTCAGCACATTCTCTGATGAAAGGAAGGCAGTGATTAATAAAAAGTCCAGGAGGCATCTCAGGAAAACTGCTGAGAGACCTGGATGCAGGGATAACTTTTTAGATTCAAAGTAAATTCTCAGTGGAGAAAAATAGTCTTTCTAAAGTCTAAAGCTACTAGTGCTTCCTGACTGGATGGAGACAAACTCAGACAATCAGGTAGATAAGAAAAAAAATGTGTATGTCTGTAACTAGAGCAAGCCATTTGGTGAAAACTCCTGGAGCAGCTGAGGACCAAAAGCAGAGAAGCAAACTGATAAGGTAGCCCCAAAGCAGTAAGTCTTAAACAAAGGTCTGTGATTCTTGTGATTTGGAATATGGACATAAACATCCTGAATGTTTAAAGTGACCAAATGGACGTGTGCAGACAGAAGAGGAAATAAGGTTTGGAGTGTTAACATTCTGAATCTTGGAACTTCCATGAAAATATTTAATCTGTGGTGATCTAGGATGGATCTCCAGGAACCCTCTTTTCTGGGTGCAGGAAAAAATGTTTTGAGTAAATATTTTTCCCCATTGATCTACAGCAACTGGTTCTATAACCTCTGAAGAAGTAATTCAGCAATGATTGGAGAAATCAGATGATGCTGGTCTTGGGAAATCTGTGGAATTCCTGAAGGTGAACAGAAGGATAAAAACTGGCGTTAGTAACCATTTTTATGATGTCTAGTACCCATGAATTTCCAAACGACAAGTATTTATCTAAGGATGCAATTAAAAGGTAGTGCTTTAACATCTTCTGGGAGAGACTGTAATCTTAAGTAAATATACAATAGCTACCGAAGCGTATCCACCAACATTGTTGCCACATTTAATGGTGTGCTTGGCAACTTCAGAGAGATTGAATTAAGCATATCAAAGAGGTTAGATTTAACATGCCTATTATCTTGGCACTTAGGAATATAATTAGAAGTAGGAAAAGTCCTAGTTCCTTTGTCAGCATTAAGAGAAATGACAGCTGAATCAGTTATGGGACTTTTATAAAGATATCTGTACAAGTCAACAACTCTGTAGAACTTGTCTGGCTTTTTGGATTGAACGTTGTGAGTCAGGGGGCGAGGTGGCAGACTGAGCTACATCTTCTACTGCCCCTAAAACTAAAGAGATAGTAACAGGTTAATGAGTGTCCATTTTCAAAGGTCATAATATCTTTTCTTGGAATCAGTTGTCTCTCTGCCCTCCCATTCACTTTGGCAATAGTATCTCCAAAACAATCTCCTCATTGGAGGAGAGAGTGGAGAGATCTCTGTTTGTCCCTCAGTCAAAACTAATCTAGGTTCTCTCTTTTTTGCAATCCCTACCATAAGGTCAATTTTGTCAGCTGTACTATCATCTCTGGCCATGAGGACCTCCAATGGGCAATGTTAGAGAGACAAAAGAAAGCATTTAGACAGTCTGCAGACTGCAGAAGTGCCTCAGCTGAGTTGCCCATTCAGAGTAAGAGAAGTCAATATCTAGTTACTATCAAGTACTTCTCTACAACATTTTAATGAATGAAGGAGGACATTGGATGATGAAGGGAATAATGTCATGATAGTATGGATTGAAGTCTAGAGTTATTTAGTCTGCTTCTAACTATTTTAGGGATAAACACCTGATAGATATGACAAAGTTTTACATTGCGTTTAGGCAACAAACAGAATGAACAACTCAAGTGGTAGCCTTTGTAAGGAATCTGATATTCACAGACATAAGGAAAAAGGTCTCATAAAAATGATTAAATAAAGGAAGTGTCCCCAAGGAGATACTTAACTAGGAATCAAAGAAAAAGTGAGCCAAAAACAAAACCAATGTCAAACAAATAAGTCCTGAAGAATTAGAAGCAGTTACCAGCCAGAAAACCTTTTATTGATATTAAATCCTTAATGCTGAAAATGTACAAGGCATTTTCGTCCGAGTGTCACCCAGACTTCTTCAGAAATCAAAACAATTGACACAAAATCAATTGCTCTTATATACCCTATACTTAATTGAACAATTAAGCTAATAAAACGATTGAGTAACTAAACAACTAATTATTAGTAACTGAAGGGTAGAAAATACATAGAAAAAAGACATATATCTAACTTGTCATTATTGGAACCATGTATGCATATGCATAAGAACTTAAACCCGCAGCATAGTTGTATGTAAAATATATATATATATTGTATAAAAATAGCATGTATAACACAATTGAAACAACACCAATTACCAATATGATATAATAAATATAAATTTAAAAACATAATAAATAGATGCAATATAATATTTCATAATTTAACTGATTTCAATTTAAGAAGTGGTAGAATAGAAATGGAATCATTGAGTCATGGGGTTCTATTGGCTTCCAATGTAATTTGCCAAAGAGTTTCTCTATGTTCTAGTTTAATTTCCCAAGGACCCCCCCCCCCCCAATGTCTTTAGAAATCATTTCAATAACATAAAAATGAAACTGAGCAGTATTACACATTAAAGTATGCCTGTAAAGTGCATTAGTTTTGTTTTTCTTATTAACATCATTAATGTGTTCATAAATCCTACGTTTTAATTTACACTCAGTTTTACCCACGTAAAATGCATCACAACATTTGCATAAAACAATGTAAACCAGCCCTTATGAGTTACAGTTACAATGATTATTAGTACTAATAGTTATCCCTCTAGCTTGTAAAAATAATTCTTCACCTTGTAATATATATTTACATTGGTTGCAGGCTCCACATTTGTAAGTCCCTTGTCTTCTTAATGGAAAAATATTCAAATTAGCAGCTTGTTCCAATGCATTTTTAATATTTTGTCCCTTCTTGTATACAACCAGAAGTGGTTTATTTTTGAACACTTCTAAGTCAGTGAACTCTGAAAATCTCTTCCATTCTTTGTCCAGCATGGCCTTAATGTGATGTGCATTATTACTAAAATTAGTAACAAAAGCTCTACTATAATTAACCTGACCATTATTTCATGTGGGACCTAGTGATTGATGGCACAGACCTTTACTATGTACTGGTGAAAATCTATCATGTCTCCCTGAAATAACTTGTTGTTGTATTTCAAGAATAAGCTCTAAAGGATATCCCCCCTATTTGAACATTTCCTGTAAAATATAAGTAATAAAATATTGATCCTGTGATGTCATGTGACTAACACAGACATATTTTCCTTTAATTATACTCTTTTTTTGGTACATAGGATGATTACTATCATAGCTGATGTAAGTATTAGAAAATGTAGGCTTCTAGTAAACTACAGATTTAAAACCATTATCTATACAAGATACAGTTACATCTAAATAGTTAAAAGATACTGTTGAAGTATGCTGAGTAAACTGAAGAAAATTAGTAGCTTGTTTCAAATATGTCATAAATTGTTCTAACTGAGACATATCAGAGGTCCAAAAAATACAAATGTCATCCAGGTATCGGACATATAAATTCCAATATTGTGCAAATGTACAATTGTGTTTAAACTTTTTCTCCCAAACAGATAAAATGATATCTGTATAGGTAGGGGAGCAACTAGCTCCCATGGCAACACCTTGTTCTTGCCGAAAAAAATGTCCTTCATAAAACAAAAAATTGTTTCGTAGTACCAAATCAGCTAGTTCCAAACAAAGAAAAACATCATTTTCGGAAATATTAGGATGCATTCTAAGTGCTTCTTCCAACTATAATAGCCCTGTATCATGTGGAATAACTGAAAATAAGTCAATTATATATATACAAAGGAAGATAAGTCCATCCACACAATATTCAGGTTTAATTTTGGCTAAAAAGTCCCAAGAGTCCTTAAGAATGTGTGAACAACCCCCCCCCCCATATAGTTTTTAATTTCCAGTCCAAAACCTTGGCTATAGAAGTCACCTTTGAGCCTTCAGAAGCCACTATAGGTCTAAGTGGGGGGTTGTCAACACTCTTGTGGACCTTGGGTATGCCAAATATATTTGGTACCTTGGGACAGTTTTTAGTTAAATAGGAATGTACTTGTAAATCAATAACCCCTTGATCAAATAGATCTTTGAGGGCCAAATCAATTTTCTTGTATGCTACATTAATCTCATTAATGGATACTGAGCTATATCTACATTCATTTTTTAACAAAGAAAACATTTTATCCTTGTAGATACTTTTATCCATGAGTACTATTCCGCCACCCTTATCGGGTTCCATAATATGAACCTCATGATTACAACATAACTGTTTAAACAGAACATTTTCTTCTTTCATTAAGTTATGATTAATATGCATATTAGATGGGTTTTTGTATAGTTTCCTTATTTCCCCTTCTAATATACTCTCCAAGTTCTTTATCTGGGGATGCAATTGTGGATTAAAAGTTCTACTCTTACGGGGTATATCCACATTAAAAGTATAAGCGTTTCCTTGAAAAAAATGTTCTAAATTTAGTTTTCTAATGAACAACTTAATATCTAAAATGACTTGTGACAAACAGCCATTTTTTCGGGGTATAAATTTAAACCCTTTAGTAAAAAGACTAAAAAATTCAGGAGTAACTTCCAGAGAACTATAATTAAAAATATGAAATCCTCACAGGCTTACAGTATGATGACCATTGTGTGTACTAAGTAAATTAGTAGTAAAAGCATCTACCTGTAAGTATGCCTGCTGCCTCCTCCCCTCAGTTGGTGGGGGAGGGGGGGCTTTGTAAAAATGTGTATTATAGTTTTTTTTGTCTAAGTCTTTCTGATCTCCAGGGGGAAACATATCCCCCATTGTCATTGTCATAATGTCCCTCCTGATCCCCAGTAGTGGATGTATTATTCCCATTAGTTTCCAATGGCTCAAAATCTTGTAAAGCCTGAGCATATGCTCTACTAGCAGATACCATGTTTTATTGAAACCTCAGTGGTGAGTATTGTTTGCCTTCACTGTTTTCCCTTAAATCTCTATCTAGTTTTTTACATTTTCTATTTAAAATATCCTTATGAAAAAATGTAGAAACAGGCAACCTTATGTCCAGATAGTCAATACTAACCACAGGAAACAAAATCCAAGTTTCTTCTTTAACGTAAAAGTTTTTTATTTTATAGTGGCCAGTTTTTTAAAATAATGGCCCAAATTCCTGTTGAATTCAAATTAAATTGAGTTATAAAGCTCAAAGAATAATTTCTCTGCTGATTTAATAAGGAATTTTGATGCACTAATTCATTATCAGTGATAGACCTACCAACATTAGATTGGTCAAGTAGTGGTTTATACAAGCCTTTTGTCCTTTTAGTATCAACTTCATTAATAAGGCCATCTAAGAGAGAAACAGGGTATCCACGGTTTAAAAACATCCCTTTCAAAAACTGGCACTCAGCTTTAAAATCACTATAAGTACTGCACATCCTACCTGCACGTACCAGCTGGCCTTTAACTATGGATTTTTTCTGCCTAGGTGGATGTAAGCTTGTATAGTGCAGGAAGGAGTTGCAATACGTTTGTTTTCTAAAAATGCCAGAAAGGTAAATCCCTTCATCTAATTCCTTAGTTAGTCTCACATCGAGGTAATCTGTTTCTACTGTTGAAAACCTATAAGTAAATTTTAACCATTGTGTAGTACTATTTAAAAAGTCTACAAAAAGTTTTGCTTCAACTTCGTTCCCCTTAAAAAGGATGAATATATCATCCAAAAACCTGGTGTAGTATTTTATCTTTTGCATTATAGTTTCATTAGATAATATAAAAAGTTTTTCCCAAAAGGCTACAAACAAGTTAGCCACGCTGGCTCCGCAAGGAGAGCCCATGGCTATTCCACATTTTTGTAGATAGAATTTGTGTTCAAATACAAAAAAGTTTGATGATAACACTATACTCAACAGTTCTGTTACAACATCCATCTCCACTTGTGGTGCACCTAAATCTTTAAGAAGCAGTTGAATCCATTCAACTGCCTCATTGTGAGGAATGGATGTGTATAAGTCGATGACATCAACAGTCAAAAAGTTACACTCAGAATTAAACTTGATACTGTTGATGTCACGTAAAAAAGACCAAGAGTCTTTACAAATAGTAGGTATTTTCTTCACGTATTTTAATAAAATGCTATCTATCACTTTTGAACAAGGGTAGGTCATGGAAGACCTACCATCTATTAATGCCCTCATGGGGGGGTTTTTTTGGTCTTTGTGTATCTTGGGTATTCCGAACATTACTGGCAACTTTGGCTGAACGATGTCAATATAGTGCCAGTTTTTGAAAGGGATGTTTTTAAACCGTGGATACCCTGTTTCTCTCTTAGATGGCCTTATTAATGAAGTTGATACTAAAAGGACAAAAGGCTTGTATAAACCACTACTTGACCAATCTAATGTTGGTAGGTCTATCACTGATAATGAATTAGTGCATCAAAATTCCTTATTAAATCAGCAGAGAAATTATTCTTTGAGCTTTATAACTCAATTTAATTTGAATTCAACAGGAATTTGGGCCATTATTTTAAAAAACTGGCCACTAGTTATTAATTCTGCTAATTTGAGTGACAAGTTAGGCCAGCGCCCTTATGTTATTTATAGGAGAAGTAGTAATTTGAAAGAACTACTACAACACACTTCTAATGCTCATAGTTACACGAGATCTAGTGGTTCATTTAAATGTGGATGCTGCAACATGTGTAAAGTGATGAGGACAGGTAATTCCTTTATAGTTAGGAACAAAAAGTACAATATTAAACAGAGGATTTCTTGTGAATCAAAGTCAGTAGTATACATCGCTTTGTGCAATTCCTGCCCTTCCTTTTATATAGGAAAAACCAATCGCAAACTAAAAGAGAGAGTATACCAGCATCTATATGCTATAAAAAAACCTCTTTTAGAGAACGCCTTGGCAAAACATGTTAACAGTAATCCGGACCACTCCTTTAGCTTTATGGGTACAGATCAAGTACCTTTAACTAACAGGGGAGGCCCTTTTCAGACAATCCTTGAATGTGTTGAACTAACATGGCAGCTGAATTTAGATGCATTTAAGCCAGAAGGTCTCAACGAGAATTGTAATATTTCCTGTATTCTTAAGTTAAAGAGCTATTTTAGGTAGTTCTTATATACACATACTTTGTGAGTATACTCTATAATATTTATAATGTAATAGTACAAATGCATTAGTTAAGAGTATTTTTATGTGTCTTTCCTTTTTTTATACAATACTTACCGGTAACTTAATGGTGTTTTTATTATTATTTATAATAGATTTTAGTAATTAAAAATTTTTAATTAAGATAAATCTGTGCAGGATATGCAATTATTTGTCACTTCCTGTTAAGTGAGTATTTGAACAGACTAGTTTAGCTGTTTTATTTGTCTTCTTCTGAGGAAGCTGTGACAGGGGTCACGGCGAAAACGTTGTCTTTTTGAAAAATAAAAAACTTTTACGTTAAAGAAGAAACTTGGATTTTGTTTCCTGTGGTTAGTATTGACTATCTGGACATAAGGTTGCCTGTTTCTACATTTTTTCATAAGTTTGTTTGCTCGTTTTGACAGTATTTAAAATATCCTCACATTTTCTATCTATAGCTATTCTAATACTAAAATATTTATCACGTTCTGCTTGTACACCAAACAGTAAGTCATTCTTAATCACAGTATTCAATACATCTATATGTTCTTTCAAAACATTCATTTCCCGTTCATTATTACGTATTACGGCTTTCAAGATTTCAGTTCCACATCTATCAAAAATATTAATCAACTCTTTATGAAAATCAGTGCCTACTGTAACATTATTGGGGTATTTGTGAATTCTAAGCCCCTTGGGTACTATCCCCTATCTGACACATTCCCCCAATAAGTATTCTCAATGTTCAAAACTTTAAATTTTGATAAAGCCTCACAAAGTTTATCAAGGCTTACTCTGAAGGTGTCCGTGTTTTCAGTATGAACTGACTGGGATCTACGGTTCAGAAATATCGGCTTCTGCTGTAGCCATTCATCAAAGTCCTGTTATGCTGAACCACCACCCTCACCGGTCACTGTATTGTTTTGTTGTGTAGAATTAACTACTTGTTCCGGTCGCAAAACAGAAGGAGTATTGTCTAAAGTTTGTACATTTTGGCTATTAGTGTTAACGGCCGCCACAGTGCTCACTTGACGTTCTCTATGTAGAAGAATTTCCTGATTGCCAGGCAAACTGACATTAGATAGTAAGGTTGCAACCCCTCGACCAATCAGGGTAAGAAGATCCATCAGCTGGGATAACTGGCTGGAAATGTTATGAAGTTCACCCGTTTCATGGCTCCTTACATCACTTGGGTTCTGCAAGGGTGAATTAAATTCTTCAAGTGGCTCCATAAAACCAGGAATCAAAGAAAAAGTGAGTCAAAACTGAAACCAATGTCAAACAAATAAGTCCTGAAGAATTAGACGCAGTCACCAGCCAAAAAACCTTTTATTGATATAAAATCCTTAACACTGAAAATGTACAAGGCGTTTTCGTCCAAGTGTCACACAGACTTCTTCAGAAATCAAAACAATTGACACAAAATTAATTGCTCTTATATACCCTATACTTAATTGAAAAACATCTAAGAGAACAAGCAAAAAATAGTGTTAAGTAGAAGGGAAATTCATTACCCTGCTATTTTAGACATACCATTTATTAGTTCTAAAGCAGACGTTAGTGTTTTTTGTACTTTAGATATGACTCTAGACAGTGGGTCTATAAGGGGAATCATAAAAAAATAATTGGAAAATATTAGAGGGGAACAATGATTTGTACAAAGTAGTAGGGTCAAGTCCACAATTTGTATATAAAAATCAGTATAATTTGAAAACAAAATTTGAAAGAAATCAAAATAAAATTACAGGCAGAACTACTAATACGAACAGGTCTAGTAGAATGCATAAATATGGAAGCTGCAATGTTTTAGGTTTATATCAGAGGGACCTTTTGTTAATTTAAGTCATTTACCATATACTGTCAAGATACCTGGATTTTTTAATTATAAGAACAAAGGACTAGTATACATTGGAGTTTGAGTAAGTTGCACTGCTTTTTATATAGGGATGACTAAACAATCTTTATGTGTTAGAATCAGGGGGCATTACTATAGTATAAAAAAGAAAGATCAGACTAATGCTTTTTTAAACACACATTAAAATGTCAGAATTATAGTAAGTTTTTATTTTCTGTTCTAAAACAAGGGGTTGGTGATTTAAGGGATGGAGATTTTAAGAAAGATTTGAACCAAAATTAAGCCTTATGGCAAATCAAATTAAATTCTGACAAGGAGCCTGGATTGAATGACGTTGTCAATATTAAGTGTTTTTTAAAAAATCGTATGAGGATTTGCATTGGTTAAAATTGTTTTTTAAACCTGGTGGTTGTAATGGATTGTATTCTGATGAAGTTGTGAATGAAAGTGTGGAATAAAGAGTTTTGTACACTAATTTGTGCCCTTGTGTTCAGCCTGTTTTCAGTTTTTTGCTTTTTGGTTGGTGGTATTACTGGATACATGGATTTTTAGTGTTGATATATACAACAACACTGACAAGCAGTTCTTGTTTCTATTTATTTCTTTATTTCTTTATTTTTATTTTTTATGTGTCTTATACAAATGCAGCTAAAAAGAATGTAAAAGAATTTACGTCAATCAGCTTAGCAGACAGCTTACAAGATAATTTAGGGACATAATCTTTTTAAAATATAGGATCATAAGTACCGCACTGAAGTAAATTAGCTAGTTATGCATTTAATGACATAATCCCATGACAGGAACTTACTTACATGGAACTGAAAATCATAAAGGAAAATTACAAATGATGATAAAAATGTTTTCCATTACATATCAATTGCATTATGAGGCAGTCAGTCTTTGTCAGATAACTGTCCAAGATGCTGGAGAAGCTGATGAAGTGATGAAGATGAACGACATGCTTATATCTCTTACCCCACTCAGGGAGTGAGGCGAAGTACATGAGCTTAGTGAATACCTTATCTGATGCCCGAAAGAGAATGGGAGACAGAGGACATAACATTTGTAGGCCAGGGTAGTTGACAGGAACTTACAAAAGCATGCCATCATGCAGGTGGTTTGGATCCCTGATGCATCCCACTTCACACCCAACATAGCCATGTTATCAGTATGTCCTTAAGGAAGCAGGACAGGCAAGCTAGCCAGTTCACCAACTAGCCAGAACTCGATGGTCCCCTTTACTCCCTTGACTCCTTTTGGTCCTGGAGATTCACTGCTCAATAAGCAAGATGCTTTAGGAACCACACAGTAAAAGGTCACATAAAATTCACCTCAGTTGCAGTGATGCTGAGAGGTAGAGAAATAAAGTGAATTAAGTTGTTTGAAGTCACTGGCAAAAATCATTAAAATTAGTGCCAATAGATCTATAGAGCAGCATTAAGCAATTTACTAAGGATTTATGTAATGTATGAGAAATAAGTAATTTACAGGATGCTTTACAGTGACAATACATAGGCATCAAGGGCAATGGGTCAGAGACCCCTCTAGATAACAGGTGTTCCTGGTCCTATGTGTAATTAAAAAGTTTATAATAAGTAATGAGCCTACTGATAAATGTTACATATGTTTCTTTTCTCTTAAGAAAAATATTAAAAAATAAAAGCATGTAAGTGAACGCGTGTATAAGTATGTGCATACATGTGTTATGCATGCATTATTCGTGTGTGTGTGGGGTGTATGTGTGTTTCTGTGCATGTGCATGTGTGTGTGTCATGTTCTGGCTTTAATTACTTCTGAATTCCTACTTGAGTAAGTAAAACATACATGTACTACAGCTTTGCCTCCATGCACATATCAGTATTCATAGGTTCATAGGTTCATACTAGGCTATCTGCCCTAGGGCATTTATAAGCCTAGCCAGAGTGTGTTTGGCTTTTGCCACCCATTTTAAATTAATTTTGCTATGCCCTTTTTCGAGGTTAGTATACTGTGCCTCTGTCTAACAGTGACACAGAAGTGATACCCGGGGTAAACCTATGATCTCCCATCCACTCATCAAGATTCCTCTTGAAGAGAGTCAATGAGGGACTCTGCCTAACCTGGACTGGGATTTTATTCCAGAGTGAAGGGAGCCTCTGGGTTATGAATCTGTCCCTCCAGCATGTCCTATTTATTTCAGTGCTGAGGTTCAAGTCTCTCGAGCGCGTAGCTCGAAAATAAACTGCCTCTCCAAGGCTCGAACCCAGGACCCTGCACTTCATACACAAAGTGATTTACCACTACACCATGGCAGATATACGCTTAAAATGTATTGCCTTATATCCTGTATTCCTAACCATAGATCATTATCTAAATCATAGATTCATAGATTAGTACTAGGCTAACTGCCCTTGCGAGCCATTGTAAACCTAGCCAATTATCCCCTGTGAGATTCAAACCTTGTACCTTGTGTTTGTAAGGCAAACACCGTAACCATTAGCCCACCCTCCCAACCCTATTAACATATATCTGTGGGCGTATATACACACACACACACACACACACACACACACACACACACACACACACACACACACACACACACGCAACATATATAACTCTAGCTCTCTCTCTCTCTCTATATATATATATATATATATATATATAGAGAGAGAGCTAAAGTTATAGCTATTTATGTATCACATAAACAAACACACGTGCCCATTTTGTTTGCTCCTGCCTCTGACTAGTATTACTATATGCGTAAGGAAAGAGCACATATGCTGCAGCTCTGACTTTATATATGTTTCAGTATTAATAATTTATTGCCACATAGATATATATCAAAGCTAATCAATACAGCTGCATATTAGCTGTGTGTTACTTTGCTGTGCTATGTTTCAGATCTACAACTTGCAGACATTACGTCATTCTGTGTTAAATCTAGAAAGTATGACTTTGTGGGATCCCTAAAAAGGTGACTCATTTGTAAGACAGATTTAGAAGATCTAGATTGTTAGGGATTGAATAAATGGCATATTTGACAGTCATCAGTCAGTGAGAACAAATATTTCTGAATCAGATAGCAAACTATACACCCAGTTTCTACAAAACACAAGTTGTGTAAATGTCAGAACACTTACAGACCGCTTTTACAGATTTGAGCACAATATTTCTGATTGTTGACAAGCATTTGCTCTCCTTGACAATAGGGTTACAGTACTCTTTAGGCATCCTTGTACTTTACCTGAAAGTGAAAAGCAGCATAACAGGCTTGTGACTTGATGCAGTGGTATGCAGTTAGCACTGTCTGAGGTGCTAACTGCTTTCAGATAGTATATTTTGCAATTAACTATTTGAAAAGTTCATAGGTTCATAGGCAGATACTAGGCTATCTGCCCTAGGGCATTTATAAGCCTAGCCAGAGTGTGTTTGGCTTTCACCTCCCTTTTAGATTAGATAACTGTGCCTCTGTGTAGTAGGTCACAGAGGATAGCCCTTTAAGGTTTAGTTTACTGTGCCTTTGTCTAGCAGGGACACAGAACAGATCCCAGGGGTAAACCTATGATCTCCCATCCACACATCAAGATTTCTCTTGAAGAGGGTCAGTGAGGGGCTCTGCCTAACATGATTTGGGATTCTGTTCCAGAGTGAGGGGAGCCTCTGGGATATGAATCTGTCCCTCCAGCATGTCCTGTTTATTGCTGTGCTGAGGTTTAAGTCCCTGGAGCGTGTAGCTCTAAGGGATTTGGATTTCCTGAGGTGGAGCATGTCCATTAATTCCGGGTTAGACATGGCTTTGTACGTCAGGCATAGATTCCCTCTGAGTAGGTGGTAAGCAACTGAGTAGAGCTGGAGTTTCTTTAGTCAAACTGCATAGGGCATCTGTTTGAGGCCCGTGATCCTCTTGGTGAGGTACTTTTGGGGTCTCTCCAGTTGCTGCAGGTGTCGGGTAAGGTACATCCCAAATGGGGCATTGTATTCAATTATGGGCCTGATGAGTGATGAGTAGAGGGGCACAATGACCTCTCTAGATCTAGATGTGAACACTTTCATGATAAGGTGGGCTATATAGAAGGTCTTTCTAACCACTTTGGCAATGTGATTGTCAAAGAAGAGATTACTATCTACTTGGGTCCCCAAATTCCTAATTACTTCTTCCATACTTAATGGATTACCTCCTATGTGGTAATTTGTGGGCACTTTGTTTTTCCCAAAGGGGATGACTATGCACTTTTTCGCATTTAGCTTGAGGCCGTGGATCCGGCACCAGGTATCCATCTCTGTGAGACCCTTTTGGAAGATGCTTGTGTCAGCCGGAGATTTGATTATGGCTCCCAGTTTGCAGTCATCTGTGAACTTGGTCAGCCATAGTCCTCCCGTGTTAGCCTGTACCTCAGAGAAGTATATACCGAACAAGTGTTATTCATTAGCTGTATTGAAAGCTATTAACAATGCAATTCAGTTATTATATGCCATTGTACTCCCATAGGCTTGAGTATACATAGATGAATTTAAAGGAAACCTTGTTTGTGATAGAAATAATTATCAGTGCCAAATGATCATATTAAATCGAATGCATTCTAAGATTTTTTTTCTCAGAAATAACACTTTGCTTCTTAAACTTGGCTGTTGTAAAGTGCTTTACCATACAATACGTTACACTATGTTTTACCATGATGAGTGCCACTTGCAAGAGAAAGAAGCAGTCATGCTCTAACAAGTAACCTTAGCACATCATTTGATGACAAAGTATAATGAGAAAAATTTAGAAAAGATTTGCGTAACCATTATACTATGATGTATTTGTTACTACAGCTCAAGATGGTAACTCAGATCACAGCACGGCTTTTCTGTGTTTCTTACTCAAATCATTCTTAATCAGCCCACATTCCTCACCACAGTTAGTACAAACATGTTAACAAATGATAGATCAAATTCAGGATCACATGACTGCTGTTGCAATGCCATAGATAAGTGCAAATTCAAGTAACTCCTAACATTTAACTCACAGAAGAAAAGTGCGGGGAAGACTTAGAAGAAGGCAGGATGGTATTCCAGAAACACTTTAGAATTTGTCTATATTGTTATGTGATCAGGGCATGTTGATGTTGCAGGTGCATATGAGAAAGGAAAATGTTAGGGTGGAGAATATACAGCTAAGACTGATGATTTTAAAGAACTATTTACTCAAAGCATGGGAATCAGTATTCACCTCAATATTTCTAAAGCAGCACAATAAATCCAAACAGGTACATCAATAAAGATATTTGTAATTACGTTCCATAGATATAACAAAAGAAAAAGTCTACAGATTATATGGTATGCAATAAATAAACAAGGTGCAAGGGTGATGTTCATCCTGCCACTTTATGCTTTTGTACCTTCTTTATAACTTTGATGGCCAATAACACTTAGGAAAAAGTATTGCACAGATGTTTTATTATTGCACTGTCACTAAAATAGGGAATAATTCATTTATACCGCATTTTATTGAAGGGAGGTATGTAGAGATGCTGGACCCAGGAAAGGGCAGATCCCTCGAAGTATAGAATACAACAAATTCAAAATAGCCTATTTTGCATTGTTGCATGTGGATTTCTCCATAAAATGCATTTCTAGTGTAAATAAGAATAATTTTCTTAGGTCACTGCTTGTGCAGATTTGTGACACTAATTTCTCCTAAAACTCACATTAATACAGCTGCTGTACAGCAGAACTATGTTTAACGTATAACCTTCTGGATGAAAATTAGTTTCAAAGAATACTCATAAATCTATGTTACAATGAACATACTTAATAATACTTGCAGTAAGGTGTAGATTTCTAGGATCAATATTAGAAACATTAACATTAGCGCATGCTTTAATATTGTACAGCTATATAATATAGTCGTATAGTAGAGTTGTACAGTATATTGTATATTTTTCAAAGGTGATAATATTTACACAATATGAAATCCAATTTAAAAAATATTTCCGTAAGAATTACTTGAACAAACTTTGACCTGCACATACAACATAATGTTAACAAAACATACCAAAAGGTAAGCATTCTTTATAGGTGCAAACACTTTCTAAGCCCTTCCACTAAACAAATGCTTGCTACCAGTTATCTACTTCCCTGTCTCATCTATGGTTCCCCATTACTTAGTCCTCTCTAAAAAAGAAAACTGGAAATGTGTTATAACACAGTTGCCAAGTTTGCTACAAATGCTAAACATGCTATCCACCACTGTGCAGCTTTACACTCTCTTAACTCACTAGAACTCCCACAATATCTATCTCCTACCTGCAATTAACAACTGTGCGTAAAATAGTTTATTTATTTATTTATTTAACGTTTGTTTACCGGTGAAGTCCAACTGGGTTGTTGCCCATTTTCACTGGTGGCCAGAGGAGAAAAGCTCCAAATAAGTACATAGTATAGTAGCACATTACAGTTATACAGATCACAAGAGTTACATAGATCTTAAAGTAAGCATACTGTACATTGGAATACTATTCATTGATTATCCAGTGATATACAATAACATACAATACAATGCAATAATTTTGTTGACAGTTATATAAACTATTCAGAGAAATAAGTGGGAGAAAAGTTTAAAGGTGGGCTGAGATAGAAGGATTTCAAGCAAATTCAGCCTGGAGAGGAGCAGCAGCATAACCAATTGTTATTTAGGTATTTGTTTTAGGTACAATTTTTTGGGAGTAAAATAATTTGTAAAACTTTAGTTTGTCCTGCCTTTACTTCATTATTCAGCAACTATCTACCCAAAAGGTCTCTCAAATCTGAAAAGCAACATCTTTGGCAGAAACACAAGCCTAACCTACCTGATGGCCAACTTCTATACATGTGTTCTGTAGCCAGAGCCTGGAATGCCCTACCATAAGAGCTAATCAAACCTTGCATCATTCAAAACCTCTTTACAAAATTACCTCTCTTCTGTCTGGAACTGCGCTTGCTCCAAGCCTCCTCCTTTTAAATCCTGACTGCCCTACTTCATGAATATATTCTTATATCCATACGTTTATTTACCCTCATGTTCCTCTTTACCTCTTTAAATAACCACTACCTATAAATTGTCTTGAGTAACCTAACTACTTCTATGGCAGAAGTTTCATATAATGCTAGCCTTTTCACGTATGTTTGTTCTAATTCTGTAATTTATGTTTGTATTAGTTGTGACTAATTGACAAACCAGTTTTAGCTTTAGATTAACCAATTGTTTAATTACTTGTATATGTGCATGTTTTTTGTGGAACTTTACTAACTGTTAAATCCTGTTCTGTGTGCATGTTTTTTATGGAGCTTTTCTCCCCAGGCCTCCACTGAAAATGAGCTCTTAAAGGCCCAGTGGACTGTCCCAGTAAATAAATGCCAATACATAAATAAATCTTGTGGTTGAGCAGGGGATTTCTGCAGCTGTAATTAGTATAATTAGTGGCAGTATTCATTACACCTGAATGCTCCTTTATTTACTGTTTTCTTTCCTCCAGAATAGTTCAATGAAAATTAAGATTAACAAAGACTTAACCTTTAGCATAAGTCATGCACATCAACAATCATGGATACATGAATCTTACACTGAGTCTGCCCTCTTGCATTTTATCTCTACCACCAAAAACTTTTCTCTTATGTGTTTTCAAACTCCTTATCACCCCAACCTGAAAGCTTCTTAGTTCATGTTTGGTTTCACCAATTTTATCATCACTGCATCTCAGGATTCAATATAGAAAATGTGAGGTTGAGATCTTAGCACTAAGCCAATCAATAAATAACCCCCTACAGATGTTACAGTAACATGTTGAGTGCTATGATGGTGACAGCAAAAATGAAGCATTTTGAGCTGACATCCGGCGGTTGTACAAACAATAGAATACTAATGCAGGAAACAGATTGGGTAAAATAAGGTTTCCCGTAAATTTGAATTAAACCTGATATTCAAAAAGGTGTGGGAAAAACTACAATAAAATCAGTAGTAAACTGGGAATCAATAGTGGTGTGTTCCACAGTGAAATTTATCATAAAATAATAAAATCCATTTCATGTTGGTGATTTTGCGCATAGTAGACAATCAATAAAATCCATATCAAAATGGTTTATTAGCTGATATACCTCTACTGGTGTCTAAAATTTTTCATCACAAAGCCTGGGAACTTTAATATATTTTATTAGCTATTATAAAACTCAGAAAGTGTCTCAAAAGAAAGATGTTTAAGAAGTAAAAAAAAAAAAAGCATACTTCTGTTTGTTTCTAAGAAATTTGCAAATAATACATTTTATAACTACTGTCCCCGATGAAGTCTATGTCATGTCTGAAAATATGGACACCACATCATATGTGTCTCTTAAGAATTCTGAATTCTGAAATGGAAGATTTTTAGTGGCCGAATGACCAAACAAAAACAGCAGTTTTTCTTGTAAAGTAATTGCAGGTATTATAACACTGGAAATACAACAGAAAAAAAGGACACTGACTTTATACTGTATTTCAGTCTGAGATTCCAGAAATGTGATGTTTGGCCACACATTGCACAGCAATATACACCCAAAAAGAAGACACTATCATGTCAGTCTTAAACAGAGATTTCCAAAAAATTGCAAGTGGATAAGTAAAGTTATTTTTATCTGGATCACTGCAAACTTCTGACTTTTAAGATGATTTCTTCACTCCATAGCTTGTACTAGCATTTTTCTTATTGCATAGCTACATTTACAGCTAAATAAAATGGTAAATCTTTACACTCCATTTTTTGGGTTTCATATAACATCTCAAATAGTCATTGTGCACACTACTGAGATACTTTTCCTTAAACATCATGTGCACAAGACACCAAAGAACAGAATGCTGATTTCTGTTTTTCATAGCAAATCATATTCTATGTGATTTGTTAATGTGCACTGGCAGTCATTCATTTAGCCACACTGGATCCTCCTTCAAGGGAGAAGGGTTTGACATGATGATTAAGGGCTTCACCTCATAGGTGCAAGGTACATGGTTTAATTCTGACCCCAAATTATTGCCTAGTCTTAAAATGGCCTTTCAGGGTAGTTAGCCTAGTATTCACTTATAAATGAAACTCTTGTGGTTAACGTTTTTTAACTTCAACCTTGAGAGGCTCATTTAGATGATTGAGCAGAGCATCTCATTTGATGGTTGGCAGCATCACTGGTTAGGTGAGCAGCAGGCTATCACATATAAGCACACTGCCCTCATGCAGTTACAATCACCCTCCATGCCTATTCCTTTCAAGTACACATTAGAACCTGCAACCATGGATGAGCACTTTCCTGCTATCTCTGCCTCCAACTTGGTGGACATGGGTATCCTGAGACAATGTAACAATTGCCTTATATACACTGACAACCACTTAATTCTTGAACAGACAAGTACAGTATGTGAGAGATGTAGTTACATATTGACATTGGAGGCTAGACTCTCACATGCAGATACAAAATGCAACAAACATGTTGTCAGCAACTCACGCACATAAGTCACTGCACCCATAAAGGACCACACACATAGACTCATATATGTGCAGGTGCTCACATGTAACTTAACCAAACCTCAAACGCCTCTCACAGTCCTCATAATCTCAACTAACAAGACTATAAGGTGAAACACTCCATGACCCAATATTTGGTCATAGGAGACTCCATTGTGAGACACACTGATGTCCCTCTTACCAGGCTGGATTAGAATAAAGTTACAGTTAGTTGCCTGTCAGGGGCCAGGATTCACCAGATCACACAAGAAGTCAGGTCACTTATGCCTAAGTATCAGAATGACTCGGTTATGGTCAATGTGGGCATGAATGAACTGAGATGTACCTCCTTGGACTATATGAAGAGAGACATGATTGAGCTCTCAGAATATGTGTCACATGCAGGTATGAGGCTAGCATTGAGCAGCATTCTGCCATCTCTAAGGATGATGCCACAATACAGCAGAGAATGATCAACTTTAACAATTGATTTAGTTACTGGTGTCATTCCAAAGGGATCCAGTACGTCAGGTTGGGAGGACATAGTTGATAGACCACCCTATTTTGCCAGGGAAGGTTGGGGTTAAGCATGGAGGGAAGGTCTTCACTTGTCACCTCTAGGCTTTTGGATATTGGCCAAAACATTATGCACCCCTATACTGGCATTTTTAGGCATTGTCAAACAGATAAACATTCCAACATAACAAAAGCTACTCAGGACAAGCTAAAGGTGTTATTTCTCAATGCTAGGAGCTTCAACAAGAAACTGTCTTCCTTGGAAGCTCTCCTTACCCGGGAGAATTCTGACATCCGTGCAGTAACTGAAACATGGTTCAAATCCACAAAAATAATTCTGATAGTGTATGGCTATAATGCCTTTCATACATTCCGACCTCCTACTGAACACGAAAGAGCTAAAAATGGAGGTGTCTCTATCTACTTAAAGGATAAGCACACCTCAAGACTGGTAAAACAATATGACATGCTTGAGCTACTCCATGTCAAACTAACCATGGAAAAAATCCATTGCCATATTCTTGCTATGGCAGTTCCCCCACTATGAACCAGGAAACCCATACACCATACATGAAGTGGATAAAATAACACACCATACATGAAGTTGCTAAAATCACACAACGATTGAACATTAATTTGTTATTCTTGTAAATATCTTAAAGATGCTGTACTTAGTTATTATTTTTGAATGTTTTTTATAATATTGTCTTTCTGTCTGGAGCTTTTCTCTTCGGGCCTCCATTGAAAATGGGCTACTTTGGCCCAGTGGACTTTCTCTGTTAACAAACTGCAATAACTGAATAAATAAATCCAGCCTAACACCATACTTATGGATTATTTCAACTACCCCTCCATTAATTGGGAGGTAAACATGACAACTAACATGCAGTTCCTAAGATTTCTTGACTCCCACTAGGGAAACAAATATCCTAGATCTGGTACTCACAAATATGGGAGAGTGCAGCACTCCCTTAGTGTTATGTCCTAACTAGTAAGATCAGGCCACAAAGAAGTCTCCCTTGAAATAAAGGTAAAAATAGTCCCCTCACCTAAACCCCAAAACTTTAAGAACTTCTCCATGGTAAATTACCCCCATTAAAGGATGGCATAACTAATTTCCAAGCTCTCCAAATCCAGAAAACAGAAAAACCTATGCAGAGGCACACACAAAAGCCCTGTATGACCACATAAACAACTGCATAAAAAGCAGTACCAGATCGAAATAAACCCAGGTCAAACTACAAAAACAAGACACCCTGGTGGACCTCTACTATTAATAGGTTGTAAAATATAAGAAAGAAAATCCTATTGAGAAGTAAGACAGAATGTGCACAACAGAGAAATAAGGCCCTCATTAGTTTAAACTGACAAATCAGGGTACTAGTCAAGTCTCTGAAAGCAGACTTTGAGGTAATAATGGCCTCCAAAGCTAAGGATAGTCATAAGGCATTTTTTCAGTTGTCTGCAATCATAAGGGCAACACCCAACAATGTGCAGAATTAGTTGTAGATGGCACCCCTATACTCAGCCGGAAGACATAGCAAATCTGCTGGCCGACAAATTCAGCTTAAATTTCACCTCCCCATCACTCCAGTTCTCCCTGAAAAATACCCCCCACCACTCCACCGGCAATTATCACCAAATAACAGGTTGCCATTGTGCTCTCTAAAGCTAAAAATAAGGCTTCAATGGAGCCTAACAATGTCCAAGTCAGGACTTATCAGGTCCACTAGGATCTCTATTTAACCACAGCCTCTGGACTGGCTTTGTTTCAATATAGGCAGGACAGCAACAGTCATCCCTCTGAATAAAGGGGGGGGGTCATCTACTGACCAGGAAAATTACAGACCCATAAGTTTGACTAGTCTTACCTGTAATGCCATGGAAAGACTAATCAAATAATGACATAGGAGATTTCCAAACACTGGACCCAACCCAATTCGGCTTTGTCAAGGGCAGGTCATGCCTACTGAACCTAGTGGATTTCTTTGAAAAAGTCACTAAGGTGAAGCATGAGAGTAAAGCAGTGTATACCACCTACCTTGACCTGGCCAAGGCATTTTACACAATTCTCCACTTAGGTATTATAAATGAACTCACAAAACTGGGCATAAATCCCTTTGTCAACAGATGGATAGCCAATTGGCTCATGGGCAGGACACATGTGGTTAAAATAGGTGAATAAAGATCTGGCAAGAGGTCAGTTACTAGTGTTATGCAACAGACCGCAGCACTGGGACCACCTCTGTTTGGAACATACCGCTCTGAAGTCAAGACAAATGAGGAACACCTCTGGATGACAATGTTTGCCGATGACTGCAAGCCAGGGGCAATAACTGCATCCCTCAATGATGTAGCTATCCTTCAGGAGGATCTACATCAGACAAATGATTTGTGCCAGAACCATGGCTTAAAAATAAATGCAAAAAAAATGCATTATCATACCCTTTGTGAAGTCAAATACCCCTACGAATTACAGCATCAATAGCATACTCCTTAGAGTGGACTTAGAGGTGAGAGATCTAGGTACACAGATGCTAGCCTGAACTTTGACTGCCATCTATCCACAGTGGTAAGGAAATCTTTTTATGTGGCACAACTTATAACTAAAGATATGCCATCCAGATCTAAGGAAATGATTAGCCCTGCTGTAGTCTGTCCACATTAGACAACTAATCAAGGACAGAGTGTCATTTGGCATATACTTGACTAGACACAGCAGCTGGAGTGACCTCAGAGGTTCCTCACAAAGAAAATACAGGGTGTAAACAGCATGAGCTATGCAGACAGACTGAAAGCCCTATCTTTTTACTTTGTCTCCTATTGACTATTAAGGGTTTACCTATGCCTGACTTACAAGGCACTCACAAATCCAGCCTTGATGGAGCTGCTACATGTCTGCAAGTCAAACAGCATGTGGGTCACCTGATCTAGGGATCTAAATTTAGTCATCGGCTCAAACAAAACATGCTGGAGAAACAGATATGTGTCTCAGAGATGACCCCTTCTTTGGAACAGGCTTCTTATTCACATTAAGCAGAGCCTTCCCCTGGTCCTATTCAAATTCAGTTTGGATCAATGGATGGGGAATCACAAATTCACACCTGGGATAGTGTCTATGTATGCTATACATTGGGGCAATCTGTAATATACTCAATGCACAGGCACAAATCCATGCCATCCTCTTGCCCCAAGGGACCATATATTGGGATAAACTGGGTTATACTGGCTAGGCTTTTAAGGTCCCTTAAGATGTTAGCCTAGTAATCTCCAATGAACCTATGACAAAAGACAGAATTATGTGTGTAGTTTTATTGAAAATAGATGGAGTATGGAATATATAGGTGAAGGCACTGTAATCACAACATCATATTGTTTAGCGATGAAGGGAAGGGTAGGAACACAAGGGCAAAGATAATAGCATATGATTTGTAAGGGACAGGATTATGAAGAATTAGTTAAAGGGATCAAAGATGATATAGGGAATAGTATGCCAACTGAAGTTACAAACAAGGGACTGGATCAAAGATGCAGTAGTCTGAGCTACATTAAGGGGTGAAAAAACAGTAAAAGCAAAAAGAGAATTTAACAAAAGACATGACATAAAAGGGGTATAAACAAGGGAATGGGGTGACAGAGGAGGCAGAGCAGAAGAAGGCAAGGAAAAGGAGATAGAGGGGTTTATATCATAACATCGAAGCCCCAAGACATCGAATGTTATAACATCGAATGTTATAATATCGAACCCAAAACCTTGCAGACTGACAATAGCGAAGCCGCGGAACATCAAATTCTTTCCCAGGGAAGAATTTGATTGGCCATTTCTGCGGCTTCCTCCTCTGCAGTGCAATCTCAGAGTTGGTATATTTAAGTAGGGGGGTTGTGGGGGGCACAGCCCCCCACATTGGGGATGTGTGTGTGAGGGGGCGAAGCCCCCCACATTAGCAATAGTTTTTAGTGTTTTTGTGTTTTGTGTTGTGTGCTGGAACAGCGATTTTTTTCCCAGGGAAAAAAATCGCTGTTCTCAGCTTTTGGTGTTTTCAGCATTCGAGGTTAGCAGTTCGCTGTTATGGCATTCGATGATATCACGTTTCGATTATGTGATATAAACCCACTTAGAGTACTAAAGCTGTATGTATAAATGAATTTTCCCCCATGACCCTCATTACTATGGAATAAGCTTCTCATCCACATGCAGCAGAGCTCATCCCTGATCCTGTTCAAATAAAACCTTGATCATTAGATGGGAAATTAGAAATTTGCCCCTGATCTGGCTCCCTTGTCTCTGATGGACAGAGGTAGAAAGTAAATTAATCCCCAACTAACATACCCCATCCACATAAACCTTAGTTTCCGCCTTGCTAACATAACCCCACCATGCAGGCATCCAAGACATACAGGACAAAGCTGAGATGAGTTGTATGGCTAGGCTTACAAAGACCATGGTGGTCATTAACCCAGTATAAATCTATGAACTTACATCACTAGTAGAAATCTTTTCCAGCATTTTCTCATGATATATCACTGAAAGAATGCATCTGTTCCCAGTAAGTTAAACAATATCATCAAAATGTCAAGTTTCTTTTTGTTTTCCTCAGCAAAAATGAATTTTACTTTCTTTAGTTGAACATGAGACTCATTCATTCATTCATGCATTCTCTAATACTTGCTTTACCCTACTAAAGGCCACAATAGAGTTTGGACATATACTGAAACTCAATGAGTGTATGTAAGAGAACTGTCCCAAAACAAAATACTAGTGCATCAGAAGATTAAAACGGCAAAGTTGCACACACCTGCACACACACACACACACACACACACACACACACACACACACACACACACACACACACACACACACAAACACACACGCATGTGCGTTCACGTGCACACACATGAACACCTTGGAAAAGGCCACAGTGGAGTTTGGGCCTATACTGAAACTCAGTGGGTGTGAGTGACAGAACAGTCCAAAACAAAATATCAGTGCATCAGAGGATTAACGTGACAAAGGCACACACAAACAAACACACACACACACACACACACACACACACACACACACACACACACACACACACACACACACACACGTACACATCCAAAATGTTTTAGGACAGCAGTTTACTTAAGAAATATCTTTAAGGTGTGAGAAAAAAACATTCCATTTAGCAACAGCCTAAAGGGAGAACAAGCACCCTATTGTGGAACTCAAGTGGAAAAGCAAGCTCTGTGAGGGAGCAGAATTAATTGTAGTACAGCCGTGCCATCCAAAAGAAAGAAAAATAATTTAAGTGGTACTTTTTGCTGATTTCTGCTTGAAGCGTAGCTTTGTGGATATGTTGCATTATTTCCTTCTAATATTTGTTATATTATCTGTGACATCATGCAGACAAGGAGTACCTGCATATCAATATGTTTTGGTTTTAGGAAAGTATTTAGGAAGACCACTGATTCTGTAGGATCTATAGAATGTCTTAAAACTAGATACTGACCAGAGTCAATGTATTAGTGCATGCATGTCTGTATGTGTTTGTGTGTGTCTGTGTGTGTGTGTGTGTGTGTGTGTGTGTGTGTGTGTGTGTGTGTGTGTGTGTTTGTGTGTGTGCTTTCAGTCAAATATCACACTCTTTTACATGAAAATGAAGAGTTAATGACAGTTTTAGAATAAAATCACTAAGTAAGCTACTCTATGTAGCTTAATGCTCAAATGTAAATTGAACAACTCTATTACAGATGGTCACTCACAAAAATCAAAGAATATCATTATAAAAGATAAACTGACATGCTTGATAGCTTCAGTCTCAAAAATGGAAACTAGTACATGCCTAGCATATGTTAATGGATATGCACTACAACTTTTTTCACTAAAGTGCACTATTTGCCTCCATGAAGTACCAGGTAATGTCAAGGGGAAAAAAAACTTCACTATGAAACAGAATCATGCATCATAGTAGGCCTTTTGGGAAATATCACAGTAATAATAATAATAATAATAATAATAATAATTAGGGGTTGGGAGGGCTGCCTAATGGTTAAGGTGTTTGCCTTACAAACACAAAGTGCAGGATTTGAGTCTCAAAAGGGATAATCGGCTAGGTTTAAAATGGCTTGCAAGGGCAGTTAGCTTAGTATGAACCTATGAACTGAATAATAACAATAACCACTTAGATAATGCAAAGGCATTATCAGAAGAGAAAATATGAAGACATGGGTGAGATTCTTAAAGAGTTGCTCTCAAGTCTGCCTTGATTCCAAAAGACTTGCTCTCAGTATAAGTGACATACTTTGGTGTAAGGCCAATCTATAAACAGGCTTGTTAGTGTAAGTGATCACTTACACTGAGGGCAAGTCTTTTGGAATCGGGCCCAGTAAAAACATGAAGCCCCATTCATAAAGGTTATCACAAAGTGTACACTATCTGTACACTTAGTGTAGCCTTTCTGAGTGAATTGAATTCAGAAAATGTACACAATATATATATATATATATATATATATATATATATTTTTTTTTTTTTTTTTTTTGGGTAGAGTTTAAGATCAGGATGGAAAACATGAGAAAGTATGAATGAAATGAGAAAATGCATATAAAACAAAATTGCAGGAACTCAACTAACTGAAAGAGAATATACACACAGTCTGTGTTTCTATAATGGAACAAGTGATAGGAAAGTACTTTAAATAAAACAGCAATTTCTGCTTGCCTGTATTAAGTTTAAAACATAACTGTGAGAAAATGGGCAGACAATATAGCCTGACTGACTTCTGTGAGTGAGTATGATTTTTTTTTTGTAACAATAAATTAAGAATTTTACTTTACTGCTCCAGAGCATGAGATTTAATCTTAACCCTTGCTTGCAATCTCTATAGCATGTACATACTCTTTCTGAGACATTTTTTTTCTCTGAATGGTAGTGTTTTTACACATTGTAGACAACATACTCGTTGTCCAGCTGCTCTGAACTGTCTATATATTTAGTCTTCCTATTGTGGCCCAAGATATGGATGAAAAGAGTCAGCGATTGTTCCATTTCACTTACCCACTTGAACATTATAACATTTTTGCTTCACTCTGGTGAATTTCTTGGTATCCATGTCTCAAAAACATAATAAGCAGGTTGTGATCAGCGACCCACTCATACAACTTTATGTAATTTATTTATTTGTCTTTGTTTATTGGGAAAGTCCAACTGGGTAATATACATCTTCAGCAAAGGCCCGGGGAGAAAAGCTCCATTTGCTTACATTACATTATACTAAGTTCCAGTTAAACAGAGTAGTTACATTTCTATTTACCTTTAAACATAACAGTAATTACATTTATACATTCTAAGATTTTACAGCAGTGAAAGTTACTAAAGGGAAAGCCCCCATGCAACGTCGTTGAATGTACAAGCAGCAGTTATGTATAAACATTGTTTTGTCATTTCAGTGAGTGGTTGTTAGTATTTTGTTTAAAGAGAGTATTTGAAGAGTATCGTGGTGAACACAAATTCTTAAACTTGTGATGAGCATGTGCAAGACCAGGATTGATTAAGATGTTGTTTAAGCAGTGATTTAAAACTATTGAGTTTGTTTGAGATTTTTATTTGTGTGGGGATACTATTCCAGAGTTTAGCAACATATTGAGAGTAGATTGAGTCTCCTGCAACATTATTTGACTTATTCGTTAGTAATAAGAATTTGTTACTAGAATGGAGGTCGCTTGCTAGAGAGTAAAACAGTAATAGGTTTTGTAGTGCAGGGCATTTTTCTAGATGATGAACGAGTTTGTGTGCTAAAGTTAGTTGTGAATATGTAGGTAGTTGTGCAGTTCAAGACAGTTTAATTGCTTTAAGCTATGACAATGGTGCATCCCATGAAGGCGATCGGTAGCAAATGTAGCTATTTTATTGTAGCAGGAGGCAAGCTTCTTTCTTTGAGTATTGCTTAAGTTTGTTACGATAGGAGCAGTGTATAAGACAGCTGGCAATAAGAAGGGAGTGGCTAGAATTTTTCTTGCAGTATCTCTACGGAATCCATTGATCCTACAAAAGGAGGCTAGTTTCTGGTGTGCAGATTTAATGGTGTACAGTATATGCCGGTCATATTTGAGACTGTCATCTATTACAAATCCTAGAAAATTACTGTGAATTGCAGTTTCAATTACATTATTACTTGCTGACTTTATGGTAAATGATTGCTTTTGATTTTGGAAACATTTTGAGGTTAAAAAACATTAACTTAGTTTTCTTGGGGTTGAATAGGAGGTTTTGGGGTAATGTCTTGGAGCTCATTTATTGTTGAGGTTTCACATGTTAATGTTGAGTCATCTGCATACTGAACTAAACTAGCATGATGAGTGGAGGTTATTAATAAATATATTAAATAGCAGAGGGCCTAGGATAAAACCTTGAGGGACACCTGTAGTAACTGGTTGAAAGGATGGGTAGATTTGTTGCCACTTAACTGCTTGTTGCCTTCCAGATAGGTAACTAAGACACCACAACAAGGAGTATTCTGAAAGTCCTACTGAAGAGAGTTAAATGAGTAGTTCCTGGTGTGAGACAATACCAAATGCCTTTGACAAGTCTAATAACATGGTAGTCACAAGCAGACTATAGTTTCTATGTTGGTTTGTTACATTGGCAAAATGTAGTAGAGCAGTACTGGTGCTGTGTTGGGGCCGAAAGCCATGCTATGTTTCTGAGAGCAGGTTCTTTGAGATTAGGTATTGCATCAGCTGCATATGGATGCATTTCTCTAATATTTTGGAGAGGGGGGAGAGAATCACTATTGTTCTATAGTCATTAACCACTGTAGATGTGCTGCCTTTGTGCAGTAGTATGATGTAGGATTTTTTCCATAGTGATAGGACATATTGTTCTGCTATAGACCTACAGAGGGAAGGCTATGACTTCTGCGGCCATTTTTAGGTAGTCTGATGGCAGTTGTTCTACAGTTACAGATGTAGTTTTTAGTATAAGGAGCAACTTCCTTATGAGTGAGGCAGGAATTAGACTAAATTGAAGAGCTGTGGGTAGTGTTGATTGGGTTGGGGTAGAGAGAGGGGACCAGATGTATTAGTGTCTAGGAGAGAGAATATTGATTGTATAAAGTAAGAATTAAACCGTGTGGGGATAGAATCTGTTGAATCCTCTGTTTTTGAAGAGGGAGTGGTGGCCTTGCCAGGGATGGAGTAGTTTATTTAGTGATGACCAAAAAAGTTTTGGGTTGTTTTTATGTTTGTGTTGCGGTTTAGTATAGTATGATTATTTAATTTGTTTGACATGGAGTTTTGCAAGGCTTCTAAGATGTCTAAATTGCTGGAAGGCATTTTGAGTTCTATGTTTATACCGATTTTTCCAGGCTTTATCCCTTTTTATCATGATTATTTTTTTGTTTCTTTTGTCAACCATGGTGCTGGGCTGGACTTTACTCTTTTATTACATACTGGTGATAGATTATTTAAGGTCTGTAAGAATTTATTATTAAAGTGTTCTACAGCAGTATGTAGTGGCATTGTTCTAAGTCTCCAAGTATTATAGTTTCATGGTTAATTTGTTGGGATATCCAATACAAGATGGTTTCAGCTGTATTAATGTTATTCCCTGGTGGTATAAAAATTGCTGTTAAATGTATAGTACTCCTATTGTTGATTTTAGGAGTGTTATTAAATGTTCAGTATTGTTAAATTTGGTTATTTCATGTTTAAGTACAGTGATGGTTAGGGATTTTTTATAGATGATTGCTACACCACCTGCACACTTGTTTTGTCTGTCATACTTAAGTTTATTGTATCTTGGGGGGGGGGTGATCTCGTTATCCTTTATTTATTTATTTTTTAACAAGGTTTCAGTAGCTATGACTGCATCAGGAATGTACGTGGCAAGGTAGGCATGTATGTCATGGATTATATTGCACATACTTCTTAGGTTCATATTTAGTAATGTCAGTTTGTGTTTTGTTTTTTTTTTTTTTTGCTGAGATGTATTAGGTGACTGGTTTATTTATGGGTTGGAATAGATGGTTTTATAAACAGTGGGACCTGAGTTGAGGTGACTATCTCCACTAATTTTTGAACTGATATTTTATAGAGGGAAGAGTGTGGCCAGTTATATTTTGGTCTTGGTTTGCTATTTGGTAATAAATTTGAATACTTAGTTTTGAAATATTTACAGATTAAAAAAAAACAAAAACAAATGTAGTTTGTTTTAGACATAGGGTGTTATGGAGAAAAACAGGATGAGTAGATGTTGATATTCTTTGTGAGGATTTGTTGATGTCCTAAGTATTTGAAGGAGATGGATTTAATAATTAATAATTTGTGAAGCAGGTTAGTAGTAATGCATGGTTCATGTAAATTGCTCAGGAAGTTCTGTCATTTGTATATCAATACACGGTTGAATGCTAATTATTTCAGTGATTTGGTCTCCAAATAAAAGTAAAATTGCAGGAACAATAAATGCATATCTAGTCAGTTACATGTGTAACTTGCTGGTAATATGTTTGATGTGGTACATTGTGGCAATTTATGGTGACTATTTCTGTAGTGGATTTTACATTGTAAAAGTAAGTTACTTAGGCTGAGAATAAAAAACAAACAATTCATATTAAAAAGCTAAATTTGATTAAGATATTAGTGAAAGTAGTAACTGTAAAGATAGAATTATTTTAGAGCTTTGATTATTGATTTAAAATACTATTTGTATGGGGGACTTTGATAACTTGCAATTGATGAAGAAGAGTACATTTTGCATCTGAATCATGGCAAGGAGAGATTTGGGTCTAAATTAAAAATAAAGGGAGACATAGCATTATTATGATAAATGGCCATTTAATTATGTTTTAACTTTGATGGGACTAGTACATAATACAAAACATGAAGTTTGAATACAGATCTGAATATATTATTTTGTATTGTTTTCTGCAGAAGTGATGACAGACTTTGATATTGTTTAAAAATTTTGGAAACAGGTTTGTTAGTCTTTCCCATTTATTTTTCTATTACAATTTTCTGTAGTTAAATCTATTTCTCAGAAACTAGTAATCACATTTTGGTGTTCCTTTCCTAATATACCAACATAATTGAAAACTGTGCCAATAATCTATTACACTGTATAAATAACATTGATATAACAGTAAACAGTGTGATATAAAATCAGTGCATAATCACAGAGGAAAAATATATATATATATATCAGAGGTAAATTCAAATATATCAGACATTCAGTCTGAAATGTTAGCAGCGAAGTGTTCACTAAAATATTCTTTGAATGCTTTTAGAGCTGGAGAAAGTAGGACTCTTTATTCTCCTTTAAATAATATTATTTAATTTGCTGTACATTCCAACTGTTAAGGTTAACATGTGATGTTAAGTTTTAATAAGAAAGAACGATCATTGTCAAACAAATTTCACTTTTAACCCTAGAGATAATGATTTTCAGATGGCCTCTGTAGAGCACATAAATTATAATTTCACTCATAAGTGCGTTAATACATAACCCATACTTTCATCGATAAAGGGTAACTGAGAGCAAAAAAATCTATTCACTTACTACATTCTTTTTTAAAACAAGCTGCACCTTTAGCCCAATCTGTAAAATGAGCTAGTAGACTTCCAACAAGCTATAACCACATCATAACGATACTTGTTTTTGGTGAGGAATTTGTAGTATTTAGTGGTCATAATTAGGGTGTTAATTACAAATGGCAGAGTAATCCTAAGAGATTGAATATATATTGATGAAATGTAATTTTCATGGCATTAAAGTATAATCAGATTTTATCATTTAATATTTTTACAAACTTCATACTGGTTTGCTGCATTCCAGACATCTTGTTATCTTCTGAAACACAAAGCAAGGTGTGTACAAACTATGGAACATTTCAGTCATAATATAAAAACTTATTCTTCATATCTTTTCTCTACAGTGCTTCATGCACCTTCAATAAGTTCCAAGTTCTTTTTTAATAATAATGATTTTATATCAAGATTCTAAATGCTGATGTATAGCTATGCAATGCTCTTTCAATTAGGGCTGTTAATCAACTGATGTAAGAGTTTCAAAAGTATGCTACCAGTAAAATGATTGTGAAAACACTAATCGTATTAAAAAACAAATTTTATGGGAAACACCTTCTTCAATTTCAGAAAACTTCAGCTCAGATGTTTAGAATATTTGAGCAAATGGATGAACTGCTATTTCTTCTTCTTCTTCTTCTGCTCCAAGATGCTTCTGAGATAGAAATGTTGCTACCCTGAACACTAGTAGTCAGCATGACTATTGGGCAAAAATTAAAACTCTTCCCATCTCCAGTGGCATACAGGAATTAAACTCTAACTATGTTCTAGGTGACCAGAGTCGGAATAGTGGCTTAGTTACTGATGCATGTGGTCCTAGAGGATGGGAGTGAGAGGCTGTTGCCAGCTATGCAATCCTGGAGAAAACGGATCTGAGCTCAGTCACACCTATTGGGAGTTATGCAGCATGAAGATTTGAGTATGGACAGCCATTGTTCATATCTTAAGACACACTTCATGGGGTTGGCAGCATGCAACACAGCTCAGAGAGCCATCAAAGGGGAGGAGGTGCTCCACTAGTGGTAGCTCTATGGGTCTAGCAAGCTGGCCTGCTCTCTATCATCCAATTCCCATCACTGTGGAAATGAATAAACTGACTGCACTAACCAAGCAGGTGCAAATGGGCAGTAAGGCTCTTGCCTAGCTAGCAGATGGCTAACTTTTGCTCTTCAGAAAAAAAAGAGACTGATTGGGTGCAGGTAGAGAAGCAATTGGGCTGATCAGTAAAAAAAAAAAACTTCAATTCAAAAACTAACTTTAGATGACTGAAACTGTTTTATAGTTCAGCAGAAGTCACTGTATCCTAAAAGTCATGACAACATCCTCCTTTTCTGAACCTTACATCAAATTCAAACATTCTTCAAATGCTCTTATTATTCTAATGCCCATCTGTGAACAGGCATACTTATACTCTGATGTGATTAACTTTTCCTCACTTTTGTATAATTGTGGATTTAGTATATATAATTAAGGGATGTATGGGGAACAAACTTCCTGAACAGGGGATACAGTGAGGCTTTAACGGCTGCAAAGAATTATTGTGGGGATACTTTAGCCATGTTAATGTTTCTTTTCTCAGTACAGGAGAACTAAATGTTGTATTACTCAAATGATCATAAGAATAATGTCAGACTATATCCTTTCTTGGCAAATAGGATTTTTAGCATACACAAATAAGATTTTTAGCATACACCTTAATATTGCCATAAGACTAATAAAATATTCTCTGATTTACACCATGTAAAATCCTCAGCCACGGATGATAAAGGAATAAGTATGCATATAACATTTTGTAAAACACATCTGCTGAGGTCAGCATAAAAGAAAAAAAATATGTACCGCTTATAGAATTTGATACTGGGCCTGTGTTTGGTTGGATTAGGTCTGAAATCTCAAGAGCAGACTAGTTGAGGATCAAGTAGTCAAAAACTAGTCACAAATTTGAAATGGTAATCTATTACAAGCACAAGCATGTGCACAACCATACACTTTACTTTCAAACACACAAACCAAACTTACACAAAACTATTTACTTAACTACTCACTCACAGTGACAAGAAAACCAGCCTTCATCCACTGCTCCCAAAAATCATTTACTTTCAAAATAATTACCAAACATACTAACCAACACACTCACATCACTGCAGTAAGCCTAGCACCCCTCATGTAGAGTAAGACACACTATGTAAGAGACAAGCTAGACTATTATATCAATAAAACAATGTGCAAGTGCACACATTAAATGAGTGTAGTACATAATCAGAATATTTGCTCAGCAACAGTGCAGTTTTAATTGCTCAGGCCTGACAAACTGTCTGACAATAATATGACAATCAGTGAGTAAGACAACACCAATTTGGCTGCTGTTATTGATGGTACTGGTTGCAATGCTAAGGATTACAGAACTTTCTGGTATACTCATCTGTAAATAGAGTTTTCATCAGTATAGTACTAAATTCACACATCCTACACTATGAACTGTATGCTGAAATATGGTAACAAACCAGCCCTATTGTACATTTTAATACCACAAAAGATGCAACTACTATTTTGATGCATACTTCACCCTTTACTCTGAAGACCAGCAATGAACTGTTTCAATCCCATGTATGTATACTTATTGTTGTGGTATGTATGTTTTACTATTGTGAGAACTCTGTTTACTCTTCTGTTATTGCAAAATATTGCTGTGTTAAAAACTGTTTTTTTCACGAGAGCTTTTTTCACTGGACCTCTGCTGAAAAAGGGCTTCTGCCCAATTGGGATTTCGAAATAGATAAAATCCAATAACCAAATAAATATTCATCCGATATTTCTGGGCATATAAAATTTCTGCATATTACTACTAAATGTGATTGTTCTTATGTTCTGCTACTATGTATTTGACTATGTTGTTAACCAATAGATTTGTATCACTTCACTGAAAGACCATTTCACTGACACCCATTTCACTGTGACCAAATCACCTAAAGTTCATTTCACCTAAAACTCATTTTGCTGACAAGTTATACTCCACGTCAAGTCAAAGGTATATGTCCTTTTCCCCACTGTAATACAATCCTGGTGTTAGTATATATAGTTGGGGGGTGTACGAGGCATAGCCCTCCACCTAGTTGGGTTTTACCAAATAATGTAAAACAAAACCAGACAACATAAAACCAAATTAAGTGGGGGATTATGCCCCCATACCCTCCCACATCCCTCTAACTATATATGCTAACACCAGGATCGCACTACAGTGGGGAAAGGAAATATACCTTCAACTTGCCTTAGAGTACTACTTGTCAGTTGAATGAGTTTTAGGTGAAATTAACTTTCAGTGAAATGAACTTTAGGTGATTTGGTTTCAGAGAAATGGGTGCCAGTTAAAAGGTCTTTTATATATATATATATATATATATATATATATATATATATATATATGGATCTACTTGATTTCTGAGAATTCCATTTCACTGATTCACTGAAATGGGAAATTTGCGAGTGGATTTATGCGAAAGTGCATTTTATCGAAAACGCACTTTCACATAAATCAATAGGCAAAAGAAAAAATAAAGTTGGTAAATAAAGGAAAAACATGTGGTTTGCATGTTAATGTAGTTGTACATCAACGTTTAGTGTTGATGTGCAACTAACCAAACTGTTGAGATTGTAGTACAGTGGGGATGTGGGAACATTCCCTTTTCCCCACTGTAGTGTGATCTCGGAGTGACAATATTAAAGTAGGAAGAGTTTGGGGGTGCAGAGGGGCTTGCCCCCCTGCATAAAAGTGTTTTAAGTGTTTTTTTTTTAGTTTTTATTTTAATAGATTTACATGAAAGTGTGTTTTCATTGAAACACACTTTTGTGTAAATGCATTCACAGATTTACGTTTCGCTGAAACGTAAATTCATTCAAAGACAGTAGATCCATATATATATATATATATATATATATATATATATATATATATATATACACCCACCCACATGTAAATATAAAAATTGCAGCCACTGAGAGATGCAGGATGAGATCCAGGGAACAACACTCAGTGTAAAAGGGCAAGTGGTGTCAAAAGACCAACTCATGATTCAGAGCCATCTCTCATATATAGTTACATATGTAAAATGATTATGCACCAAATAGGCAACTTGATTTAAAGGAAGACTATGACTGCTACTAGAAACTCATTGTCTTAAGCTAAGCATGAGAGAAAAAAACAGAACTGGAAAACACTGTACTGTTTTTGAATACATCTTCTAAACTGAGTAAAATATGAACGTATACAATAATAAAGTGTATGAAATCAAGATGAGTGATTGTAATGATATTGAATCATGGTGGCAAATTAGACTTTGATCTAGTAAGAAAAAGCAATATGTACTCTGTCTTCAGATACCTACAGAATATTGTCTTTTTTTTTGGATTAAAATATAGCACACACTAAATAAGTCATTATGTAGATTTAAGAATGAGCAGCATAAAAAGATATTTATAGAAAGAAAAAAAAAAGATTTCCTGAAATTTGAAAAAAATGTATTGTCCCTGCTTTACTTTTCCCACAAAATATACACTAATAGTTCAAAACAAATCAGTTTAAAATATCCTCTGTGCATTCACTTCAGTTTAACATATCCTCTGTGCATTTACTTTTGTACACTCATAGTGGAAGCAAGTAACAAATCATATCTCCTTACAACCCCATTTACCTAACTTCATAAAATATGTATTGATTTTTTTCATGAAAACAAAAAGTTAATGAATAATGCTCTTTCAACATTATCATAAATTAAGTAGTCACCTTTATAAATAAGTTGCAATTCACTTTGCCGTTTTTTGGTACTGCTGTAAACTGTTAATGATTGTGCACATGTTCTTGATGAAGATCTTCTAGTATATTTCTTTATATCTGTGTTGTCTGTTTTTTTTTAACTTATTTTTCTGGCCATCCTAAACACTATATGGCTAACCTTTTTTTCACTTTCTTGTACAACCTCCCTCGGTCATGCTTTAAAAACCTCACCATGGTTCCTGGGAAAGCAGGAAAAATCATTCTATCTGTTCCCAATTCTCTGATCATTTTTTTTTCGAAGAATACATTATTCTTTTCACCTGTTTTCCACTTAAGGATCTTCTTCACAAAATGCACCACTTTGTCTAGTTATTATGCAATTAGTCCAAAACACATGCATATAAAACACATGCACACACACGCGCGTATATATATACACACACACACACACACACACACACACACACACACACACACACACACACACACACACACACACACACACACACACACACGAGTCACTACTTTCTTAAATCAGTAGAGATATATGCAGCCATCGTATGTCATTCAAAATTATTAATGATGCAGTATTACTGCTTACAACATCGAAGCATTAAATTTTCATGCATCCACCACAAATTTTTTTATTGTGCACATAAAGATAAAGTTCCTTCCTTTACTGGGTGTTTTATATTGACATAGATATAAAATTATTATAGTAACTTTGTGTAGTACTTAATACTTAAGATCTATATTCTAGTGGTGTGGTAATTTGCCATTTTTGCATATTTCACACCCGTTAAACAAATGCTGAAATTTTGACATTCGCTGTGCTCTAAAAATAAGTTTGAGAGCATGCTGCATTCTATGATATAGGTATGAACTGGAAAAGTAATACGTTATTGCAAAGGCTTGAGCAAAAAGCAAAAGATTATTAACACTTCCTTGCCTCAGTCATTTTGAGACAATGCCTTGTCAAAATAAACACCATAAATCAACATAAATCCATTATTATCTCTCAGAGAAAGCTCATTTGAAAATATAACTGATGCACATCCTCTGCACCTTTTGTTATATGTTAGCTATCCTGAAATTATTTTCCTCTTCCCATTTTGAAATAGCACAAATAAAATCATAAGTCAAAGTGAAGTGACTCCTTTCAGATAAAAAGTCATTAAAAGTAAAGTAGAAAAAACATTTAGTTAAGATCTATAGCTGTAATATTTTTACGTTATATTTATTGATATAAAAACAATGCAGATATCTACTGGAATCTTAAGGTAGTGAATGTGACTGCTGAAAGGTGCACATTTCTAGGCATCAGGCTTACTGGTGTTCCTGAATGCCTAAAATAGATATCCTACTATGAGTATGTCTATAGCTTGTATTGGTTACCTTTTAAGGATGGCATTACCTACTAAAATGGAGTTTGCATCCCTTTAATAGTGTATGTCCTCTTTTAAGAGCAACTGGGTATGTACCTGCCATCAGAAAGTCCAACCCAAGTGCAAGAGAATAAGCAGATTTATCATAAAGAAGTGTACCAACCCAATGATCAACAGTGCATAGTCTGGAGAATAAAGGATAATTTTCTATAGTTAGAGTCATACTGTGTACATGTAGATCATATTTTTTCATGTTTTTCACCTGTGGCATTCCCTAACATACATGGTAGATCTATCATGCTACATGCCCACACAGGATCTCATGTAAGGTATTACTTCTTCCAACTTATCCATCTCAGAAGAAAAATATACAGGAGTAGCCTAGATTTTCTGTTACTAGTCCAGTGGTTTGCAATAGCATTTACAACCAATCTGGAGTAAGGGGACACACACAACTATTTTACATTGGGACCACTTGAGCAGCTGAAGTCTGTTCTAACACATGGATGTAGGAATATGGCCATCTCATAGTCTCACCAAATCAGTTGAGCTTCTTCCAGCCTGCTTGTTGTGGCTTTTCTTAGGTAGCACGTCATTGTTCCTGTAGAGACAAGGCCACCGCGTTCTTATATGTCACTTTGAATTGGCATGCGTATACCAAAACTATTCAGTCTTGATCCCTCCAAAGCAATGGGAACTACTATAGCATTTTTACGTTAAATATGCATGTATAATTGAGCACTATAAACTATATCTTCATTTCACTAGCATTGTTTTGTTGACTACATTTGACTAGTAGCTGTTAACTGTCAGTGGTTAATATTCTTGTTGACTGAAACACATTAATAGTGACACACATTGTTGTCTATAGAATCTGCATGTCTTTGTAATGAAATGCTCATCTGTTTCTTTTAACGATGATGGTGGCTATTGAATGGGTCTGCCATGTATGTATCCTTTGAATTCTATGGCACACATGCCTGGCACACCTAAATGCTTGTGTTTTTACTGATTTGGTTTTCCCTTGTATGTTTTATCTATTAATGAATGCAATACTGACTATTCAAGTCTCACAGCATATCTTTGCTCAGTCTGTCCCTAGGTTACCTGCATGTAAAATATAAGGGGTGAAACCTGAAATGGAAATGCAAGTTTAGGCTTTTTAAGATCCTCACAGGTCAAGTTGCCTAGTAAGTATGAATCTATTATGTTGTTCTCATTACTGATATTTTAAATTAAGTAGATTCACGTTATGTGTCTCAACTTAAACACCTTTGTAAATTTCAATAAATTCCACAAGCACATTCCTCAGTTTTTGCTCATTTGATTGTAAATATGTATGATTTCATAGTATATTCCATAAATAATAATAATAATTCTGTTTGTTAACCAGGTAGGCCCACTAAACAAGTATTCCCTTTTCAGGGTTTACCTAGGGGCAATGTCTGGATACGTGACTTGCTCAAGGTCAAAAACTACACAAATGAGGTCTGAAGGACTAAAATCCTGTACCACAGTAACTACATCTTCCAACCTTAAATCTTTGCATCAACAGCTAGACTACGTTGTTTAAACTTATATCATCAGATTAACTTATTAAGGCATAAGATATTTACAAACTGCAGCTTAACTAAAGGAATAGTATCAGCCAAAAAGGAAGATGGCCACACTGACCTCTTGGGAAGAGTCAATATTCTCTTGAGATTTGTAACCTTCTAACTCATTACATCAAGCAGGGAGATGCAAGGAGCACAACTCTTAAATTTGGACTACTGGGGTTTTGAACCACAGAAAAATCATTTTGACTTTCTTTTTCAAAATCCATTTTGGCCTGTAGAATTCCTTCTGCTAACTTACTGTTAACTACATTCCATTTCATGTATATCCAAGAAGGATAACAGCCCTTCTGGGCCAGTCCTACTTTATAGTTGTCCGTTTCAAATAACTGCGTAAACAGCTAACAAAATAGTTGTATCTTAATGTTATACACCTTAGGAGCTGTTTTATCTATATTTTGGCTATGAAAATGTTAAGTATGCTGTGTACATGAGGCGTATTTTTAAGAAAGTATTTTGAGCAACCCTTTGTTTATTGTGATATGTTTTGGAACATCTGTTTGTATTTATGCATTACTTGCTATCATTTGCAGTTTTCTCTTCCACATTCATGGAAGTTAGACACAGCAGTCTACAGTAAATTCATATTCAGCAGTATCTCTGGACAGATAAATACAAACTGTACTGACAAAGCTTGCATAAAAAAAAAAAAACATGTATATAGAATGAATGCGCATGTCCTAAAAGATTAAAACATGTTTGTAACGTGGACTCTTGGTTTCCAACTAGTTTCACAACAGATTAGGTACATTTAAATCATTAGGCAACAGCTCAAACAACACAAGACTTGCACAGTCTCTTCACAGCTTACAACATGAAATGTCACAACTTGCTTTTAAAATCATTATATTTGTACATGGATTAATTTAAAGACTATGACCTCTGCGATTCTTGCAGTTTTCAAGTTCAATGGACTTAGAGGAATTAACTTTGAGTGCTAAATAAGTGCATTGGTGCATTATTGTATGCACTTGTTTCTTACATGGATGTTGCTTTTTGGCTCATTCCTTAGCCCTTCCAATTACACATAGAACACACACTAAATAACAAAACAAAAACAAGTAATACATACTTTGTCCAAACTGTTGTAAGATTAGTTACTTTGTGTCCTCTACTTAGTGTTGCCACATTATTCTCTGATTTAGAGTACATTATATGTTTTTGTCTTCTTTCTCTACTTGATTTTGCATTTATTTTATCACTAAACACAAAAGATCACTTGCCCTGGTACAAAATTAATACCCATGGTAGGTAAATCATTACTGAAAATGAATAATCCACTGCTACTTAAATGCAAACATAGGTTTGCTTAAATTAAAGGGAAGACACAATTACAATGCAATTAATCTACATTCAAAAGACCCAAATTGAGGTTTTATGAAAAAATAAAAGAAACACAAAACTTTATACTATATGAAACAAGTCTTTTGTTTAAAAAATATAATGGTTCAAGCTAAGTAAAACATATATCTTCCAAGTAATACTAAATAGTGCATAATTTCTTCATATGTACCCTTTGCTCCTATGTGAGCAATATATTCATTCAATAAATGTAATGCAAGGTACTACATTTTGTTTCTCCAGAACCATAATACACAGATGCCTGTTTGTAATATATTGTATTTCTAAATGTGCTGATGAGAAGAAGCACTGTTCGAGCTTCACTGGAAGGGAGAGACACATAAAGAATGCTGCATATGTTTTATAATAAACAGAAATGGACTTCTGTATTATGCATTTGTGTTATTTCATCATCTTATATTACATACATAAACTCTACTAAATAAAAATGAAATAAAAAACAGCCTTCTCTTGGCAGTCCATTTCCAGTGCTGCCTGCAAGTAAGAACACTTCTGAAGTGAAACATTAGAGGCCGCATTATCTGTTCTGTAAGATGGCACCAATGAGAAGAGGGCGGCTGCAGCCAGAACCCCCCCCCCCCCAACACACACACGCGCGCACACACACACGCACACACACAAATGCAGTCTCACACACAATCACACTCACACACTCCATTGTACATTTGGAAACAACTGTTCAATAAAGAATTATAATCAAGCATAGAATACCACCCCCTACGAATATCATCAGAACAACTGCAGCTTGCAGCTTCTATCTAGCTGTTGTTCCATTCAGTTTAACCCACTATTCTACATTTAAGAGCAAAACTGTTAGGAATACAAATAATCTTTCTTAGTGTTTGCTCAGGCTTTAAACATAACCTGCTATTCCATTCCTTAAATAGTGCTTTTGTTTTACTTTTTGTAGTTGTTTCCAGCGCTGAGCAACAAGGCTCTCTTTATACATTACTTCATATTACTTCACAATCTCTGAGATCCAGCAACTGTGTGACTTTCTAGAGATAAGCAAAAGTGGTGCAATCCGCACACACACAAACACAAGCACTACACGTCATTAAAACTTGGAACAGTAAGGTGGAAAAGAATGGGCACAAGGATGCAAGAAAAATGCAAGGTAACTGGTAAGCATCAAACACTGTACGTGTGAGACCTAGCACCTCACAGTTCTGAACAGAGCCTCACTGTTCTGCAGTCCTTTAAGGCGCTATTGGTATGTGCCCCCGGCTTGCATTTTCCTTGTACATAAGCAATAGCAGTGCAGACAACTTCATGTCGTGGAGTAGAAGCTTTTTTTTTTTTTTTTAATTATCTCCGTAAATTAAAGCTTTTGGCTATGCGTATTCAACTAAAGTGTTACTCACAGGCATTCGTTACAGCGAAGCTGTTCGCGGTTTCAATGTTGTCCACATGAGGTACCAAAGTAAAAGGTGCTTCGGACACATTGGGACTGGTGTTGTGCAGAAAAATCGCTAATCGAAATGCAGTGTATTCCTGGTCTGTATTTCTGATGAAAAGACCCCCTACAATAAAAATAATGATAAATGCAATAGGTATCAATGGGGGTGCATATAATTTGTAGAGGCTAGTGCTAGCAGAAATCATGTAACTGTGTAATTACAGTATCAACACCAAAATAATAATAAAATAAATTATCCATGTTTAACCGTTACACATGCTTCATTACTTTGGTTTTCCAATTTATTGTAGATACTGGTGCTGAAGATTACGGGTTATTATTATTAAACAACGCTCACTATCACAGGACTGTATTATATCCAGATTTCTAGTTACTAAAAGGTGACCTTTGAAAGGCATCCAGCGTATCTTAATTATAGAACCCATAATACTAAAATCAAAATAATTATGAATAAGCTTTTAGATAAATAAATCCAGGAGCAATAAATGATCATTTTCAAGACTAGATTAATAAACAAATGAGCATCAGAAAGGTAAAATACACTCAGAAATCAACTTTATCTGTGGCCCTGTTATACATGGAAGGCAGACTCAGCTCGGTCCCAGAATCTCATTAGCAACCTCTTTGGTACTCTAAGATAAATGATGCAGTGCTGGAATACATTAAATAGCTGCGTCCTGTTATAGAGGGGGAAAAAGAAATAGGGAAATAAACCGAAAATAAAGAGAATGCCACCCAACGACAATGCAAAAAGGTTAGTGGCATTCTCTAAACGAAGCAGGGCGCATAATATAGCTGATAAGTTTTATAGCGGCTGTTCATAAATGAATGGGAAGCCATCCCATAACAGAACGCTTGCGGTAGTGTAGCATCTCCTGCTGCAGCGTTCAGAGGCAATTCAAAACCCGAATAGCTGTGAAAAGCAAATATGAGAAATCAAGAGATGCAATAAAATATATGATAAACAATTGCTTTGTATTTACAACTTATTTGGAAGTATAAATAAACTGACAAATTGGTCAGCTTAAGGGGTTCACGTTTCTGGAAGCTGAAATGCATGCAGTGAGGTTAAGTTACAAAGTATGAGCTGCAGTAGGACTTCATCCGCATTAAGTTATCACTAACAGATGACCATTAAATCAGTAATAGTATAGAGGAAATAGATCTCTCTCCCCTTTGCTCACCTATCTGCACGCTGCCGGGGAACGCTCCAATTGCTAGTCCCCAAAACCCAGAAAATAGCAAGACAATCTGTTTGCCAGTAACCCTCATCTTGTTTCTCGTTCTTTTGTTATCAAACGTTGTTTAGAGGCATGGAGGCTGATCCTAGCGCTGCTTGACGAAAAGAAAGAGGCTATGGTCCCGGTTTCAGCACCAGCCCATACCGAGAAAATTTCCCGCAGTCTCCCTTGCCCAGGGAGAGGTTCTGTCCGGCTGCAAATGGTGCACATGCAAGATGGTGGAGGTGCTGCTGTTGCTGCTGGTGCTGGTGGTGGCAGCAGAGTCTAGTGGCTACACAGCCAGATGAGACATGCGCTCTCCCCCTCCTCACTCGCACCCTCTCCCTCTCTCTGTAAGACACACACACACACACACACACACACACACACACACACACACACACACACACAACAGTCTCACTCACTTTCCCCCACCCAGCCCCCACCCTACTACTACTACTACACACACACACCTGTATTTTTCTATTTCTCTAGGTCATTTTTTTATTTGATCAAGCGACTAGGAAATTAAAAGTAGCTTGGCCACACAATATTCTTTCATTTTACCAAGGTAGGTTGCAAAGACCATCCTGCAGAGCAGTTCTTTCCTTCCGTCTTTTACCACTCAGATTGCTAACGCTGAACGTGTGTGTGTGTGTGTGTGTGTGTGTGTGTTTAAGAGAGAAATTGAGGGGTACAGTAAACAACCTAATAATTCTTATATTTCCCACTGCCAGCAGAAGATAACGGATATTAACCAATTTGTAAAGAAGCATATGACAAAGACCAGCCTCTGCAGATCTGCACGGTTAACTTAACATTTATGACAAGTGACACGGGGGGTGGGGGGTCAGTCACTGGTAGTAATCACACGGAAGGACACTACATCATCAAGTCTCAGTTGGTACCGGGAAAAGCATCCAGCTGGAAACACGCGGTTTGGAATATAAAGGAGTCTGGATGGGCTGCTGTAAAAGACCCTGCCTTGTTGCAGTGGATCAATGGCATAGGATATAAGCGAGAGAGAGAGGAAGGACACAACGGATTTCTGTAAACAAGTCACATCAACAGTCCATGAGAATTACAAAGAGCATAACGTTGCCCTTTTGCCTTCACTTTAACCCATCTTCGTTTTCACTCAGGAGCGTGTTTGCAACTTCAGTTTTGACAAGTGCTAAAAGCTACCTTTCTCCTTCATGCATGAGAGATAAGAATGAAGAACAATAATCTTTTCAATGTCTTCTTCCCTTTTCTCCTCAACATAAACAACGATTGAATTGTTTTCTTACGAGAATTTTGTTCCGCCTACATTCTGCATTTTGCATACTTTATTCGGTTTTGAATTTCGACCCGGACTGAAACATCTTGGCCAATGATGCATTTTCATGTGATGCGTGAATGATAGCTTCATGTTAATTTATATTTAGTCAGTTAAACGCGCAGTTAATTTAAGATGCCATCAAGTTACGAAAAGTCGCTTAATGCAGTAACATTTCTCTTCTCCTCGGGAACCGTAATTTTAAAGGCTTTAACATCACTTATTAAACGTTACGTGAGAGGTTATGGAAAGTTATATAAAAGCAAGTTTGCACACGTCAAGTGCTCTGCTAAGTGAAGAAAGAACGTCAGAGAGCAATAAATAAAGAAAAAATAAACTATGCTTCCTGTAAAGCCTCCTTTTGTTAATAGATGCAGCACACGATGGGCAATAGGTATTTAATTTTGGGGTAGCCCGACCAAACCTGCTGTTTTCAGGCATATACGTTTGTGATATTAAAATGACAACGAGGTGTGTAAAAACAATTTAGTTCACCTGTGGCCCAAAAACTTTAAATTCGTTAGTACACCTTAGCACTGCAAGCCTGAAAGGGCAAACAAACTGGGGATTTGAGGAGAAAGAGAAGACAGTAAAGCAGAAAAAATAACTCTGGGTGTTGATCTCTTCTAGACTAGACCACCACCAGCAGACATATATAGAGGACAATTGTAGTGGTCAACAGACTACTAGGTATTGCCTTCAGTGAAACAGACTCCAGAAGCAGATATAACGCTTTTAATCTACCACATTCTGGTCAGACTGTATGTTGAGTATTGTGTGTACTTCTAGAGGACAAACTAAGATAAGACATTAGGTTGCTTAAATAAGACCAACAGTAGGCCATTAGATGGGTGTGGCATGGTGAGGAAAGCTTATGTCCAGAAAAGGGCTAGAACTACTCTTACTAAAGATCAGAAAAGAGTGTGACATGACATGGGCATGTCAGGGAGATATGAAGGGATTGTCTTTTACTTGAAGGGTACAGCAGGGTGGAAGTGGCATGGACAGCCAATTGTAGAGATCAGCTTCATCAAGGATCTGCACTAGCACTTTTTTTTTTCAAAAGGGCTGTGATCCATCTAGCAAACTATCAGAATGGGTAATGAAGAAACCATAGAGCCATTCTAGAGGGAAGCGTAGGTTGAGATGAAATGAGGGTACAGATGGGTGTGGGGTGGGGTAGGGAGAAGAATGCTGAATGCACTTAAAGGGAAGACAAGACAGACTTTTGCCTGTTTCTGCAATCAAGCAATGTAATGTAAAAATCCAATGTCATGTTAAGTCTCTTAAGCTTTATATAGTATAACAACAAAATGAAGCATACTTTTGGTTTACTCTGAGTGTTAACCATTGTTCTGAAATAATTTTCCAGGGGCTGTAAAAAAATAAAGTTATGTTACATTGTATTCTTTTGCTGCATCTTACAGGAGTTCACTGGCTGGGTGAATGTGTCAAATGTCATCCATTGAGTAAAATATGAACTGCAATTAAATATTAAAATAAGATGTATGCCAGATAAATGTATGGGCACATTCTAGTGCATTCTAACTAGTTATCTACACAGACACTCTGGAATATCATGAGAATTATAGCATCTAAAAAAAAAAAGCTTTCTCAAAAGTCAGAAATGTCCTTGCTTCCAACCACGTGTATTATAATTTCCTTAATAATCCCCATCCATCTTCCATTCCTTTTAACTCTTTCCCTGCCCTTCTCAGAAGACATCCTGTTATCCCAGTCAATAAAATATACTGACTGGTCCTCTATTTTACCATAACCTTGTAAGCTTACAAGCACTACTCTCAGCCTCTATTTTACCTCAAACTCCTCTTCCCACTAACTTTCTTCTGACCTCAATACTGAATTGGATAAATCATACTAATAAATTTATACCATTAACTCACCTTTCTACTGCCTTAATCTACAACCTTCATTCTTTCCCTCCCCCTGTCCATACAAACCCATCACCCATATCTACATTTCTGCTAAACTTAAGTCTGATCCAGTGAAATCTGTAGGTGTCTACCAGAGTAAATGTGCTTTCATCATGAGGTTAGGACATGCGTCACATGACTCTTGAGCTTTTTGACATATTTAATGGCTACTGTTTTGCAAAGGAGCCAGTGGGCCTCTAAATCCAGCCCTACCGGCCTTGTTTGATGGTCTCAACTTTTTCAACATTATTCTTCTAAAAATTATTAGGCATATATCTTTTAAGACACGTCACTTATTTTGTTTAGATTTAAGTTCTATATTTAAGTACAACATAATGTGCTGTAAACCAAAAATGAGGAAAGTACATACTGACTTTTTAATAACCAGGTAATGATCTAACTATAAACCAAATGTATTCCTGATATGCACAGCATATAAAGGTGTTTAATGCTAGATGTGGATTACATGTTAGAGGTATACCAAAAAAGAAAGAAAGAAAGAAAATATTCCAAGTGTCTATGAGGGCTGAGACTGTATGTAACAAAAGCAGTGCATAAGTATGTCCACCATTAAGTAATAAGGACAGACAAATCTACCTATATATTTTAGAACCCACAGATGGGTTAAGCATTAATACTGCCAGAAGGCATGGAAGTTATGGAAGTTTAGAAAAGCATTCAGCTCATGTTTTTAATGAAAGCACATATTTTGAATATCAAGGTTCCCCATCACTCTGGCATTCTCCTTGCAGTCATTGTTTCTTATCTGGAGATGTCAACATGCTTTCCTTATTACTGAATTTATAGACAATGTTCTTTTTTCATACTGTTTGCCAAAGGATTCATATGTAACAGTAACTGCTTTCATATTTAAAAGTAATTTGCATTTTTAATAATTTTCATCAGCATGCATATTTCTTTAAGTAAATTTATATTATACACTTTGTCAACTGTTGACTAGTAGGTAGTAAAAATCTTAAGAAATCTTGAGTGTATGAAAAAATGCAGTAGAAAATTAGTCTTATGAACCAATGCAAACATACTGTAGCAAATGCAGGAAAGAGTGATCAGTACATATTTAGAAGATATTTGTGTACAGCTAGCATGCATCGTCATGTGCGTGGTTACTCATACCATATTTCTTGCTTCTTTTTATGCACCTGAGATCATGATATCACCCATTATTATACAAATATTATTTTATACACACACACACACACACACACACACACACACACACACACACACACACACACACAATGATGTTCTATTTTTTTTCCCTTCAACTTTGGAATGGAAAAGCTGAATTTGTAAAGCACTGTGCTTAAATTTCTAAGTTTTGTGCACTGTTGTTTTGGAAAAAAAGAAAAAACTAGTCAAAAATCCATAATATATTTTCATTAGAATCATTAAACATTTTATAAATATGTCACTTTTTTACTATTTAATAAATTTATTTAAATAATTTCACTTAACAACATTGATGCTTCTTGGCCTTTGTCTCATTTTGGAGACATCCATGCTGGTACTTACAGTGATTGTGGTGAAGGAACATGGGAGAATCCCTGTTTTTCACTGGCATACAGTAGACTTTATATTAATCTAATCAATGTGAAAAACTGAGTCTTCCTACTAGGAAACTGGAGACTGTTATGCAATAATAGAAACCTGTAATTTATGTCAGACCCAAATTACAGAGGTCACAAATCTGTTCAGCATAGACATATACATATTTCCTTTAACCTATTTTTAGTGTATTCTGTAAGTGTTTGATAAAACTCCTGATTCATGAGGAAGAGCTACATGCATTCCAATGAATGGTCAGTTGTGATGGGATTAATTATGACATGGCTATGTAGGTATCTTGGTTAGTGTATTTCATTTTGTCTCATATTCACATAATCTTCTTGATGCAAGGCAAATTCAATCATATATTGCATTTACAATGCTTTCCTCTGCTAGATCACCTAGTGCCACTTGGTTTTATCATAATTTAGTACCAAACTGTAAAGCTATTGTGAGCTTCCAGCAAAGCTAGACATATCATTGTTGCAGTTCTTGTTATTTAATGTATATTATGTACATCAGGCAAATATGCTGCTGATTCACCATACTATATAGTCAAAAGACTTTTATTGCAAAGTGCATTCATTGCTACATCTGCAGAATGAAAACAGTTCACAATACTTAAAATATACATAGGATGTTGCCAGCAAAAATTGAAATAGCTAGTAGCTTAGCTGGAGGATCCCATCACCATTGCTACCGCTTTGCAGAGTCTTTGCTTAATTTGTTTGACTGAATGGGTGTACTAACACAAGAAACAAGTGGACCATCAGGTGAACTGGAATTTACTTTGTATACTGACTTTTAAGATGCTTTTGTAAATGCAGTATACATCAAGCTGATTGCAACATACATTATCACTAAAGTGCTGTGCCCTGGTTTCAAATGCAGTAGTTTTGTTTGCTGAGGGCTAGTAAGCATCTGAAATGGCTACTATATTCATTTAAAATAATTCTCAAATAATGATACATAATTGCTGTTTCATTTAATCTCTGGATCAGATCACACCAAGATTTACTTCCATAGGTTCATAGGTATTACTAGGCTGACGAACGCCAGGGCCTTTAAAAGATTAGCTGTGCAACTCATCCCATCCCAATTGTGTCCCCATGTACCTTGGGTGTCTATTAGGAAGGGTATGTTAATTTAGAGGTGGCTAAGGCCTTTGTGGGGATGGTGCTAGTTAGGCAATATTTTACTTACTGTCTGTTCTGTCCATTAGAGACAGGAGAGCCAGACAGCAGGTAAATTTACAATTTCCCATTTGTTGGTCAAGGTTGCATTCCAGTAGGGTCACAGATGATCTTTGCTTCACATGGACATGGACTTTATTCCACAGAGTGGGGATACTTTGAGACATATATAGGTTTTGCTAGCATGTTCCATTTATGTTTAAATCCTGGGATCTAGTGTTTCTAATGCTGTTTGTTTTGTGAATGTGCAAAAGCTCCATCAGGGTTGGATCTGAGGATGCTTTATACACCAGGCATATACCACTTCTCAGCAACCTGTAGGAGACTGAGTGTACAGAGAGTGTTATGGAGATCTGTGTAGGACAATGTGTTATTACCGTAGATTCTCTTGATGAGGAATCTCTGTGGGTGCTCCATTTGTTGCAAATGCTTGGTCAGGTACATACCATAGGGGGCATTGAATTCAATGATGGGTCTGATAAGGGCTGAGTAAAGTGGTACTATAAAATCCTTCGACATGGATGCCATACCCCTACTTAAAAATGTTTAAATGATAAGTCCAGATAAAATCACTTTAGCTAGCAGATCTAGGATCTTCCCTCTCTGATACTTTCCCTTTGGTAGGAATTGTGATGCCCGTGCACTGACTCAACAATCAAGGAGCTTCATTCCTCACCACTAACACCAGTGAGAGGCGTCCATATAGGGAAAGTATAATAAATACACACACAGTAAAGTAAAATTTCTGTTAAGAGCACACAGAGATCACAGTCAGTCTGGGACTGGTTTCTCCCTTTCTCCCCAGGTCCCCAATAAGACTCCCCATTGGCACAGCTATAGGTTCCAGTTCTCAGCCAAGCGGGCAAGCTAAAACCTCCATCACCCTCTTTGTCCAACCACACACACACACACACACACTATGAGATAAGAGTTATATACAACCACACAGACACTCCTGGGAAGGCTGGCACAGGTTCTTCAGCTGTGCCCCTTTTATCCAGACTATACGGTAGTACCACTTGCCACCACCCACTAATATTTATCAGCTACTAAAAGACCCCTATGAAAGGGTGTAATTTTAAACTGTGCACTATTATTATCCAAATGATGTGTGACTGAACAGCAAGGCTACTAGAGTAGCTTTGTACAATATCACTATATACATGCAATGTACTCTTAGAGCTTAAATTATCGCTACACAAAACAGCTACAGTTGAAAGTTTTATAAATATTTAATAATAAATAATAAAAACACAAGACAATATTTCCTACTACACAGTGCTCGTCAAGTCTACATACCTCTCAACTGTACAGATTTTCGCAGAATGTCGAGATTTTTGCATGATATTTTTGCTGTGTTCCTCCTAAAATCTGTACCTTTCTGACAAATAGCTGAGGATTGAAGTCATTAAATAATGACAGACATTTGAGTTTAAGACTCCATATCCTTCAGAAAATTCACGCTAATGCAAAACCTATTATTCTATCTACTTTCTAAGTTTGTAAGAGCAATATTTAAAATCTGTCCATATTTGTCCCTCCGTCGTTTTAGGGTTTGTCCAGATATTTTGCTCTAAGAGGTTGAGAGGTATGAGTCAAGAGTTCAGAGATCACAGAGAAATACTTAAAATAATACATTAGAAAAGTTCTGACATCAATACAGAAAAAAAACTAATCTAATCTTCCTAGTTCCTAGCTGTATTAAGAGAAAATCCAGTTCTAAAATAAACTTATATATAGAACACAGGCAGAGTGCTGGTGAGTTGGATGTTCTCAAGACAAATGCCAAATGCCCTCATTCTTTCTGTCCTTAAATTGATAACACAGTACCACTGATTCATTTCAGATTACATAATTTCTTTCCAGTTCCCAGGGTTAACAGAAACTCAGAGGTTAATAACCCTTTTGATTTTGCAGCTGGTCAGGAAGTCAGAGCAATAAAATAAATTATACATGCAAATTCTAGCAATGACCTGAGATGTACCTCCCTGGACTACATGAAAAGAGACATGGAGGAGCTCTTCAATCTTGTAGCCCAGGCAGGTATGCCCCTAGCCCTGAGTAGCATCCTGCCATAACCCAGAATGATACCACAGGACAAGGACAAAATGATTGACTTTAACAATTGGCTAAGCTTCTGGTGTCATTCCTAAGGAAATCCAGTATCTGTCTGCCTGGGATGACATGATCGACAGACCACTATGCTTTGCCAGAGATGGCCTGCACCTGTCGCCCTTGGGATTCCGAATACTGGCAAAGGCTCTTGCCACCCCTATAGTGCCTTTTTTAGGCAAGGTTCAAATGACAAATTCACCACCATAACAGGTACAAGCATGCAAAATCTGAGGGTAATGCTACTCAATGCTAGAAGTCTAAACCTCAAAATGCACTCACTCGAGGCACTTCTTAAAATGGAGAACATTGACATCTGTGCAGTGACAGAGACCTGGTTCAAAGCTCCAGATAGCACCCCTGCATTACCAGGCTATATTTCATACCACACCATTTGGCCACCAAACCCGGACTGAAACACTAAAGGTGGAGGCGTGTCCATATTCATTAAGGATATCCACACCTCCTAGCTAGTTGCTCAGCATAATGCATCCGAGATTATCCAAGTTCAACTAACTCTGGGAAAAACCGCAATCCAGATTGTAGCTTGCTACAGACCCCCCACTATGCCCCAGGATTCCCACTCCTCTTTTCTTGATACACTGGAAAATATCAAGGTACATCCCAACACTTTAATAATGGGTGATTTCAACTACCTTACTATTAACTGAGAAAACTACTCATGTACCAACTCGTTTGCTCAACGTTTTCTGGAAATCATCAATTCCAATGCCTTGCATCAACTTATTCGCACCCCCACCAGGGGCAGCAATATCCTAGACCTGGTCATCACCAACATGGGAGACCGGTGTTCCACACCAGAGGTCAGCTCCTCGTTGGTCAGGTCCGACCACAAGCTTATCACCCTAGACATCCACATCCCGCTTTCACCTCCCCATTAGGAAAACAACCGTAAAAAATTTCTCCAAAGCCAACTTCACGCTTCTTAAGACAGAAGTGGCAAACTTCACGACACCCATGCAGATGGACAATAGAGGTACGACTGCTGAATCCTACACAAATGCACTTTATAAGCACTTACACGAGTGCATGGATCGTGCTATCCCTAACAGAACCAAGATGCTATCCTCCAAAAAATGGAAGCCAATCTGGTGGTCTTCTGCCATAAACAAACTCTACAACAGAAGAAAGAAACTATTGCAAAAAAGAGTAAAATCCCACGATTGGAGGAACTCCCTGGTCAGCCTCAGTAAGAAGCTGAGATCCCTCATAAAATCCTCCAAAGCTAGTTATGAAAACAAAATTGCCACTGATTCTAAAGACAACCACAAAGCATTCTATAGCTATGTCAAGAATCTCAATGGCAACACTCAGATCTGCTCTGAGTTACAGCACAATGACACTAAATATAGAGAACCAACTGATATTGCCAACATCCTGGCAGATAGGTTCAGTGCTAACTTTACCCCCTCTCACCCCCTAAAGGGCCCATCTTTATACCAGAAGAATGCAAAGTTCCTGTAATCACGGCTGCACAGGTAAAAACCTCACTCTCCAAAGCCAAGAACACAGCATCCATGGGACCTGACAACATCCCAGGCTGCCTTCTACATGAACTACAGAATGAAATGGCACCCCACCTAAGTACCATGTTCAATCATAGCTTCACCTCAGGCTTTGTGCCCATTGAATGGCGCACCACAACAGTTATCCCACTCTACAAAGGGGGGGGCACAACAGACCCCGGGAACTACCACCCCATTAGCCTAACGAGCCTGGTCTGCAAGGCCATGGAATGTATCATCATGGAACTCATAAACAAAGACATTGGAGAGCTCCAAACTCTGGACCCCACACAGTTTGGGTTTGGAAAAGGCAGATCATGTCTCCTAAACCTGATAGACTTCTTTGAAGTAGTCACCAAAGCCATAGATGAGGGTAAGTTGGTTTACACAACCTATCTAGATCTCGCCAAGGCATTCAACACCATCCCCCACTCTGGAATTATAGATAAACTCACTAAACTAGGTATAAATCCCTATGTCACAAGATGGGTTTCCAACTGGCTTACTGACAGAACCCACACTGTCAAAGTAGCAGACTCCAAATCAGACTTCAGACCAGTGACAAGTGGAGTACCACAGGATTCAGTCCTGGGTCCTCTCCTGTATGGTATCTACTTCTCTGAAGTACAGGCTAACACAGAAGGTCTATGGCTAACTAAATTCACAGATGACTGCAAACTAGGAGTCATAATCGAAACTCCTAACGATGTGGACATCCTACAAAAGGGCCTCACTGAGACAGATGCCTGGTGTCAAAGCTATGATCTCAAGCTCAATGCCAAAAAGTGCATTGTCATCCCCTTTGGTAAAAACTCTATACCCATGAACTACCACATAGGCGGTAGTCTACTTAACATCGAAAGTGTGATAAGAGAACTTGGGACACAGGTGGACTGTAGTGTTTCCTTTGATAATCACATCGCCACAGTGGTCAGGAAATTCTTCTACATGGCACACCTCATCACAAAAGGTTTCTCATCCAGGAAAAAAAGAGGTCATTGTTCCCTTCTACACATCACTCATTAGACCCATTATAGAGTACAATGCCCCATTTGGTACCTCAAAAAGAGGATTACTGGCCTCAAACAGATGCCTTACGCAGACTGTCTCAAAAAACTCCAGCTTTACTCTGTCGCATATCGCCTACTCAGAGGCGATCTCTGCCTAACATACAAAGCTATGTCAAACCCAGAGCTGTTGGACATGCTCCACTTAAAGAAATCCCAATTCCTCCGAGATACACACTCTAGGGACCTAAATCTTGTCACCACAATAAACAGAACATGCTGGATGGATAGATTCCTGTCCCAGAGACTTCCCATACTCTGGAACAGACTACCTATCTATGTCAAACAGAGCTCCTCATTAGCACTCTTCAAGAAAAGTCTTGATGGGCAATAGGAAATTCACCCTGGGGATCACTTCTGTGGTTCTGCTTGACAGGGGCACAGAAAAATAATTTTATTGGGTGGCGAAAGCCAGTGTACCTTTTTGGCTAGGCTTGTATAGGCCCTAGGGCCAATAGCCTAGTACCTACCTATGAGCCTATGAAACTATACAGATTCCCCCTTCCCTTGAGAATCAGGTGTCTCACTACCTACCTGCCTCAGGCCTTGCAATGTAGGATCTGAGAGCTGAGCCTGTCTCAACTCTCTCTTTGTAACCCTTCCTAGCTCCCCTTCTACAGGAAGTCTGGCATCCTCTGACAGTGGTGCCTCACTGTCAGCCTGGGTACTGCTACTCACCTCTACCATTGCAGTCACTCTGTCCAAGGGAACATCAGTATCCACAAGCAGCTGTGGCTCACATTCAGTCTCACTGCTACAGAGTAGCTCCCACCCTGAAGTAACCATCACAGCAGTCCTAGCTGCAAGTATGCAGTCTGTCTGGGTCTCCCCCATGTTACCAGACTCACATGCTTGTCTCCTAGCCTGACTGTGTGTAACTGCATAAACACAAGGTACTGTTTCATCCAAATCCTTCCCTATCAGGACATCTGCAGGATGACAGTTCGGTACCCCTGTTGTCTTAAGACAACCTGCTATTGGCATTTTGTTTTTCCCACTTACTGTTTCTCTCACCTTTTGTACTCCACCTTGCCTCCCTGGACATCTATATGCCACATAACCCCACTGGTTGCATTCAAAACATTTAACCCTAGCTCCTGGATGTATATCTGGACTAGTGGCTTCTATTGCTGCTGGCAAATTCTGTTGGGGCAGTCTGTGCTGCCCACCATGTGTTCCTTTAGACCCATGAGCAGTACTTGGGGTCTCTTTCCTGTGCAGGGATTCCCTGCTTGCTAGGTATAGGTCTCCTTTCTCCCCAACTCATCTGAAGTACCACATTGTCTATCAGCTAACCAGATTCTCATGTCCTCAGGCAAAGTGCTAAGGGCTTATTCCCTCACCAAAAGGTATACCACCCCTTCAAAAGTGGTGACCTGACATCCACTCACCCACCTATGAAAATAAGTGCTCAGTTCAGCAATATATTCACACACACTTTCATTTGCCTTGCGTCTATGCTCACAAACGTTTTTCCTATAAGTTTCATGTGTTAGGTTAAAAAATTCTAACAGTTCTTAACAATAGTATAATCAAAATATTCACAATCAGTGAGTTTAGACAACACAGTTACAGCTTTACCATGGAGGAAGGGGGTCAGGAACCATACCCAGAGCCTTTGATCAACATCATACTGTTTACATACCCTCTCAAACATATGAATGAAACTATCAAAATTATCCACCTCTGTAAACTGCGGAAGAAATTTACTAACCTTTTTTGCTTCTGGGGTCTGATTACACCCTTTCCCATTACCTCCATGACTCTGGCAAATTGTCAGCATCTCCTTTTCATGTTGCATCTGCCTTTCCTTTTCCTCAGCTTCCAGGTGTAGGAGTTTCTCATTCTCCTCAGCCTGCAAACATCGCAGTTTCTCATTGTCCTCACTCTCTAGATGCCTCAGTATCTCTGCTGCTTCTATTTCCACACACTTGGCCTCCAACTCAAGTTTCTTTAGCTCTAGACAGATTTTTAAGTCCTCTGTATAAAGGTTGCGCTGTCCATTCTCTGAGTGTGGTACATTTCCACTGCCAGTCTGATCGTCTTCCTGGTTGCTGTTTTCTGATGCAGCTGTGTCAAAAGCTGCAGTCATGTCTGTCTTGGTCAGGTTTCCATTCACCAGTCCTCTAGCCTGGCACATCTCAGCCAGCTGGCTCCTTGTCAGCTTTCTGTACTCCTCTGCTGACATGCCTGCCTGCTCTCCCTAACTAACAAAGCTAACAAAAGAAATAAAACAATTGTGAACTAAACTCTGAGTCTTCACTGCATGGCTGATTTAGAGTACAGCAACACCTTCAATGATCACTGTACACAAGCTACAGGAATTCATCATCCGCACCACTACAAGCCAATTAGTATTTGCCAGCCAATTAATATGTGGTGTGGATATCCCACCACTGCCAAACATTTAATATGTGGTGTGGATATCCCACCACTGCCAAACAATTAATATGTGATGCCTGTGCACTGGCCCAGCAATAAAAAAGCCTCAGTCCTCAACACTAACACCAGAGAGGGGTGTCCATATAGGGAAATGATAATAAATACACACACAGTAAAGTACAATTTCCCTTAAGAGCACACAGAGATCACATTCAGTCTGGGACTGGTTTCTCCCTTTCTCTCCAGGTCCTCAATAAGACTCCCCACTGGCACAGCTATAGGGTCCAGATCTCAGCCTAGTAGGCAAGCTAAAACCTTCTGCACCCTCTCTGTCCAACCAGTGCTTCATGTCCCTTCCCAAGTAACTGACACACACACACACACACACACACACACACACACACACACACACACACACACACACACACACACACACTTTGAGATAAGAGTTATATACAACCACACAAACACTCCTGGGGAAGGCTGGCACAGTCTCTCCAGCTGTGTCCCTTTTACCCAGACTATACAGTAGTACCACTTGCCACCACCTATTAAGATTTATCAGCTACTAAAAGGCCCTTATGAAAGGGTGTCCAATTATACTGTGCAATATTATTATCCAAATGGTAAGTGTGACTGAACAGCAAGGCTATTAGAGTGGCTTTGTACAATATCACTAAATACATGAAATGTACTCTTAGAGCTTAAATTATCTCTACACAAAACAGCCACAGTTGAAAGGTTTAAAAATATTTAATAATAAATGCAAAAAACACAAGACAATACTTCTTACTACACAGTGCTAGTCAAGAGTTTAGAGATCACAGAGAAATACATAAAATAATAAGTAGAAAAGTTCTGATATCAATACAGAAAAGCATCTAATCTTCCTAGTTCCTAGCTATATCTAAGAGAAAACACAGTACTAAATTAAACTTATATATAGAACACAGGCAGAGTGCTGGTGAGTTGGATGTTCTCAAGATAAATGCTAAATGACCTCACTCTTTCTGTCCTTAAATTGATAACACAGTACCACTGATTCATTTCAGATTACATAATTTCTTTCTGGTTCCCAGGCTAACAGAAACTCAGAGGTTAATAGCCCTTTTGATCTTGCAGCTGGTCAGGAAGCCGGAGCAATAAAATAAATTATACATGCAAATTCTAGCAATTAACTCTGGTCTCAAAACAATAGCCAGAATTCAATCATCCAAACATCTTGGCTCCAAGAACTGAGATCAAAGACAGTCATGAAATGCTTGACTTATCAGCTTTCTTACAGAATTGTGCACTGTTGTTACATTTTTTTCAGTTCAACATCCAATACAGTCTTTTCACATTTAAGAGAACAAGCCTGTGCCTTCCATTAATATTTATAAATGACAGAATGATCTACAAAATTCTATCTGGCTAGGCTGGTAGCCTTCACCTATCTTCACAGGAATAAAGACTCCTTGTTGAAGTTTCAAGAATTTTATTCAGTTAAGTAGGTTAATGGACAAGTGAGCAAGAACACTCGTCCATATAATTACTTAACTGAATAAACTACTGGAAACTTCAACAAGGTATCTTTATTCCTCCCACAGGGAGGGTGTAAGAGAGAGAGAGTCTTCTAGATCTGCTTGCTAAAGTAATTTTATCTGGACTTATCCTTTATATTCTGTTTCTTGTTAGTCTTATCACCCTCTGTGTCACAGGGGGGATACCAGATGTCAGCCAAGCCCTCTGGATTACCTCTACTTATTTAAAAAGTTGGGCAACATAGACTGGCTTTCTTATAATCTTAGCTACATGTTGGTCAAAGACCAGATAACTGTTTACACAGATCCCTAAATACTGGGTCAGCTGTTAGGGGTGTTTTATCAATGGAGTAATTGGCTTATATGGACATCTTCCCAAAGGGCACTATACTACACTTTTTGGCATTAAATTTTAAATCATGTTTTTGCCACCACTCATTTGTCTGTGTTAGACCCTTTTGCAGGATGTTACTATCATGGGAGGAATCTATGATAGCTCCCAATTTGCAGTCATATGCAAACTTGGTGAGCCAGAGGCTCTTGACATTAGCTTTGACTTGTGAGAAGTAGATGCCAAAATGGAGCAGGCCTAGCAAGGATTCCCAAGGTGCTCCGCTGTTGACTAGTCTCTTGGTGGTGGTGGTCTCACCAGTCCTGATGTCTTGGGTCCTATCTGTGAGCCAGCTGTCAATCCTACAAGTTATATTTATTTATTTATTTATTTTACATTTGTTTACCGGGAAAGTCTGACTGGGATAAGACCCATTTTCAGTGGAAAGCTGGGATGAAAAGCTCCACATACAGAGATTATACAAAAATGTATACAATTTATGCCTAGTTTAGTGAGTTTGTTAATGAAATAGAAGTGGGGGTTCATAATAAATGCCTTAGCCATGTCAAGGTAGGTGGTATACACTGCCTTGGGTTCAGCTTCTGTAGGTTGACAATGTCCTTGTTAATTTCCATGATAATGCATTCTATGACTTTGCAAATTAGACTTGAAAACAAGTCAGTCCAACAGGTTATACAGGTTTTCATTCCTAGTTTAGTGAGTTTGTCAATGATATTTGAGTGGGGGATCATATTGAATGCATTAGCTAGGTCAGGGTAGATGGTATGCACTGTCTTGGGTCAAGTTTCTGTAGGCTGCCAGTGCCCTTGTTGATTTCTATGATAATACATTCCATGGCTTTGCATATTAGACTTGCCATACTAATGGTCTGTAGTTCCTGGGGTCAGTTGTGAAGAGGGATGACTGTTGCAGTTCTCCATTCACTTGGTACATACCCTGTTTTAAAAATGTAGTTGAAAGGTGGCCAGCATGGGCACAGTGTAGCAGCAGAATTCACCAGCTCCACTATAGAAAACTTATTTATACTGGATTTTTGTCTTCTAACAAGAAAACTCAGATTTTTTTCTACATATATTGTTAATACTTAACTTCTTCTACATGAATATCTACTAAAAACCTAAACGTGGACATATTTTTCAGTCAAAAATCTATCGGGAAATTTCTTCTCATCTAAAACGAATTCCAGTATGAGTCTCACTAAGACAGGCAGTCTTGATTCCAGCCTTAAAAGAGAACTACAAACTTTAATATGGTGCTGCAGTAGCATTGTCGCCTCACAGTTAGACATTGCCCGTTCGATTCTCAGTTAGAGCATCTTCTGTGTGATGACATGCGTGAATGGGCATTCCTTCATTGAAGGTTGTGTGTTAGGCCTGGCAAGCCAGCATGTAAAACTCTACTGCCAATCATTAGTGGACCGGAGTTCCGCTGTGGTGACCCCTAACCGGGAAAAGCCGAAAGACACAAATTCAAGACCTAAATACTAAGATTGATAAAATTGACTCTAAGATAGACAACTTTAAGGAAAAAACACTAAACAGATGGACCTGATACATGAAGATCTGAAGCAACAAAAAATTCAAATAACCAGTATTGAAGAATCATTGAATGACATGGACGGCAGATTAATGGAGAATGAAAACAACACATAATTTTTACTCAAGCAAAACACTATGTTACAAAACAAGTTGGATGATCTTGAAAACAGATCCCATCAAAATAATATGAGGATTTTTGGTCTCCCTGAAAATATAGAAGAAAACAATATGACAAACTTTCTCAACATCTGGTTACATAAAACACTTGATCTCCCAGAGGCTATGTCTTTTGGAATAGAAAGGGCTCACTGGTCATTAACAGCTACCAGCAACATTAATAAAAAACAACCAAGGTCAGTCATAGTAAAGTTTCTCTCTTCATCTGACAAAGAGTTAGTTTTAAAGACTGCCTGGTCTAAATCTCCTTTGAAATACAATGATTCTATAATTCGTTTTGACAATGACTATTCAACAATGGTAATTGCCAAGAGAAAGACAGTTTTACATTTAGCAAAAGAATTAAAGAATATACAGATTAAGACTCACCTTTTGTTCCCTGCAAGATTGAGGATTTTCCTTCCCAAAGGACCAAAGATATTTGAAGACTTGGATTCTGCACTGGCATTTATTAAAGCTCATAAACTGCTGGAGAAAATAGAAGAAATGGAATGGGCAAGTCCCTCTCATAAAAGAATGGCTTCTAATTCCACTTGGAAAACTTCTGAAAAACAAAAGAGGCAAAAAAATAAATGAACCAAATTTATAATATATACATATATTTCACTTGTCATATGGACTTTATGTTATTAACCAATCCATTTTTGTTATAATATGCTTTCAAGGTAAAATCTTCTCTTCATCATTTATAATGCATATTCATACAAGTTATATACACACTTTAATTAAATATTTTATAATCTTAATATTGTTTATCCTTCTCTTCTATATACAGTCACTATACATTATATGTTTCCTTTGGACTTCAGGCTTTGTTCTAAAGATAGTTAACAGACATGTTTATTAAATTAATATATTAACATTTCTTACACTTCATTTTACGTCAGTAATAACTGCAGAGCTCATTTTGTTGTTTATGTCAGTCAGTCTCATATGCTGCAATGCCTTTTATTATGTATATTTTGATATTATATTTATTTTAACTTATATAGTCGTGCTGTTATTTGTTTTAACCTATATAGTCACATTGTTGTTGGTAGAGATGACAAGCTGCCAAAAAAGTCTTTTTTTATTTTATTATGATGGAAAATGGCATCTTTCATTTGGTGAAATGTATTGAAATGTGCTTGTGATGTTTTTGACCTGTTGTGGTGCTGTGATTCCCTGTTTCATTTATTGCTTCTTAATACTTTATTGCTTCTTAATACTGTATTGAAAAAGACTCATGCTACTTCCCTTTTTGCTATATCAGATGAAATAGGGCCTTTGAAACCTAACTGTGTCTGAATGCTGCACTCTATATTTAAAAATAACTGTTTGTTTTTGTCCTCACGGATTTCCCGCGGATTTAATAACTAGAGACAATTTCTGCATGCTACTCACCTCATGCAGGCTATACACGAGCTTCCACTGCTTCATAATCATCCATTCAGCCTGAGAACACCATTAACTCCTTTGCTTCTTATTTTCAGCAATGCGACACCTATCGATGACATCAGCACTAAGAGACATGCATCTCCAGGAAGTACTGAGCTTGAAAATCGCAGAGAAGTAACTCTAAAAGTTTAAATTAATGATATGCTTAATATGTCTTAGCTTTTAACTTGGTTTGGAGGCTACATGACAGATTTTTGAATATCTCATTGTGGAATACATAAATTGTGATCTCCTGAGGCAAGAAAGCTTGTAGGGAAAAAGAGAAGAAAAAGGAGAAAAAAAAAAGAAAGAACATAAGGTGAGGATATAACTGTAAGTACATCTATATTCACCAACAGCACTCACAGCAATGTAACTTTACATATATTATTTTTGTTACCTTGTCATTTCATGTTTTTATTGTATAATTTAATCTATGTCAGTTTTAAGCTATGCAATTGATACATCTTGTAGTGAGATTAATCATACTAGTCATCTGTTGATTTGTTAAATAGCAGCCTTGAATATCTGTTTTTACACACTTGATGTATAGATCCATATTGTAAGAATAATCTCTGCTTAGTATAGTACAGTTACTGTATTTTCTTGAGTTAAAATGCAAAAATAATACTGTTCTCTTGTGTTGTAAGGGCTTAACATTAACTCATCAGCAAGCCTATTCATAAATGAATAGTGAAATGTAAATATAGGGTTAATATCAATTGGTTTCAATAACATCTTAAACTTTTTTAACCTAGGACAATGGTTAACTCTCACTGATATTTCATCAGGCAAATCATTTCTTGCAAAAGATTATCAATTGCATTTTTATAATTACACTCATTTATCAATACCTATTATACCTTTTTTTATTTGTTTGTTCACGTCTACACTTATACTTCTAAGGGAAGGATTGTATTATAATCTATGAATATACTATGGTGATTGCATTATTTATATGACTATGACAGCTATTATGATAATATCATCTTGGTCATATATAATCATATCTGATGTTCAGCAACTAAATTGCTATATAGATAAATAATAGCTACTGTTTAACACTAGTTATAAGGTTATAGATCAATTTGCTCAGTCTTATTTATTACTTTAAATGTTACAAATTAATTAAGGCAGTTCTATTAGTTTATTCTATCCTTAGACATATACAATCTACATATAGTATGTTTTTTCTTCTTAGATATCTTTTCGTACCTGATGAGATACTCAAAATATAACCTTATATGTTTAATTACTAATACTTTCTAGCTCTATTTCACATTTTAATTACATAATATATACTATTGGTGGAGGCTATGTTTTGCTACTACTGCTTAATGATTTGTTCTCAGTGGCTGATGTCATTGAGACGAGGAGATTATAACTCCAGACAAGGAGCTGTATTGTGTTTTTTTAATAAGAAACATGTCACCATCTTTACAAAAAAGTTCTTTTTGACATCCAGTGTACCTTATATGCAGAGAAATATTACATATAAAGTTTATGAAATACATATTTCCCACAATGATTTAAGGTTTATTATTCATAGGTTAAACAATTTTTTTGGAGTGAGATCCACTAATTACTTAGAAGATACTGATATGCTACTAATCAATCCTATACACATTATTATATAATATGACTACGTTAAGAGGCTTATCAATAACATAAATGGTTTGAATAACCCCTATAAAAGATGTAATATGTTCAAATATCTAGCATTACACAAACCAAACATAATCTTCTTACAAGAAACTCACTTAATGAAAGAAAATATTAAGTTTCTAGATACAAACAAATACATAAATATTACAAGTTCAGAACATATAAAAAAGAAAAGAGGGGTAGCCATCCTATGGAATAAATCTTCACCTATACCTAAAATAATTAAAACATATCAAGACAACAGAGGACTGTTATGTTTGGCCATAGTTGAAATAAACAAAACATTATACACTCTAATAAACAATTATTGGTTCTCAGATATTGGTACCAATACTGTCAGACAACTTTTAAATCAAATAATATCCCATTCCAAAGGAAACCTTATAATGACAGGTGATTTTAATTGCATTTTAGATCAAAAAGATACAAATACTCTAGTGAAAAGAAAAATTACACCATAAGCTAAGCAGTTAATAAAATTCATGGACACATACCTACTCAAAGACATTCATGACTTTGTAGAACATAACTCATTACAATATACATTTTATTCTAACAGACACAAAACATTCTCCAGAATAGATAGAATATTATTCTCTGCAGTGATAATAAATGATCTAGCTAATAGTAAAATTATATCCTGTCCAATTTCAGATCATAACTCTATTACATTCGAGCTCAATATTAACAATATTCCGTGTTCAAATAAAAAGAATTCTGGCATACCTTATACAACTTAAAGAATTCCAATCATTCCTAAAAGAAGAAATACTAAACTTTATAACTGTAAATTCAACTTCCAATACACATGACATATATGTCTGGGATGCCCTTAAAGCTTACTTACATGGGCAAATTAACAAATGGTATTACAATAAAAAGAAAGTTTGGGAAAAAGATATCAAAACAATGCAGGATAAACTAGATACATTGCATCTCAACAATAAAGATTATCTTACTTCTAAAAATATAAGAGATGAGATAAACAAACTAAATGAAGAATATAGGACTATTCTTCATCATAAAACAATGATCACTCTTGAAAAATATAAATTTCTCGCCTACTCTTTAAATTCTAAACACTTAACCAACCTCAAAAATAAAACCAAAAGACTAAGCAGACATAATTACATTAAAGATATATACTCTAAAAGGAAGGAAAAGGAAGTATACAGTATACAAGATATAATAGAATAATTTAGAATTTACTTTCATGAAATTAATCAAATCATACAACAAATAGAATCAAAGGATAAAATAAAGGATTTTATTAATAAAAACTTATGTAATAAATTAAATAAACAACAAATAAACATTATCAATAAACAAATCACTTTAACAGAGGTACAAAAGCAAATTAATAAGCTTAAACCTAACAAAGCACCAGGAAATGATGGCATCATTTCTGAAATATATAAGATTATGCCCAAAATAGCTATCTCCCTTTTACATAATGTATATAATGCAGCCCAAAATGATACCATGCTATCTCCTTCATGGAAATATATCTTCATATCACCATACTAAAATCTAACAAAAACCCTAAGAATTGTTCCTCATACAGACCCATATCCCTATTAAATGTCGATTATAAGATGTTTATGAATATATTCACTGAAAGACTAAAGACGTTTCTACCTCAATTAATAGATGATGATCAAACAGGCTTTGTGACCAATAGAAGCACCTTTGATAATATAAAGCGAACACTAGCCCTTATTAATTTCTCTCAAAGGAATAAAAAGAACTTGACATTAATTAGTCTTGACATAAATGCAGCTTTTGATTCAATCAATTGGGATTACCTGTTCACACTTCTAGAGTGTTTAAACTTCTCATACAACTTTATTAATCTCTTAAAACATTTATATGAAAGAACTTTTGCTTATATTAAAATCGGCTCATACATCTCTAATAAAATTCCTACCATAAAAGGTACCAAACAAGGTTGCCCCCTTTCCCCATTATTGTTCACGCTGATAATGGAACCATGGGAAAATAATATAAGAAATAGCAGCAATATAGATGGTTTGGAAGTAGATAAAGATATAACAGCTAAAAATCCAATTATTTGCTGATGATGTACTTATCACAACAAAAGGAAATTACTTTCCTATATTATCTTTATTTGATTCGATCAAAACTTTTCAAAAGATTTCAGAGTTATCTTTCAATGATAGTAAAACCAAAATTCTACCCATATACTCAAGAAGAAGCAACAAATCTAATTATTATGTTCAACAAACTCCAAATATAGGCCAAATTACATATCTTGGAATTATTATTGCTAAAGATGTAAAATCAATAATACAACTAAACTATAACAAGTGTTTTGAAAATATCCAAAATTTACTTTCTAAATGGAATATGATATTATTCACCACAGAGGAAAGATTAACCCTTATAAAAATTATAATTCTACCTAAAATTTTGTATATTATACAATTTATTCAACTTCTTTTTTCAAAAAAGTTTATTAATAAGTTAAATACGTTATTATTAAAATTTTTCTGGTCTCAAAAAAAACAAGAATAGCATTTAATCAATATCTTAATAGCTGGAATAATGGCGAGATAGCATTTCCAGATTTAAATCTTTACTCGATTTCCTCCATAATCAGAACAATTACACAACTTTTTGACACTTCATATTCAGCCAAATGGAAGCTACTTTGGGAATTATCAGCTATGCAGTTAATAACGAGGCCCTCAATGAACAAGTTAGAAATAATAAGCAATCCAACACTATGGATTTTAAAAGATTATTTTGCCACCTATATAACTCCTAGTCATACTGCTGGTTACATTCATTATATTATAATTAACTTTAGAAATTTTATATATAAACATTTTAAATATAAAGAATGTTTTTTTATTATTCCCCATAGCATTCACACAATACATTTTTTAAACCTCAGATTCAAACAAAATCACCATTTTTAAACATAATGAGCTCAAGTTCTGGTTCCAATTGACTTCTGAACATAAGGCTAAATCTGTTGATCACATACTACAGGAACATCAACTGGAGAAATCCATGTGGCTAGACATGCAATCACTCATATTATCTCTAGGTAATAAACTACAAATGATCTCTTCATCCACCAAACATGATCCCAGGATTTTATTACAATTTCTTCAATCAACCTTATTACATAATCATACTTACTCAGGCAAACTTTCTTTCATTTATAGAATCTTAAGAGAAGAAACATTTAGTTGCCCACAAAACTACTTGAACTATTATAGTTTAAGTAATAATAATTCTCCGACTGATCAAGACAAGGCAAATATATTAAAATCAGCAGGAAAAACAACTTTTTCTTTGAGATGGAAACTATATACCTGGAGATTCATGAACAGGTCATTTTACACTCCTCAATTAATGGACAAAATTAATAAAAAACAAAATATATGTAACAAATGCAAATCAAATATAGACATAAATTGGGCTCATATGTTTTATGATTGTCCAACTTTAAACATCTTTTGGGGAAATGTAAATGATTATCTACAGGCACTTTCCACAGACAACTTTATTTTAAGCAAATCCTTGGTTATATTTAATAAACCTGTTCCACTATGTGTTAGAAAAATAAAGTACTCCTTACTTTGGGCAATACTAGCGGTGGCTAGAAAATCCATAACAAAGAATTGGATATCTGGATCTCCTCCTACATTTTCTGAGTTCAAAAATCTATTAAATGATGTATGTAATTTACAATTAAAAAACATAATTTCTAGAAAAACTAGAAAAATATATGATCATCATTTGTGGGTCAATCTGCAAAACTTGTTGAAGAAGTATTAACTTTTATAATGAATGCATTTTATTCATTCTTTCTTATCCGTGATGTATGATATAAACAGAAGATTATAGTTTATTTCTAATGAATTCACTGGATGTCTTTGTATATTCTTTAGTTTTTATAAATTTGTTAATTTATGTATATATATATATATATATATATATATATACATGTGAGACATATATATATATATATATATATATGTTAAAATTTTATATTCACTTTTTCTTTATCTCTCATGATTTTATGTGATTGTAATATGTCACAATTAAAATCAATAAAAATTGTTTTGAAAAAAAATGCAGTTGAAAAAAGTGCCTCAAGTGGGCATTGTTGACAAACTCAAGAGGTTAGGTACAAACCCATATGTCACCCGGTGGATAGCCAACTGGCTCACAGACAGGACCCAGGAAGTTAGTATTGGGGAGTCCACCTCTACAAAGAGGCCAGTTACAAGTGGATTCCCCCAGGGATCAGTCCTTGCACCGCTCCTTTTTGGCAGTTACTTTTCAGAAGCCAAGGCCAATGTCAGTGGTCTCTTGGCTGAGTAAATCTGCAGATGATGGCAAATTAGGAGCTGTCATTGAATCTCACACGGACACAAATTTTCTCCAGGAGGGGCTGATACAGACAAACAACTGGTATCAGACTCATGGACTAAAACCAACTGCCAAGAAATGCATAATAGTATCCTTTGGTAAGTCATCCATCCCTGGTAACTATCATATTGACAACAAACCCCTTAGAGTTGACCCAGTAGTCAGAGACTTAAGGGCACACATAGATAGTAATCTAGCCTTTGATCATCACGTGTCTACAGTGGTGAGGAATCATTTTATGTTGCACAAGTCCAATGAAGTCATTGTTCCACTGTATTTGGCATTCATCAGACCTATCATTGAGTACAGTGCCCCCTTTGGTATGTACCTAACCAGGCATATCCAACAACTGGAACATCCACAGAGGTTCTCACTAAAAGTATACAGGACATAAGTAATATGTATTATGCAGACTGCCTCAAGGCCCACTCTTTGTATTCTGTCTCCTACAGGCTTTTGATGTGAGATCTAGACCTGGTATACAGGGTATTGTCAGACCCCAGTCAGATGGACCTCCTGCATATCCATAAAACAAATAGTACCAGAATTACCCATTTGAAAGACTTAAACCTTGCCTGTGATATAAATAGGACCTGCTGGAGAAATAGGTATGTATCCCAGAGACTACACCATCAATCGAACAGGTTCCCCATCCATGTGAAGCAGAGTTCCTCCCTAATCCAATTCAAGTGCAACTTGGACAATTGGATGGGAAGCCAGAAATTTATACTTTGTTTGGCACTTATGTCTCTGATGCAAACAGGTAACCTGCAAATGGTTCATCTTCCAAGCTCATGCTTACACTTATCAATAATATCAGAACTTGTGAGAGATTTGGGATGCATGGCTAGGCTTAAAAAGGCCCGTGTGGTTGTTAGCCTAGTAAACACCTATGAACCCATGAAAAGACAGGCTTCCAATATGGCTGCACATTGATCAACAGCATAAACATCAGCTCTCCTAGCAAAAAGCTGAAACTGAGAAAAAAAGAGTGCCACTAAAAATGATTTTTTGGTAAAATTTAGGTACTGGCTAGTAATTACACTACCTGGATACCAGCAAGGAAAACCATTGGAAAATCCAAAAGAAAATAAACCAGAAAAGGTGAAGAGAAAATACTATATGGGAAGGATTCTGCAGTTGTTCAGCAAAAATCAGTTCAAGTTTCAGCTTTTGTTCAAGAGATGACCTCCAGTAATTTAGAGGAAAAATAAATCAGATGTACTCAGAGGTGATTAAAATAAATGAAACACTGAAGGAATATATCAATTCAAACAATAACAAGCTGGAAAAATACTAGAAGCTTTAACTAGGCATTCAGATGAAATGATAAAACTGCAAAAATGGGAAAGAACAGAGTGTATTAATTTTACAAAACCACAAATAATCAACTGGATAGGTGTTCCACAGCAGAATTTGTTAACTGAACTGTCACATCAAATGTATGCTTCAAACTTGGCCATTAGAAAGCAGCCAACTCCTATATTAGTAAAAAGAAATAAACAGACCTCCAGTAAATTCAATGAATTTCCAGATAAACTCATAGTCACAGACAAGAAGTCATCAGAACCAAGACAGAAGGAGTGTACAAATCCATTTTAATATCACAGATTAAACAAACAAGTTAAAACATTCCCCAGAGGGCTTCCCCAGGTGTTTAAGCTGAAAAAAAGAGTGTGTCTTAAAATGTATAGCTGATCAAAATCACATGACAAACAGTTAATGAGTTCAAAAACAATTATGTTCCTCCTTCAATAAGTATTTTAAAGACACATAACCATTTAAGTCTGGTGGAATATGGGTTCTTAATCCTAGTATCCATTTCATTCCAGCAGTCTCAGTTCTAAGTAACAAATCTCCTCCTCTTATGTATTTTAAACAGTATTTCTAAAAACTGCAAACTTAAGGTTGTAGTTTGCACATCTTTCTGATTTATGCTTAAAAGAGCATTAGTAGGTATTTCTCTGTTCATTTCTGAAAGATGGCTACATATACAATCTTTCAGTCATTGATTAGTTTTACCTATGTAAAAAGACCTACACTGGTCACATGTTGCTAGATAAACTTTATTCTTACTATTACAGTTACCATAACTTTTGGTTCTACTTCTGTCCCACTTACAGGGTTAAGAAAAGTCTTTCTAGTGTGTGTATATATATATATATATATATATATATATATATATATATATATATATATATATATATATATACACATATACATACAGATGCAAAATCTGCAACTGCCATATTTAAAGTACCTCTTTTATTACTCGGGTTACTCTTGAAACATAAATTAGGCTGTTCTTTATAGCACAATATGTGTTCCAAACTAGTATTCTTTTTATGCAAAAATGTATGATTTCTTAACTCTGGAATATCCCAAAGGATGTGTCAGTATTTATGTATAATTCTCTTAACATTTGTAGTGTTCTTATTATAAGTCAGGATACAGCTAGTGTTATGTATATTATTTTTTGTGTTATTAATCCTTTGTTGTAAGGAGAAGATAGGTTTAACTACAGTGTTTCTCTGTGTTCTGATTTTTTCACATGGCCATAACCTCATTTTTATTGTATCCTCTCACTATAAAGTCTTTGACAGTTGATTTCATTTGTTCTACCATGATGGAGTCTATTGTGTTGAGCCTTGCCACTCTAACTGATTATTGATTACATTCATGAATGTGTAATATGGATGCATGCTACTTCGATGTAATACTATTTTTCTTAACTGCTTTCTTATACAGGCTTTTATCAATAAACCCTTCCTGGCTTGTACAAATGAACTAATGCAGTAGGGCTTGCCACCTGCTGATATAAACCTTGGCTCAAGATTGTCACTGCTGAAGTGACACTGACCCCATGTGCAGAATGGGAAAAGGTCGAAGATGGATGGATGGGTATCTAAAAGATTTATTCTTTTGTTTGATATACATTTCTTAAACTTCAAAAATGTGCATGTACTAGAAATATATTAAAAAACATGCCCAAAACATCCATATCTGGTTTCCATACAATAAATAAATCATCCACAAAGCATCGATAGAATAAAATGTTTTCTCAAAATGGGTTTGTAGCAGACTAATAAAAATGAGGTTATGACGATCTGTGAAAAAAAATCAGAACACAGAGAAACACTGTAGCTAAACCTATCTTCTCCTCACAACAAAGGATCAACTGTTAAGAGAATTGTACATAAATGCTGACACATCCTTCAAGATATTCCAAAGTTAAGAAATCATATAACTGATCACCCTATGTTTTTGCATAAAAATAATACTAGTTTGAAGCACATATTGTGCTATAAGAACAACCTAATTGCTGGTTCAACAGTAACTCAAGTAATAAAAGAGGTACTTTAAAATGGGGCAGTTGCAGATTTTGCACATATATAGATACTAGAAAGACTTTTCTTAACCCTGTAAGTGGAAAAGAAGTAGAACTTAAAGCTTATGGTAACTATAACAGTAAGGATAGAGTTTATATAGCAACATGTGACCAGTGTAGTTCTTTTATGTAGGTAAAAGTAATTAATGACTGAAAGATTGCATATGTAGTCATTTTTCAGAAATGAACAGAAACATACCTACTAATGCTCTTTTTAATGACAAATCAGAAAGACGCACAAACCACAAATTTAAGTTTGCAAATTTAGAAATACTATTTAAATACATAAGAGGAAAAGATTTGTTACTTAGAACTGAGACTGCTGAAATGAAATGGATACTACACTTAAGAGCTCATATTCCACAAGGCTTAAATGGTTTTATGTCTTTAAAACCCTTATTGAAGGAGATACATAATTGTGTTTGAATTCGTTAACCGTTTTAGTCAAGTGACTTTGATCAGCTATAAATTTTAAGACACACTATTTGTTTTAACTTAAACACCTGAGGAAGCCCTCTGGCTGAAACTTTTAACTTGCATGTTTAATTTGTTATATTAAATTGGATTTGTACACTCCTACTCCCTTGGTTCAAGTGACTTCTTGTTTGTAACACCTATATTAGTAAACATTCAATCATAAAAGCAGAAACAGCTGATCCTGACAAAATTGTGGCCAAAGGGCAAATATTAAAACCTAGACATAGCAGAGTGTTCATAGAAAAGGATTATTCAGTGCATGCCAGGTAGAAGAGAAACAAATTTATCTCAGTATTCAGGGAATGTCAAGAGGCAAGTGTGAGATTCATGCTGCTATATACAGCTGTCTTCAAAGGTTTTTTTCTCTTGGAGGATAAAAGTCATTTTTTGGTGCAGAACAGGCTCAGGAGGAAATAAAATAATTTATCCAACAAAAGTGAGTCATCAAGCAGAAAGGAACTCTCCTGCTCATTCTTCTAATGATGAGGTTCATAGAGACACTATATTAGTAAAATATTTTTCAATGTTCCAAAAGAAAATGCTTGAGAGACAGAAAAAAGGACAGGAGTTGACTAGAGGAATCAGCAGTACATTGAACTTGTACCAGAGTCTGGTATTGGGAGATGGAAAAGGACAAAATCAAATACAGATTGAGGCTCCATGAAGTCCAAGCAAAAATAGCAGAACAGAGCAGAATATAATACAAAACTGATTTAATAAGCAATAAAACAAATGGAAATGAAGTTAAACACTTTCATCTACTCAATGACAAGGACTTCATCAGAACTTCCATTAATCAAATTCAATCATTATATATTGCACTATACTGAAAACATGTGACACATTGTTGACAAGCAACTCAAACTTTACTGAAAAAAATGAATAACAATTTAAATAATTTACATAAAAGATATAATGAATATGAAATCATTAATAGATATGGCAAAGGTGGAGGAGTTGAAATACTTGGGATCAACAGTTCAGAGTAATGGAGAGTGTGGATGAGAGGTGAAGAAGAGAGTACAGGCAGAATGGAGTGGGTAGAGAAGAGTGTCAGGAGTGATTTGTGACAGGCAAGTACCAGTAAGAGTGAAAGGGAAGGTCTACAAGAGGGTAGTGAGACCAGCTATGCTATATGGGTTGGAAGCAGTGGCATTGACAAAAAGGCAGGAGTCAGAGCTGGATGTGGCAAAGTTCAAAATGATAAGATTTGCACTGGGTGTGACAAGGGTGGACAGGATTAGTAATAAGTATATTAGAGGGTCATCCCAGGTTGGATGGTTTGGAGACAAAGCCAGAGAGGTAAGATTACATTGGTTTGGACATGTGCTGAGGCGGGATGCTCGGTATATTGAGAAAAGGATTCTAAGGATGAAGCTGCCAGGTAAGAGGAAAAGGAAGGCCTAAGTTAAGGTTTATGTATGCGATGAGAGAAGACATACAGGTGGTTGGAGTGATAGAGAAAGATGCAGAGGACAGGAAGAAATGGAAACAGATGACCCGCTGTGGGGACCCCTAACGTGAACAGCCGAAAGAAAAAGAAGAAGAATAAAATAAGAAAAGCTACACAAACCATTACTAAAAGCCAATTAAATTAAATCCATTTATATTTTTAATATAGTTGCATGTAATTTCAATGCACTACAGTATTGAAATTCAAATTATTTAAACGGTTATTAAGTTTTTTAAGTAAGGTTTGAGTTGACTGATAACAATGTATCAAGATGTTTTCAGTACAGTACTATAAATAATGCTTGGATTCAGTTAATGAAAGTTCTTTTTATTGAGGGGATGAATGTGCTTAACTTCCATTTGTTTTATTAAACCAGCTTTATATAATATTCATCTCTGGTCCACTTGTTTTACATGGACTTGGTACAACTTTGATCTGTATTTGGTTTTGGCGTCTTTTATCAAAGTATACTTTGCTTCTTGTTTGGAGATAGAGGTGAACTGGAAAAGACCAGCAACTCTGAAATTAGTGGATTACTGGAGGACTATAAAGCATGTTACCACATTTGTGAAATATGGTTTTGCAAGAAAAAGTGGCTGAAAAACACTGGACTTCTGTTGACTTTGTTAAACTAATGGGTGGACTGTAAAGCATATACCCCACTTTCTATCATTAATGTTTAGAAGGACACTAAAAGGGGGAAAACTAACTGTAAGGACAATTTCTGTTCTTATTAGCATTTGTATAAAACCTTTCTTGATATAAACTGCATGTTATATACAGTAAAACAGTTTTGTGTAGTATGTAGAGAGGAGTATTTCAAATGTGGGCGGAGTATTTCAGTGACTGCAACACATGTTAAAGATACTAAAGTAAACAAGTACCTTTTCAGTTGTATGAAATATATGTTTCACAGTACGACAAGAGAAAAAAAGCTGGACAAAAGCAAGTTTAATATTCATATGCTGTGATCGGGTCTATATTATAACATCGAAGTCTAAAAACTTCGAATGTTATAATATCGAACCCATTCAATCGAAACACCAGAAAACCGAATAGTCAGAATAGCAAATTTTTTCCCAGGGAAAACATTTGCTGTTCCGACAAACATACACACAACTGAAGCACACCAAAATAAATAATCCACACACATACACTTCACAAAACCCTACACTAAACCAGACATACACCACTAGCTATCCACTTACCTTAACCCAACCCTAACCCTAAGGTCCCTAACTATTGCACACTCGCCTTACCTGCTCCCTAACTCACCTACCCCACCCTAACCCTCACATCCACACAAACACACATTTACCTGACCCGCGCCCTAACCCTAACTCACCTAATCCACGGCCAATCGCACACTCACCTTCATACGCACACTTACCATAAACCGGTCCGTAACCTTTGCTCTGCAGTTGAGGAAATAGCGAAGCTGCAGAAACAGCCCGCTGAATACTTTCCCTAGGAAAGTATTTGGTGTTCTTCAGCTTCACTATTTCAAGCGTTCACACTACTGGGTTCAATATTATAACATTCAAAGTTTTTAGACTTCGATGTTATAATATAGACCCGCTGTGATCTTGGGCTGCTGGTGTGGGGGTGGGGTATAGAAGTGCACTAATTATATTATATGGAGACCTAGAACATTTTCTCTTTTTATTTTATAAAGTTGAATGTCTAGACTACTATCTTTGGCTTAAGCTGTACACAGGAGTTTTGTTAGCATTTTGGCTTTATAACTAAGACAACATGATGAAAACCATGAACATGCTAAGTTTCTTACAACTGCAAATATATTAGTTTGTTTGTTTTCCACTGGCAAATGTTCAGTTGAATTGAGATATCTGCAGCTGAGGGCAGCTGTGCAATTCTTTTCTGACTGAAATTTACTAAGGTTCATTGCTGAGTATAGTTCCATGTAGATAAGCTACCTGCATGTGCAAGCAGTTAATGTTGAGAATTCCGAGTACTCTTTGCTGATGGAAATGCAAAATGTAAAGGTACAATGGCAAGCAGTTCAGTGAAAAAATAAGTTGAAATTATGGGAAGTGAATAACAGGTAACAACCTCCCTAACAGGCTTAATACTTGAATGTAGTTAATAGAACAGTTAATAGAACAGAGAATAGTTTAGTTTTATTTAAAGATAGACAGTGCACATTTTTCTTAGGGCTAAAAGTTAATGTTTTCTGAAAGCATACAAGCTTTTTTCATATCTGGGAGGGAAAAAGAGGTAAGAAAAGAACAGATAGCAATCAGTGTAAGTGGGAGCACAAGCTGTAGCAAGTGATTTAGCATGGGTAACCTTAATTTTAGGTTAGATAATGCCTACACATGCAGCTGTCAATATGGGACAATTGTTCCATTCTGGATGGTTAAACTTCATGTGCTTTGAACATGTGCATAAGTTTGTGTGTTTGTTTCAAGTTAAACAGGGCTGGGGTATTTTGTATTTAGTTTTTTGTTTGAGAGTTTGCATTAAAAACAAAACGTCTTAAAAATGTGACATAGGTTCAAATGGAGGTGAGAAGAAACATGTGTACAAAAGATCAACCTGCTAAACATTAGTTTATGTATTTAACACAAAAACTAGAAATGCACATTCAAAATAACTGTTATTTATAATAGGTGGGAACATGAGTGACCTTATAAATAAAAAGGAAAAATATTGAATTGTATTAAGAAAGGCACAGTGCAAATAACAATGCTGCAGGCAACACATTTGTAAGAAAACGAGCATGGAAATTTGACAAAGAGAGGATTTCAGTATGTATATTGAGAAGAGTACCAGAAACAGAGGAAAAGGGGAGTAATTATACTAATTGCTAGAGGGGCTCCAATATTGATAGGTGAGGGAAAAATCCAAAAATGGTAGATTTGTGGTAGTAAGGGGCTATTGGCAAGGGAGCAAGATCACAATGACATATATTTACATTCCACCAAAAACTGCTATTATGGAATTTAAGAACATTTTGGGAGAAATAATCAGCTTTCATCAGGGAATATTATTTTTAGGTGGGAAATAGAATTTGATTTGTGATAGTGAGATTGTAGGGGGACCTAAAATGGATAATATAACAAAAGATGGCAGATTTCTGAAGAAATTTATGAAAATATTTGATATGGAAGATGTAAATGCAGTAAAAGGCCCTGTGACAGAATTTTCATATTATACCCCAAAGTACAATAACTGGGCTACACTACACAGAAGTTAAATTTCACAGGAACATTTGCATTTAATTGAAAGCTTCCATACACATCCAGTAACTATTTCTGATCATACACTGATAAAAACTAAGATAAAAATGCAGGATGTTGTTGTTGTTGTTGTTGTTTGTCTTTCGGCTTTTCCCGGTAAGGGGTTGCCACAGTGGAACTTCGATCCGCTAATGATTGGCAGTAGATTTTTTACGAAATGCCGAGGTGCCTGCTCGATGCCCAACCTTCAATGAAGGCACACCCATTTACGCACGCATGTCTTTCAAACACTACCCAACCGTGGGGATGACATGCAGACTCCAAACAGAAGGCACTCCCAAGCCCAGCCGAGAATCGAACGGGAGTACCTCTTGCTGTGAGGTAACAACGCTACCACCGTACCACAGTGGCATAATAATGAAGTAAAAATAAGATACTGACACTTTCCTACCTACCTGTCAAAAGGAGAGGAAATTAAGGAATTGGTAGTGGAGATTATTAGAGAGGTATTAGGGAAGACAGAAATATCTTCAGATGTTATTGCTAGTGACTCAGATATGAAAATGGAGTTTACAAATAGGGTCAAAATAAATGAGAAAGAGATATGGTTAAGAAGTAATAGAGGGGCTGACAAAAGTTAAAGTATTGCTAAATAAGGGAAATCTCACAGAACAAGAAGAGGAGCAAATTCAGAGTGCTTAAGAGAAAATAAGGGAGTATCTGAATAATATGCGTGAGTTAAGAAAGATTGTAGTTAAACAACTATTTTTTTAATAACAACTCCATAGCACAAAAACGTTTAGCACAGCAACTTAGGCAGCAGAATGTTGAAAAGGGTGTCACCAGAATTAAAAATATAACAAGAAAAATCACCAGAGATCCTGTCCTGTAGAAATTTTAGAGATATTCCAAAATGTTTATGAAAACTTGTATAAATCAGAGAAATAAGTTAATCATGAAAGAGTACAGATGGAAATATTAAGTATGCCAAGGTTAGAGGTGGATGACACTAAACGACTAACAGTTGAGATAGGAGGTAATGAGATAACAGTGATATACAATCAATCTTTAGGGAAGTCTCCAGGAAGAGATGGTATTCCTGTGGAAGTTTGGAAATTAGGAGGGAAGAAAGTGTTAAAGCTCTAGAGGATTTTTGTTTAACAGTGTTTTAAAAGAAGGGGAAGCGCCAACATCTTGGAATAAAGCTGTGGTGGCTGTAATACATAAAGATGGCAAAGACCCTTCAGACCCAGCTTTACATATACTCATTTCAATTGTAAACCACAGTTATAAAGTTCTTATGTCTATAATAGCTAAAAGAATGCCAACAATGTTGACAAATTAATAGATATTGATTAACATGGTTTTGTGGAAGGGAGGCAAATATTTTACATTGTTAATAAAACAATGGTGACCCAGAGGGAAGCAGAGTGTAAGAAAATACTACTGTTGCTGCTGGGTATTGATGTAGAGAAAGTATTTGACAGAGTAAGCTTGGTTTTATCAATAGGGCATTGGAAGCATTTGCATATCATGACATAATAATAAGGTTGATTAGAGGATATATGAAGGATTGGAGGCAAGAATTAAAGTGGGAGGGTTCCTCTCAGATAAGCTGTTTGAACAGATGAGCCTGACAGATCTGTCCTCTTTCCCTTTGTTATTTGCTTTATATTGAGTCCCATTAGAAAAGAACATAAGAAATTCTGAAATACAAGGATATAATTGGTATGGTAATCAGGAAAAGTTGTCTTTATATGCAGATAATATTATTTTGAAAATGATGAATTCAGAAAAGGCCATCTCAGTTTTGTGTAACATTTTGAGACATTTTATTTGGGATATAAAATTAATCAAGCTAAAACAAAGACTATAGCCATAAATTTTGTACCCACACATGAATCAGTTAAGCAATACCCATAATTATGGGGACATGATAAGATGAAGCATTTATGAGTATGGATTAAAAATGCTTCTGTTATGGCAGCTAAAGATATGTGGGAAGAGCCTAAACAAAATATAATACAAAAACTGATAAACCGGAAACTCATATTTATGAATATGGATAGTGAGATATAAGCAGTGAAAATGTTTTTAGTCCGTATAGACTTGTGTATGGGTTAGACATAGTTTTATCAACCTAAGGAGAAGTTATGGACAATAATTAATAAATAATTGAAGCAATTTATCTGGGAAGGAAAGAGGGTAAGATTTAATTGGGATATGTTTATCCTTCCAATAGTACAAGGCGGTTGAGGTTTACCTGATTTGAAGGGATATTTAGAGCTACACAGTTAAGGCTCATATACATAATAAAAGCAGAAGGTTATAATTCAAAGTGGAGAGGGATGACAATGAAGCAATGGGGAATTTCAAATAACAGAGAGGGAGATAATGCAATTTTGGATACAGATTGTTAAGGAGAATAATAACAACCATGCAGAATATTATACTCATAAAGTAGCAGAAAATATTTTAAGAACTAAGCCAATGTGAGATTGGAAAAATGAGATTTTGCCAATAGAGATGACTGCAAGTATGGGTACAAAAAATAGGCAAGAGAGGGCTGGAATTTACTGGAGAAACCTAACAAAGGAACCAAGATATTGTGAGAAAATAACTCAAGCATAAAGGTAATACAGTGGGATGAGACCAAAAGACTTTTGGATTGCAGGCTAGAGACTGACTTCCCTACTACAGCTTGATATAAGAGTACAGGCAAAGAGGGAGGAGTAGGGGATTTTAAGTGAAAGACCTGTTCTGGTAGAGTTTTTAGTTGAATCTAGATAAAAGCTGCTGTTATCAAAGGGTTAATTACTAGATCATATAAAATATTACATGATAACTATATGAATCAATCAGAGGACTTTAGAAAAAAATGGAAAGAGACACCAGAGAAGCAATTTACAGGAAACAATGGGAAGACACATGAATGGCTCCCAAGTATGCAACAAAGTCCAGAAGGTTTAGAATCTTTGCTTGGAAGTGTTTGTGTAGGAATTTTTATAACCTAAGTAGAGTTCAAATATTTTTTCTCAGTTAGCAAATGTTGGATGTGTGATGGTGAAGAAAGAGGTAACTGGGAACTTTTGGGAGTGTAATGAGTTGGCAAATTTAAAAAAAATTCCACACAGAGTACTTGATCAGAAATATTGGGTAAGCAAATAGCTGTTAGTAAGAAAAAATGTTTCTTTTGAGCTGGGATACAGGATCTGAATGCCTAGACAAAGTAAGGTTTTATTAAGTTTTATTATATTTGTTGCCAGAAAAAAAAAACATTACTAGAAAATGAAAATCAAAATGTACACAAATTGTACTTGGGGTACTGTATATTGCAAAAAAGATAAAAGAACTGGAAGAGGCATTTTTAAAAAAAGGAAGGAGCAATTTACATAGAAGTAAATGGAAATTGTGAGAACGATACATGCATAATCTTCAGGAGGAAGAGTGAGGTTTAAGGAAAGGCAGAAATTCAGCAATTATTTGTAATGTTGGACTGATGATAAAGAAAATATATGTGATATATATTGTATTTAAATGGAAAATGTTAAAATTGTTTATTTTCTTTTGTGTTAATACATGATTGCCTGTGTCTTAAGTGATAATTTAATAAAGGTGTTTTAAAATAAAAAAGTGGTACTGAAACATCATGTTTTATGCTATTTATGAAGCAACCTAGAATATTATTGTAGCTCACTGAAGCAGTGTTTTTGGCCTTGGCAAGCACTGCCAAGACCTTCTCCCTGTTGATAGTTGGGGGATGCTAGAAGTAATTTCACAAGGGTTTGTGGGGGGTTTAATTATTTTGTTGTCATGACTGTGATTTTAAGCACTTTAAATTTCAAATGCCTCTGTACTTTCTTAGTATAGGCTAGATTCAGACTTACGGAATCTAGTCTGTCTTGTATCACTTGAGCATGAAAACCAACTTTTCACTGAGATACTGAAAGATCTGAGGCATCCATTGCTTCCAACTAACTGTAAGTGCCTGTTTCTGCTCTTATATTGCACTCTTAATTTGTATTTGCATTCTACTGTCTTTATTGTCAGAACTGTTTTTGGCTACATTTTACTACATACTGTACTAGTTCGGCTGTAGCATAGCCCAGTTCCAGACTTTCTGTGTCTGGGGCTGTTTTGTAACCTCTGAGCATCAAATTCAAGGCATCTTTGTCGGAGAAGGCCTTTCCACACCCTTGAGGAAGTAGAGTGCTGTCTGGGTCCCATCTAATCGAGGGTGATTGGACTAGAGCTCAGAGAGTGCATCCTTATTTGCTAGTTTGACTTAAAAGAGTTATTTTTTGTTTTATATAAGCCACACATCTGCACTTTCTGTGTGTAGTGCACCATCGGCCATGTAGCAGTAGTTACCATTGGTGGTTATAGTAGCAAATGTTTTAATTGTTAAATTTCCCCTTAGCACCTTGCTTGTGGTCCTCCAGAGGATTTTCACAGCTGATCTCTACTGTCAGGTAGAACACTAAGCCTAACCTCAGAGGTACCAAAATACATCTCACCCACTAGACATTCCTAAGTGTGACCTCTCTTCCTAACCATATAAATTTACCTAACACTATGGAAGCACAATTTCCCACAGTTTCTCCAGCCATCTTGCTTGACATGGGCATCCTGAGACAGTGCAGTAACTGCTTCATATTCACCAGCAACCCTCTGCTCTTAGACCACACAAACTCAACATGAGAGAGATGCAACTATATTAAGAATCTTGAATCCATGCCCTCTCATGAGCAGGTCATCAGCATGCACACCTCACCTCCTACTCCACCCAAACCCACATCACACATACCTACAGATGTAGAGGTCCTCACCAGAAACATACCTAAAACACCAGAGACCTCCCAAACACAAACACAAGCACGCTACACATAATACTTTCTCTGCAGAACACAATACACATAATAGCTCACATACCAGTGTCTCAGCTGTCAAGCCCTTAAGGCAAAACACAAAACCAAACATATTGGTCATAGGTGATTCCATCGTGAGACACACAGATGTCCCTTTCACCAGGCTGATAAGAATAAGGTCATGGTCAGCTGTCTGTCAGGTGCCAGAATTCACAATATCACACATGCACTCAATTCTCTCAACAACAGGTATTGTTATGACTCTGTCATAGTCCATGTTGTCGTGAATGACTTGAGATGTATCTCTCTGGACTATATGAAGAGATACATGATTGAGGTCTCGGACTATGTGTCTCAGGCTGCTATGTCCCTAGCCTTAAGCAGCATTTTATCTTCACCTAGGATGATGCCTCATTACAAACAGAAAATGATTGACTTCAATAATTTGCTTAGTTTCTGGTGCCATTCCAAGGGGATACAGTATCTGTCAGCCTTGGATGACATTATCAACAGACCTCAATGCTTTGTAAGAGATGGTCTTCATCTGTCACCCCTGGGATTTTGGCTACCAGCCAAGGCTCTTGCCATCTCCAAAGTGCCTTTTTAGGCAGTGTTTCAATGACAAAATTCCCAGTGTAGAAACTCTATCTAAGAACAGCCTCAAGGATTTTCTCTTAAATGCTAGGAGTCTTAACACGAAACTGCATTCACTCGAAGCAGTCCTCTCCCTGGAGGAAGCAGACATTTGTGCAGTCACAGAGACCTGGTTCAAGGCTGTGGAGAGCACCCCATCCATACCAAGTTACACCTTCTTCCACATGTTCAGATCACAAACCGATGGCATGAAAACTAAAGGAGGATATTTAGAGCTACACAGTTAAGGCTCATATACATAACACAAACAGAAGGTTATAATTCAAAGTGGAGAGGGATGACAATGAAGCAATAGGGAATTTCAAAAAACACCTGAACAACTGCATTGACTCGGCCCTACCTTCTTCTTCTTTTGGCTTTTCCTGGTTAGGGGTCGCCACAGTAGATCACCTGTCTGCTCATGATTGGCAGTGGAGTTTTACGGTGTCAAGTTGCCAGTCCGGTGCCCAACCTTCTACAGAAGGCACACACATGCACACACACACCTAGGGCCAATTTAGAGTGTCCAATCCACCTACAGCATGTCTTTGGGATGTGGGAGGAAACCAGAGCACCGGGAGGAAACCCACACGACCACAGGTAGGACATGCAGACTCTGCACAGAAGGCACCCCAGCTGAGAATTGAACCAGAGAACCTCTTGCTGTGAGGCAGCAACACTAACCGCTGCACCACTGTGGCCACCCATTGACTTGGCCCTACCTGATAGGACCAAAACAAGTTCCTCAAGGAAGAGCAAAACTGTCTAATGGACAACTGCCATTAACAGGCTTTGCAATAAGAGGAAGAAATTGCTGTCTAAGAGTAAAAGGGAGCAATCTTTAAACTGGAAATACTCCCACCTCAGCTTAAATAAGCAAATAAGACTTCTTGTGAAGACGTCCAAAGCTAACTATGAAACCAACTAAGGATAACCATAAGACATTCTTTAGTTACATCTGCAACCTAAAAGGAACGGCCCAGATTTGTGCTGAACTGGTAGTTAATGATACTACATATACTGAGCCTATGGACATTGTTAACCTGTTAACTGACATGTTCTTTGAAAACTTCACTCCCCTGTCCCCATCACACTTAGTGCAATACATCCCTACCACCTGTCCTCTACTTTGTATCTCTAAAGAACAGATCATGAATGCCCTCTCTAAGGTCATAAACACAGCATCCATGGGACCTGATACCATCCTAGGCTGCATCCTACAAGGGTTCAAGCAAGAATTAGCAACACCATTGGGTTCTCTAAACACTGGCTTCATCCCAGCTGAATGGAAAAAGGCCACAGGTATCCCCTTGCACAAAGGTGGCGCTTCCACTGACCCCAGGAACTATAGACCTATTAGCCTGACTAGCCTTATCTGCAAGGCCATGGAGAGAATCATCATGGACCTTATCAACAAAGATATTGGTAACCTCCAACACTTGACCCTACTCACTTTGGATTTGTCAAAGGGAGATCATGCCTCTTAAACCTGGTGGACTTCTTTGAGACAGTCACCAAGGCCCTTGATGAGAGAAACTCTGTGCATACAGCCTACATAGACTTAGGAAACTCTTTGCACTCCCACTCAGGCATAATTGGCAAACTCACCCAGCTAGGTATCAACCTATATATCATTAGGTGGGTTGCTAAATGGCTCACTGATAGAACCCATATAGTCAAAATATGAGGATCCACCTCCAACAGCAGAAATGTAACCAGTGATGTTCCACAGCGATCAGTCCTGGGACCTCTACTGTTTGCAATCTATTTCTCAGAAGTGCAAGCTAAAACTAAAGGTCAGTGGCTGACAAAGTTTGCTGATGACTGCAAACTGGGAGTGGTCATAGAATCTCAAAATAATGTCAACATCCTACAAGAGGGTCTTACACAAACAAATGACTGGTGCCAAAGTCATGGTCTTAAACTCAATGCATAAAAATGTATTATCATCCTTTTTTCATAAGAGTAATGTTCCTGCTAACTACCACATTGATAGCAACACCCTAAGTATGTAGTCAGTGGTGAGAGACCTGGGCACAAAGGTTAACAGCAAACTTACCTTTGATCACCATGTCTCTACAGTGGTAAGAAGGGCATTCTATATTGCTCATCTCATAAATAAGGGCATTGCCTACAGAAAAAAGGAAATTATAACCTCCCTGTACTCTTCCCTCATCAGGCCAATAACTGAGTAGAATGCCTGTTTTGGTATGTACCTTCCCAAGCACCTACAGCAGTCAGAGAGATCACAAACGTTCCTCACAAGGAAAATTCAAGGTCTTCAGCATCTGTCCTATGAAGATCATTTGAAATCACTGTCACTTTATTTCATTTCATACAGACTACTCAGAGGTGATCTCTGCCTTGCATATAAGGCAATCTTTGACCCTGCTTTATTGGAAATGCTGCATATCCATAAGTCAAATAGTACACAGGTTACTCACTCTGATGGCCTTAACCTGGTATGTGACATTAATAGAACATGCTGGAGGGACAGTTTTGCCTCCCAGAACCGACTACCGCTTCATGTCAAGAAGAAAACCTCATTGGCCCTCTTTCAGTGAAATCTGGATGATTGGATGGGTAAACATAAATTCACCCCAGGGGTTCCACCTATGTCCCTCTTAGACAGGGGTGATAGGTGCTGATTATGGAAATAAGGGTAAAACTTGGTTAGGCTTGTAAAGGCCCTTGGGTCATTAGCCTAGTAACCTCCTAGGATCCTATAATTTTAATGGAGACAGCTTTGCAATCCAGTCTCACCTATGATGAAGGGGCACAAGTGGGAGTGCATAAGGAGAGATATAATATTCATAGAATAAGGAGGACAGGAACAAGAAATGAAATAGTGACTAGTATATAAGGGGAAAACTGTAGGAGGAACTTAATATTGTATGAGTACAGAACGAGAGACATAATAATATGGATACATTCATATTCTGTAAATTGGGCAATATGTGAACTGAAATGGCAGTGGGAAGTACAAGACTGGAATGTAAGGAAAAAACAGAGCAAGGCTATAAATGTTTATTTAGATAAGGAAGAGATGATATTGTGGAATGACAATGAGAAGGTAAAATATTTGTGAGAAAAGGAAATGGTAGCAGGTGGGGAAGGTGTCAGATGAAAAGCATTGCATGATGAGGAAATTAGCAGGTGGATCAAAAAACTGGAGAGTCCCTTTCATATTGCTCAGCTTCTTTGTTCAATAATTCTTAACCATGCCAAAAATAATGGGGGGGGGGGGATAAATGCCTAAAATCAGGGATATTATTTTTAAATATTGCTCTAATTCACTTAAAAAAGTTAAAACAACAAGTTTCGCATCAGCATGCAATTTCTGAACAGTAAGAAATATGGAACTCAAATGACTGGTACTGACTTAACAGTAATCCTCAACAATTTACCAGAAAATCAAAAAAAAGTATGAGGACCAGAGCAAAAATATAAGGCAGAAATCATGTTTGTTCTGCAAAATCTGGTAAACTTGAGAGGTATCGTGTCTGTGGCTGTACACATCTAACTTGGCTGTAAGGTCTCAATGTCCTTGACCAAGGAGCTCTCAGATAGGGTTCTATTCTAACTCAGCAATGCTGTGGAAGAACATTAGGAGGAATACATTAGAGAATATGAGATCTTGTAAGTGAAACAGTGGGCTTAATCTGTACATATGGATTCAAGTTGTCCTGTAGAATAAGAACTATCAAATCTGATTAAAAAAAGTAAAACAACAAAAATACTGAGTTAAGGGGTTTATAATTGGAACAAATCTGGAAGTGATGAAAGTGGAAAGCTCAGGAGAAAACAGTATTCTGTAGCCGAGTCTGACCTTGTGGAATATAAGGGATATCTAATCTGTGTTGTAAGAAAAGACAAATTTGAGAGGAGGATAATGAGTTTACGCAGAATACATCCTAGAAAGTGATGGAAGTTGGGAAGATGAGCAGAAAAATATATCCTGTTGAAGAGGGTCTGCAATTCACGTCAAAGAATTTACTGCCAGATGGGAAGCAAAGATAGACTGGAGGATGGATATGGATAATACGGAAAGACAAAGGGAAAAGTGCAGGTAATGTATTTGGGGGACAAATGAGGGCAAGGGTTTTTTTTTTAAATATTATTATTATTATTAGTAGTTTTGGACACTAGGAAACCAATCTCATGCTGGACCACTCTGTTTAAACTAGCCTGCACAATGTAGCAAATAAATCAATCACGTAGCAGAAAGCTATTTGTACTTATTAGAACAGATCACTTCCTTCAGTAACACCATCCGATGCCATTTCAAAACCACCAGAACAACAGAGAGGTCAAATATATGTCCACCTCTCCTCACAGCACAGAAACCTTAGCACAATAATTACTCACCCTCACACACACAATAGCACCTCTTAACAGCATCCCCATCTCATGCCTTGTAGAACCTTGCATGCCATCCATTTACCCCAGAAGAATCTCGCTAAGACACACCTGAAAGCTCTTTGAATCATTTACTCGTCACAGTGGGTATGGAAGCGATGACCTGTATCCTTGTTTTCTCATATTATGCACTGATGGCATTATCCACCAGGTCTGTTATCTATATCTCTGAGTTTTTTCAGCTTTACCTGAATGGTTAGACTAGACATTCTCTTAAAAGTCTTTTTCAGTTTCATCTGTCCTACTGACCATCTTCTCTTTCGATCACACACTATTCAGCTGCATGACCATTTACTGCAGTTAAAATCTGCTAGTCTTGAACCTTGGAAAGATGATGGATTCTTATTCAGTTCCTAAAATTTTGAGATTATTGTATACCCCTTGGCAATCCATTTCCCAAAATTGTACTCGTAATTTATATAGTTGCTTTTATGTCTAACATATGTGTTGTAACTGTAATAAATAATAAAAACAATCTAATATTAAAGTGAACAAAGAGTACACACACATGCATGCACACACACACACACACACACACACACACACACACACACACACACACACACACACACACACGCACGCACGCACGCGCACACACACACACACACACACATATATTAATTCCAAAACTCAAAGCATAAATATAAATAAATTATATATTTGTCATAAAGTTAAACATTTCAAACATATTAAATATTTAAAACTACACAAATAATAAAAAGACTTTAACTTATAACATATATTCAATAAGATCCTTGTGCTTGTTTTGAGGCACAAAGTTTTATTGAAATTGGTGCATGTACATCTATTTGTACTCCTAATGATTGCAAAATGTTATTCTATGTGGGGTGGGTCTTTTGGAAGAGGGCGATCTTTCCTTTCTAGACCTTTCTTCATGAGCTGCCTCTCTTGCCCTCCCACATCATTTGTAAACACTCCAGCTTCTACCAGTATTCTTTCTGCTCACTTTGTTTGATACTCCTTCTCATATTTTCTTAAATTGGTAAGCTGCTCAGACTACCACCCTCATTCAGCATGTCTCTGACCACCATTTCAGACTACCAACACCCTGAACTTTTTATGCTGTACTACTACAACAATCTCCATTAAGCCCAATTACAGTTTCAGTGTCTCTCCGTTGAGTTCAAAAGTTCCAACATTTTTAAACAATGACTTGCACATTTTTCACCTTACAGTGCATATCAAAATTTTATGCCTTATAATTTAAAAAAAATGCATTTCTTGCTACTTGTAACTCTTGAGATCACTGTAGCCCACAATAGGAGAATTTTCCGCAGTAATGAACATCTGCATGCAGTACACATAAATCTACATTCACCCCGTCTTTTCACTATTTTTTCAGAATTACTATCCTGAAGTTTTCAAAAGGTACTGAGGTGGCCTGTCAGCTGTAGACCACCATTAAAAGGGTTTTATGCAGTGGTAATATTGCTGATAAATTAACTGTGGCTTTGCGGTCTGATACAAAACAATTTGGTTTTCCTGTTCAGCTGAAAATATCTCATATTAAATATTCCTTCTGATCTGCAGTTTGTATTTTTAATAAGCAGCATAATCACTTCCAACTGAAGTATCACACCAGCCTCCTCAACAGTTATACAGCACACACTACCAACTCATAACAATTTTTCAGTAAATTTTCATTCCAATGCAATTACTTGAAAATGTAATGCAATATAATCCACATTCCCTATATCAGTATGTAAAACAAAGAGTGAGAAGGACACACAGAAAAAACAATCAGTAAAAACTAAATGAAAGTTCCAGCCAAGCTAGAACTTCCACTGAGTGACCTCTCAAACCTCTTGTATCAGAGGCACATGGGATATATGCAAATGACCCTTATGAACATCAGGTGTTTCAGCTATATGGTGATTCTGAATGTCCATGACTTATTTCTATTTAAGTCATTTTAATGGGCAATTTCAGGCCAATAAAGCCAAATCCCACTAACTGTGGATATGCATATTTCAGCCATCCTAGAGGAATAGGAAATTTACACTAGGCCTGGCAAGAATGTCCCTTAAGGGCAAAGGTAGCTTATAAATGCCTGACTCTCAATGTCCTATTCAGAAGCAGGGCATCATTATTCTTTTGGGATAACTTGTCTAGGCTTAGAAAGCACCCCCCATGAGTCCTTTCCACGGATTCACTATCCTTCCATGCAGGACTAGCTTAGTCCTGCATGGAAACGGACGTTTAGGAGCAGGACAGCAGCGTGCCATGCATATTAATGAAGGCACACTGCCTGAGCTCCTAAATGGACACATAGCATGTAAAAGTGCAGGGGGCGTGTCTGAGTGCAGAGCTCTCAGAATATACATGCCCCTGCAATAAAGAACAGCAGAGTATGAATAAGAATGAGTGAGACTGCTCATAAGTGTTCGCATACCCCCAGCAACATCCACCCATGTTTACAAGAGCAATAGTTAAAACATTAAATATAAAGAAGTTTTTTTTTTTTTTTAATGAAACAGATTAAATTTAACCATAGGTGCACGGGTTTGCCCATCGCTTAGCTATGGCTAATGCAGCTTAAATGGCACAAGAGGATAAAAAGCAAGATATATGCAAATGAAGCAGCAGTACAGCAGTAGTGTAGTGGGTAGAGCATCTGCCTTACGAGCAGTTATTCCTGGTTCGAGTCCCACTCCAGTACAATCCATTTTCCATTTCAAATCACTGTATGATCAATTTATTTTGTTGTATAACCTACGATAACATATATTTATAACATGTATATATTTATAGCATATATTTATGATATAGAGTACTGCATTAAATGCAGATGTGAGGTGCCATTGTCATAATGTTGCAAAGTCCACAGATAATCACAAGAGCCCCATACAGCATATGTACACAGGAATCAGGGATACAAATGGAAGGTAAAATGTGTAATGAATGATAACTCTATACAGTTTCCAAATCCACCACCTTCCCAAGAATCATTAGACATTACTCTTGAAATTAGTGCGGTGTTAAGTGGGAGTAAGCACTAGTAAGTAAGTGTAAGCACTATTAAGCAGTAGTAGGCAGGAATAAGCACATTTAAGCAGTAGTAAGTGAGTTTAAGGCCATTTGCACGGAGGTAAACAATGCGCACACAGGTTAAACAATATTGAAGCTAATGCTCTGCAAGGGTATTTAACCAGAAGTTAGTATTGCTTACCTTCATGCAAACCTGCTTACAATTGGTTAAAAGTGCCTTAAGCACTCTGTATGCATCAGCCGCTGTTCGGGCCAGAAACAAAATAAAAAGTTTTTACAGGTCTTGAACTCAGGACCCTGTGCACTATAGTCTCAGTAGTTAACCACTAAGCCATCACAGCAATACATAAGATTGAGGTATCACCAAACAGATCCTCACTATAAGAAATTCAAACTGAACAGGTGAAAGGAATCTATATACAGTTTTATGGTGTATAACCTATTACATAACATAAATATGTGAACTGGAGTACTGCATTAAGCCCAGATGTAAGGTGTCATTATAATAAAGTGTTAAAATCCCCTAATAAACACAAGGACCCCACACAGTGTACGTACACATGAATCATGGATACCAAACACATACATAACATGTAATGAATAATAAATCAATGCCACAATGCAAATATAATGCAACTTAAATATTAAGCAACACTAAGCATTACACATCCCAGTTTAGTAGGTGTAAACAATGTGTAGGCCAGCTAACTCAGTCTGTCCATTGGTATACCCTTTTAAACAATGCAAACCTTAGGTAAGCAGGTTTGCCCATAGCCTAGCCATTTCAAAACTGTCCAATCATGGCAAAGTGCGGGAAACTGGCCCTATTTAAACCCGACAGGTGGGAATACATCTCATAACTGGTTGTAGCTTCTCCTTGTAGACACTATGTCTGGAATGGGAGAGGGTGTGTGCTTTTGGGCACAGTGTTGGGGCATCCAGGAGTCCAGAGTCATGGCAGGACTCCTTGTGAAAGACCATGACATGAAACTGCTGCAGGGCCAGTACCAGGGTTCCCAATACAAAGCAGAAGCCTGGGAACATCTTGCCTGTGACCTCACCAGTGCCACTGGCATAGCCTGAACTGGTGAACAGGTCAGGCATCACTATGCCAATCTGAAGCAGCGAAAGGGGGATCTCTTGGATCAGTGGATCCAAGAGGCTAAGAGAACAGGGGAGATCCCGGAAGTGTTTAAGTATCAGTCCACTACCTGTTTAATAAGTGCCAGCTCATGTATGTTATGGATAGGTATGGCTAAATATTTCTATTATGTCTTTCACAGCAGCAAGTGAGTGGGCTATGAACCGGGAGGCCCATGGATGTCGATTGGAGTGGTTGCAATGTGAGGCAGGTTAGTAATACTCTTGGATGTACAGTCATAGGAAATAAATATAAAAGTTGCAGTAAGTTAATTGCTTGTATAAAACCTGTATTGTTTAAGGCATGTACTGCATACATCAGCGAATATAGCAGGAAGAGTCTCATATAGGTTCTATGTAAATAAAAGCATAATAGCCTGACAATAAAGGACTAACTGCTGGACTGCATGTGTTTGATCTGGTAATATATGGTAATGTAGATTTGCAATCACTTAATAGTACTGTTGTATTAAGCACTGTTACCCACACTGTTCTACATAAATAAAATGTGTAGGAATGTCTGTATATGACTGGTGTAATCCCAAGAAGTCATACAGTACAACTGAGAGAGACATAAACAGAAAACAGTGAAAAGACAGACAACAAAATCCAATACCACACTCAATGGAAACGTGAACTGTTGTATTTTTAGTACACACAGCCATCGTTCGAATCCTGGGAGTGGTAGTAGGATGCATACAGAATCATACCCCACAACTGTACAGATATGTCCAGAGTGTCCAGTAAATGTCCCATATCTGCTGCCCGTCACCCTGTACTCCTGGGAAATCAGTGAGATGATCCAAGATGTTTAGGCAGCAAACAAGAAATTCTACTAATTGTCAGACATCTATAAGAACAAACATATCACTCTAGCAACTCCTCAAAATATTATGAGAGTAATAAGCCACGTATGTCCCATCTACACCCCCATGTTGCCAAGTTGTGACCAGAGTGTGTATAGTAACAGAGTGAGATGTATGTGCATAATACTAATGTGGAATCCGGTAATTTGTGTGGCAACATTCAGGTAGTGCTAACAAATGATACGAACACTGTGCCGAGAAATAAAAGATTGATATCCTGTACTGGTACTGTGTACTCTGGTACCATGAGACATCTCCACAAACCAAGAACCACAATGAAGGCAAGGAGCAAGCAACACCAGGAACAGAGAACCAGAATTTATTGAAAACCTTAGCTCTTTCATTAGATTATATCCACAGACTTCTTCAGAGGTACTTTTTGTGGATATAATCTAATGAAAGCGCTAAGGTTTTCAATAAATTCTGGTTCTCTGTTCCTGGTGTTGCTTGCTCCTTGCCTTCACTGTGTACTCTGGTATTGTATGGCATTGTTAGTGTTGCAGGTGCTCAGAATAATAAGATATCACTCATCACTGTCACCCACACTGTGATACCTATCAAGGAAATCTTGTATGAGTGTTGTAATACAAGGTCAGAATGTAAAACCACAGGACAATTATAGACAGAAATCAGATAAGACATATGCAATAGCTATATAGCACACACAACTATGATGGACAGTGTTTTATTTTTAGCAGACACAGCTATGGTCCAAAT